>NC_092367.1:1404738-1755923 GCF_030848805.1 Temnothorax longispinosus
TCGTGTCAACTACGATACTGAGATTTGGCGAAGAATTGCATGTTACCTAAATTCTAAAAACTATAAAAATATTCATGTTCTTAACCGGGCTCAAATCATTGATGATGCGTTTTATTTTACCATGACAAGCCAGCTCAATGTCTCTATATTTTGGGAACTTACGAGTTACCTAGGGCAAGAGACAGAATATGCGGCATGGTATCCTATGATCAAAGTTCTTGAACGCATATCTTACATCCTCCCTTTTCCAAATGAAAGTGAATATTTCAAGGTAAAAGATGTTGCTCAAAAAAATTGTTATATCTAAACATTATATGCTTTGTAATGAAATAACAATTGTGACGTAAGATTTAATGAAATATCCCAGTAAATAAAATGTTAGCAACATGCATGCAGATTGGTAGCATAGGACCCTGCACAAACCTTATGGAAAATTGCAAGGAGTATATACAAAACTATTATTAATGGTACAAATTAATACAAAATGGAAACTAATTTGTACCACTATTAATAATTTTATATAATCAACAAGTAATCCGATAGGTCTTGCTAGCTTGATAGATATCAGAGGTGTTCGGTACTTTTCTCGCACACGAGCACACGTGGGTAGTGTGACAACGTTCGGAGTGGCGGAGTAGTGCGCTCTCTGCCTCTGCCGAGAAGTTTTATTTTTTCAGTTCACAAATTAATAAATTAAAAATTAAACAATTTTCAAATTGCTCCATGGATTAAAATTCAGAGTAAAGAACAGGGCAAGGAAAGCCGTAACAGGATGTTTGTGTTAAATTATTATTTTTAATAGACAATTATTCCAACCATAGTAAACTGCGCGCCGACAAATCATCAGACTTGAAACACAATTTTTGTTGGAGTAGTAAAATCCCCTCTCACCCTCTCCCCGTTACGATTTAATTTATGATGCTAAGCATCTAAAAACTGTGTTTCAAGTTTAACGATTTGTCGGCGCACAGTTTACTATGATTAGAATAATTGTCTGTTAAAAATAATAATTTAACACGAACATCCTGTTACGGCTTTCCTCGCTCTATTCTTCACTCTAAATGAAAATTAAACGTTTGACTAAGATAATAGTACATGGGATCATATTGATGCAGTTGATCCTGGGTAACGCCAATTACATAAAATTTCGGCCTTTAAACGGCCGCCATTTTGAATGAGAGTATCGTAGCGACTAAAACTGGTGGGATTTTGTCTTTAAAAGACCTTTCAAATATGCCCTCACTTGGCCCTAAGTGCCTTTAAAATTTTTAACTCCCATCTAGCACACCCACGCACCCGGGGACGAGAAATGATTGACGTTCATGCTAAAAGATAGCTTCTTTGAAGTATTGAACACGTATTTTACCGTTTTTCAATATTTTTATTTTTACAAAAGTTATTTAGGGATTTCCATACTTTTGATAAACTTTGTATGATAAAAAATCAAACAATTTTCTAATTATGTTAAATCTATCTTTTTTATTGTATTCTTTGTCCTAGAACACCACACTGGGTAGCACACCATGTTTGTTTTAAAAATGTCCGATGTTCCTACAAACCTAGCAATAAATGACCCATCGACGTCTATCGATTCGATGGGTCATTTATCACTGAGAAAGTAAATAAACTTTTGTTCTCTTTCTATGATTCCCCATGCTACCGTTTAGTAGACGTATGGCTACACCCAATTGGTAGATGTAATTAACACAGTGTGGTATTATAGGGTTAAGAACACGTATATATTCGCATGTTACATAACGTTCTCAGAGAAAATCAATAATTCAATAAACAATTTTTATAATTTTACAATGTTTAGACAATGATACTCGAACAATTAAAATCGCTCCTTGGAACAATAGAATACTCAGATGAATCAAACGATGATTATTTAATGGAATGTTTAAGGCAAGAAGCTGTAAAATGGGCATGCGTTCTCAATGATTCGAGCTGCAAGACAACGGCCTTGAATAAACTGCAACGGCAGTTAACAGATCTCGTGTAATTTACGCTTAAATGTTCTTTATTAACCATGCATTTATATTACTTACAATGCTTGATAGAGTATTTTATAAAAATATTTGAAATAAACATGTAAGATTCTCTAAACTAAATTTTATAACTTGTCTTTTCAGATTTCGAATCTCGCCGGGGTGGAAAAAATGGACATATTGTAATGGTTTATCGATAGCGAATAAAGCTGTTTTGACAAGTGTGTGTCAGATGTATATGTATGAAACTCTATTCCAAAGAGAACGAAAAAGTTTAGAATTCCTGGCTTGTTCTAAACATTTTTACATAAATTTCATTATGAAATCAGAAGATTATAATGAAACTATTTTCAAAACTATAAAAGAAAATGGCATTGATAATATTAAATTTTTTCATTACAATGTTGCGAAACATGCAAGAGATAACTCAGTACTTGATCATATATTAGAAAATTGGGAGAGAGCAAAACCCACGTAAATTATTTTCTTCCGTATAAATATATTCTGGTTGTAATCATGAAAGCATATCGTATATGTATACAAATTAAGAATCATTTGTTTTACTTTTACAGAGAAATTAGTACAACTATAGCATTAATTGATATTATAAACCATATATATTCTAAGGAACAACTTGATAAGGTAATATCTACATTATTGCAACTTACATGTTATCTTTTGATTTTATTAGGCTTACATATTTTTGTGTATTCTCAGCACAATCTATTTATCGTGACAAAATAAGTTTGTAAAAATAACTTAAAAAACCTGCAGCAGCAAGTGTATATTCTATATGAGATTAGTATTATTTTATAGATATATTGAATAGTAAAATAATCTGTGTATGTTTTAGATACCGGAATTTGTAAGGAACATGAAGATTGAATCACTGTTAGAACTCACTGTTTCTCCTAATCGGTCCTGTAACTCAAAATTATTTAAAGAGGTAAAAATTTATACAGGGTGTACCAGACCACCGTTCCCACCCAATTTTCTCGTAAATGTTAAGCCTCATATTCTATCCGAGGAATCGAATAATGGTATTTTCGTTTTCCGGAACTGATCGGGAGTAGTGACTACTACGGTCAACTCTATTGTATTTAGATTTTTAATGGAAACATATGGCGTGTAGTGTATCGTTGGATAGATCTTAAAAAAAAACATCTTTTATTGGAACATAATCACGACATCTCCAACCATTGAGAAGAAACAACTGGAAAACTGAATATGGTGATGGTATCGAATAATAATAAAGTTTCATATCCAAAACAAGAAATATTACTTTTATTAAGCCTTACAAATGTTCAATATGTCTTCCATCTTAATTTAAACAAAAACGGATTCTGTCTTTGATTGTTCGAGAAGCATGCCCATCGCTAAACGTGATGCAAAAGTCCTTCAAGCTATAGATAACATCAGAAACAGAATCTGTTTTTATTTAAATCAAGATGGAAAGCACATTTGTGAGGTTTAATATAAGTAATATTTTTTAATTGGGATATGAAACTTCGTTATTATTGCAACACCATCATCATTCAGTTTTCCAGTCGTTTCTCCACAACGGTTAGAGATATCGCGATTATGTCCCAATAAAAGATGTTTCTTTTTTTCAAGATCTATCCAACGATACTCTACACGACATATATTTCCATTCAAAATTTTAAAGTTGAGCGCAGTAGCCACTAAAACGAAAGTATCCTCATTCGTTCTTCGAATAGGATATAGGGCCTATAGTATTTCTCCCCAGTTTCCTCTCATCGTTTACAAAAAAATTGGGTGCGACGGATGCGACGGGTGGTCTGATACATCCTGTATATATAAAGGAGGAGGGTCCCTAAGGCCTGTTTTCGGCACCCCTTCAAAATTGGGCCAAAATGGCTGGAATCACTTCCTTATACCCTTGGAAGTAATATTTAGTCAATTCCAGCCTAAACGGAAGTATTTAGAGTGTATACTTCAAGTATACATGGTGCATCAGCGCGCCCGTATCAAGCATTTTTTGGAAAACTAAGCGTTATTGAGAAAAATGTTTCAGATAAAAATTGTATGGTTTCAAGGAGGACATAAGATGGTGTCATTGGTTTGACCTTGGATAGTCATTTCATCAGACTCACCTTAACCAAGCACTCAAAAGGTGAGAGGCAAGGGGACTCACCTTAATCAAGCACCCCAAAAGGTGAGAGGCAAGGTGACTCACTTTTTTAATCTAGCACCCCAAAAAGTGACAGGCAAGGGGACTCACGTAAATCCAACACCCCACTCTACGTGGCTTCTTAAAGGAAGATTACGTTTACATTTTACTGTTCACGTGTGGAGAATCAACAAGAATGAATAATATGATTTCAATCTCGGATCTCCTTAAGTAACGTTTCTACAAATCTATCTGTAAGAAGCCTCATAACTCGCAAAGTACTTAATAAAAAATGACTTAGTTATGAGTGTTTTGGAAAGCTCTCGAAATAAGCTACAATTAAAGATATGTAAAAATAGGGGGTTCTATATAAAATATTGAAATCAACATTCACGTGACCTTCAAATGACTATCCAAGGTCAAACCAATGACACCATCTTATGTTCCCCTTGAAACCATACAACTTTTATCTGAAACATTTTTCTCAAAAACGCTTAGTTTTCCAAAAAAATGCTTGATACGGACGCGCTGATGCACCATGTATACTTGAAGTATACACTCTAAATACTTCCGTTTAGGCTGGAATTGACTAAATATTACTTCCAAGGGTATAAGGAAGTGATTCCAGCCATTTTGGCCCAATTTTGAAGGGGTGCCGAAAACAGGCCTTAGGGACCCTCCTCCTTTAGTTAACTATATCTAATTATTTTATAATGTCATTTGTCATAGCACCTGTTATATTGCGCATGTTGCAACATATAGTCACAGATCAAGTGTTTTGGAATGGTATCGAAATATATTTAAAAAAACAGTGAGTATATATTTCTGTTCTTTTTGCTCTATCTCCATATATTGTCTTCAAGTTTCTCCCATACTTGTATTAATATATTTTTTTTCTCTTCAAATGTGATTTACTTATCTCTTTTTCTATTTTCTTTCGACATGTCCACAACCCCAAGCTAATTTTTATTTTCTTTCTTGGTTTTATATTAATGATTTTTGATGATTTGTTTGATTAGTTCTTCCTATTATACTATTTCCTATTTTTACTTAATAATAATTTTAAGATTTTTTTGCTTTTATTTCTTTTCCCTTATTTTTTACTTTTTTTACGTTTTTTACTAACTTACATTTCATGATTTTCTCTTAATTTCTTTATCATTTTATTTTTGCTGTTATTTCTCTTTATCAATTCTTAGTTTTATTATTTTTTTCAATGTTCAACTTATTTCAAAATATTCTGATAAGTTTTCTCTCTTTAATTAATATCTAATCATGATTTCAATATATTAATGCAATATATTAATGACTCACGTATTTTTTTACTCTTTACATCTTTAAGTAAGTATATATTTTTTTAGAATTCATTCTTCAACAAGTTATATTAGATTGTATCATATAAATTCTTTCTATCTTTTTTCCTGTAACTTCTTATCTTATCTTTCTTAAAATTATATATACTGACATAAGCTGCTAACATATACAGAAATAAATTTAGCAATAAATTTTACTTTTTAATGTAATATGTATTGCATTACATATACTGTATTAACGTGATTAAATTTTGCGAAATTTTTGTTAGATTAGCTACTCCGAGTGATTTCTGGGCTGCTTATGATGAAGCATCAAGATTTATAGTACCAAAAATTAACATAACAGAGATAATGTATCCTTGGATAAGTCAAAATCATTATCCTGTTCTAAATGTAACATGTAATTATAACAATGAAAGCTATTTTATCATAAGGATGAAAAATGTATCCGAAACATGGCGGATACCCTTGACATTTACTATGCGGTCGTACATCAATTTTTATTACACTTTACCTGTTATAGTTACTCTTAAAAATAAAATTCCTATGCCTATGCTTTCTAAAGATGACTGGATAATATTGAACTTGCAACAAATTAGTAAGTATTAAACGATTATTTTCTTGTATCTTCGCATTTATTTCGTATAAACAAAATGTAGTAAAACAATAAAGAAAAAAATTTAACTCAAATCAAGTATATCAATGTCAAGGTTATTAACTCTCGGTTGTCACACGGCCTCTTTTTTCGAACACGTTTGTCACACGGGGTCAATTTTTATGTACATACATGGCACTTTTCTTCTATCTTTTTTTCCGGAAAAGATTTAATAATCAATAACATAAATTTATTTTCTAACAGGATATTATCGTGTCAACTACGATGCTGAGAATTGGCGAAGAATTGCATGTTACCTCAATTCGGAAAACTATAAGAATATTCATGTTGTTAATCGTGCTCAAATCATCGACGATGCGTTTTATTTTACCATGACGAAACAGCTTGATGCCTCTATATTTTGGGAACTCACAAGATACTTATCGCGAGAGACGAAATATGTTGTATGGTATCCCATGATCAAAGTTCTTGAACGCATATCTCACATCTTCCAATTTCCAGATGAAAGTAAATATGTCAAGGTAAAAGATGTTGCTCAAAAAAGTTGTTACATCTAAACATTACATACTTTGTAATGAAATAACAATTGTGACATAATTGATTCGATAAAATATCCCAGTAAGCAAAATACAGCATGCAGCAGCAAAGATTAGAATCCCACACCAATACCACAGCTATCTATATTTTCTATGATTTCGGCTCTGCTCAGAATGTATCTGCGCAGGTTTAGCTATCTGAGATGATACATGTAGAGTCCTAGCTAGATATATATGCAGCTATAATTCTGTTACGTTTTTTCACAATTTTGTTCAACAAAAATTTAAACGTAAAAGACCCTCATATTGTCGGTATTATCACCATAAAACTACCTTTTAAAAAAAGTGAAAAAAAGCGCCAAGTTTTTATTGTTTATATGTTATTACCAAACTAATGCAAAGCTATAAAAGTTTTTAAATATTACAATACCAAACTATTTTTATCCTAAAGTGTATCTAAACGCGTTATATGCGTATAATTTTTATGTATTACAAAATAAAATTACAATGTCTTAAAAACAGTACGTCGTTTTGGGCACAAATCCTCTATATAATAATAAAAAAAAATCTAAAAGTTTTCTAATTATGTTGCATCTATTTTTTTGAAAAAGTATTCTTAAGTACGCGTATATATTCGCACGCTCCATGACTTTTTCAGACATAATTAACAACTTAATTAAAAATATTTATAATTTTACAATATTTAGACGATTATACTCGGACAATTGAAACCGCTTCTTCAAACAATAAAATATAACGAAGATCGAAATGACAGTTATTTAATGGAATGTTTAAGACAAGAAGCTGTAAAATGGGCATGCGTTCTCAATGATTCTAGCTGCAAGACAATAGCCTTGAATAAACTACGACAGCACTTCACAGACATGTAATTTACGCTTAAATGTTCTTTATTAACCATGCATTAATATTACTTACAATGCTTGATAGAGTATTTTATAAAAATATTTAAAATATATACGTGTAAGATTCTAAATTAAATTTTATAACTTGTCTCTCTAGACTTCATCAATTCTCGTCGGGGTGGAAAAAATGGTTTATCGATAGCATATTGTAATAGTTTATCGATAGCAGATAAAACTGTTTTAATAAAAGTGCATCGAATGTATATGATTGAAACTATACTATTCCGAAACGAACGAAAAAATTTAGAACTCCTGCATGGCTTGTTCTAAACATTTTTACATAAATTCCATCATCATGAAATCAGAAGATTATGAAGAATATTATTTTAGAACTATAAGAGAAAATTGCATTGATAATATTAAATTTTTTCATTACAATGTTGCGAAACACGCAAGAGATAACTTAGTACTTAATCATATATTAAGAAATTGGGAAAGAGCCAAACCTAAGTAAATTATTTTCTTCCGTATAAATATTCTAGTTGTAATCATAAATATCATATATGTATGCGAATTAATAAGAATCGTTTGTTTTGTTTTTGCAGAGACATTAGTGTGACTACAGCATTAAAGGGATGCTGGATATAGTTGATGCGCACTTTCTCAGGCGGCGCGTCGGAAAATCAAGCACACAAAAATTGACGAAAAACGCCGGGATGGCCTCTCTCAGGTTTCTCTCTGGTTATAGTAAATTATTATAGTTCAATGGCATGGATATATATAGCACGGACATGAACCAAATTGATTGACAGTTGAAAAGTGGATGTGACTCAGTAGTTCCAATTCCTGAAAGTGGATGTGTGGCGCTACTGTACGGCCTAGACTGGCATAGAGTTGGTCAGGTTGGTCAGGTAGAGTCAGAGAGAAACCTGGTAGAGTTAAGCCAATATCGGCCGGAAGTTTCGAAGACGCCATTTTCCGATCAAACCACGTGACCAACTTGATACGTGGAATTTTCAAATTGCTGAAACTTCAGTTTGTATACTAATGCTGGGTCTACAATGGGAGTCGCAAAGTCGTGAGTCGCAAGAATTGACCAATCACAGTCGATTATTCTCCTCAAATTCGATTGTGATTGGTCAATTCTTGCGACTCACGACTTTGCGACTCGCATTGTAGACCTAGCATAAGGCTGCGTTCCGATATTCACTGTCAATGTCAATACCGAAAATCTATAGTGTAGGTTAGTTACGTAAACTACAGATTTTCAGTACTTGCACTTTATTTTAAATAGTATTATTAAGATTTAAAACATATCAGTAGTATTTATTTCAAGTTAGAATATTTTATAATTGCTGAATACTTTATATATTATTAATTAATATGACAACAACCTGTCAAATGTTTCAAAAAACCGGAAGCGCTAATCAGGAAATGGCAGAGCCAATCAGCGAAAGGAACACTAGTTGGCTTAAAGGTGCCTTTTCATGCTGACGCTCGACGCTCATTTTCAGCGGCAAGAAGGTCGCATGACCACAATTGACGCCGGCGTCAATTGAAATTCATGAAAAGGAAAACAGCGTCAAAATTTCGGCGTCTTCGCGCTGCTTTGGCTTTGACGCTTGAAGTTGGAAAAATCCAACTTCTCTTTCTTGACGCTGGCATCATAGTGATGTCACGTGACGTCGCTCAACGCTGTTTTTCAGCGTCCCATGAATTGGCACCTTAACTCTTCCTTGACCAACTCTACCCAGCGGCCAGCACTAATGTGCACTGAGTGCGCACTGGTGCGTCCAACCGAATTCGCTATATGAATACCAGCCATTAATTTTGATGTAGCCACAGTATAATACTATGACGTAGCTATAGACATTGTATATGTCTATGGATGTAGCATTTACATTGATAACAATTGATAGTAATTGTGCTAGTCAGAGTTGAGAGTATACCTAGTCGAAGCAAATCAAGAAAAATGATCCTAGAAGATTATAAAGAAATTGTGGGATTTTGTGCCATGTTTACTACGATGGCACAAATGTTATCGGGAACGTAAGTGTGTTACGATAATAAATATTTATTTATCGTCTTTCTCTATTTAGGTATGTAACTCATGTGTATCATACATTATGTAATCGATCATTAAGGGGATCCTGCAGTGACTGGCGAACTTCCTCGATGTCGATAATGTCAACCTTTCTAATTTTGTTTTCCCTTTATCTGTCTTTGTCTAAAGCCCGTATCAGACTACGGATTGGGATTGAGATTGGATTGAAATTTAATCAATCAGAATAGAGAAAATTGATCTCAAGTTTAGTAAACTTTGCTCTGATTGGTCAAATTTCAATTCAATCTCAATCCCAATCCGTAGTTTGATACGGGCATTGCTCGCCATCTCTCGCAAGATCCAACAATTACTGTTGCTGCTCTTCTTGTCATTCTGCATCCGTATTTGCATTACTAAAATAATTTTTTGATGGATTTTTTTCTGTACGCATTGAATCTTACTTCTCCTTGCACGATATTATTCCTACATGTTTTCCCAAGGGCAGATGATAAACATTATGTATGTATAAACCGCAGAATTTTTGTTTTAAGCAAATATTGTCGTCAGGTGACAGATGCGTATGTGCCCAAATAAGTAATATTTTTAATTTTTTGGTGTTTTTGATATAAAATCGCGTTTGTTACCCTAGATTTTTGTCCTTATTTAATTCTGTAAAAGATTTTTGCAATTCTATAAAGCCAATTAAAAGATCCATCGAAAAACGATAATGTCGGTAAATCATACGGCTGCAGGATCCCCTTAATTAAGGGTCGGCAGGAGACCCAGGCAAACTCAGGTGCACTCAGGTGCACTTTATGCACTAAGTGCACGTTAACCTGCACTTTAACTCCGTATTTTATTTATTATAAATTTTTAAGAACCAAAATAGAAAACCGGCTTTGTACCGGGTTGCGGCTGATCTTACTGATTAAAACGAGCATAAGTTTAATAAGATTCGTTAATTAACTTGGCTAAAATTTGGGAAAAACCATTTGTAGCCGTGAACTACAAGTGGTTTTTCCCAAATTTTAGCCAAATTAATTAACAAATCTCATTAAACTTATGTACAGTAAGATCAGCCGCAACCCGGTACAGAGCCGGATTTTCCATTTTGGCTCTTGAAAATTTATAATAAATAAAATACGGACTCGCAGCTAACTGCAGCTAACCCAACCCGACAGAGGTCTCCACCGTGTCTCCTGCCGACCCTTAAAAGGATCCTGCAGCCGTATGATTTACCGACATTATCGTTAATCGATGGATCTTTTAATTGGCTTTACAGAATTGCAAGTTTTTGGTCTAGAATTAAAGTCCGCACAAAAATCTAGGGTGGAAAACGCGATTTTATATCAAAAGCACCAAAAAATTAAAAATATTACTTATTGGGGCACATACACAGCTGTCACCTGACGACAATATTTGCTTAAAACAAAAATTCTACAGTTTATACGTACATAATGTTTATCATCCACCCTTGGGAAAACATGTAGGAATAATATCGTGTAAGTAGAAGTAAGATTCAATGCGTACAAAAAAAGATCCATCTAATAATTATTTTAGTAATGCAAATACGGATGCAGGATGACAAGAAGAGCAGCAACAGTAGTTGCCGGATCTTGCGTAAGATGGCGAGCAATCGAAAAAAGGACAGATGTCATTTCGTTAGACAAAGACAGATATAGAGAAAACAAAATTAGAAAGGTTGACATTATCGACATCGAGGAAGTTCGCCAGTCACTGCAGGATCCCCTTAAGGGGATGCTAAAGCGACTCAATTACCGACAATTACAGTCAAAGGTCTAATTTTGAAACGGCTTTATAGATCGCAAAATCCTTTTACAGGAGTAAAGTATAAGTACTAATGAAGGGTGGGAATGTAAAATAATTAGTAATAATTAAAAAAATAATAACATTTCGGTTTGATTGAATTAATAAAACCGTGAGTATTCTGTTTCGGAAACATTCAGGATAAATTTTCATTTTTTAACATTTCTCATGTCTGTGACTTTGAATATCTATGACGGAAAAGCTTCAATCGTAGGTGTTCGAAAATGCATGGTTCCATTTTAAAAAATAAAGATGACATTCAAATCTCCTAAGCACCTCTACCTGGGAAAAAATGTTTACCTCCACAATATGTCCCCCTCGATACCACACAACTTTAAATTAAAGCATTTTTTCTTATTTTTAAAACTGTGGGAGTTATTCCAGGTGGCCGGTCTTAGGTGCCTCACCCTGTATACCTATCATGATTGATATAATAAAGATTTTACTCTGGAATTCAAAGGAAACTTGACATAATGCACTGTTTCTTGCAAATTAAATATAAAATATTTTTTAAATTTTAGTTTCTTACAAATATTTATTAACCTCCATAAATATTAAGAAACGTTTAGAAAGTATTTTAAAAAATTAAATATATTAGTATTCATTTGATTGGTATCTATAACGACTGATATTGTACTGTATTAGTGTAAAGCTGCAATAACAATTTCATCATATTTTATGACTAATCAGTTTAATATCTGTTTACTATTAATATCTGCTAAAGTAGAGTATAAATCGTTATTAGGTATAATATAATAAAAAATTATAATGTTTTAAAAAAATGTTTATTTATACTAAATTTTATTACTATAATACTATATTTTTTATAATTTATAGACTAATATGTCGCAACATATATAAGAAAGGTTCAGCCAGAGGAGTTGATCCAATGCCCTTTCTTGGTGGCATAGGAATGTAAGTATACGTATAAATTATATATATATATATACACACACACACACACACACACACAGGGTGTTACATTTCAAACGTAACAGGTCGAATATCTCGATAACTAAATAAAATATCGAGGTCCGGTTTTTTTAGGTTGTATTGTTTCATTTGACCTTAACGCCTCCACCTAAGATCAATTTTTTTGTTATCGAAATTTGTCCGCCTTGAAACAATACAACTTAAAAAAAAATCGGATCTTGATATTTTATTTAGTTATCAAGGTATTCAACCTGTTACGTTTGAAATTTAACATCCTGTGTATATAAGTTATTTAATTAAATAATACATATTTTACAATAAATAACGATATATTATTTATATAGCGATACATTTTTATATAACGATATTTTTAGTACTCTTAGTTAGTAATTAATTGTAAAGATTAAATATTTGTACGTTTATATATTTGTAATAAAATAATAATGTTACAAAAATTGAAAGTAAGTAAACTATAGATTATGTAACCAAATATTTTTTTAGATGCATATTGATGCTTCGACACGCTTGGATGTTAGGTGATTCTAACATGATAAATGCTAATATATTTGGTTTATTAACAAGCACGATTTATATGATAATATATTACCGTTATGCACCAAATACGGTACTTCTTCTGATATTGATATATTATTTTAAAATATATCTGATTTGCAATTGATCGACATTTTTTGTTTATTATATATTTTTTATTTTTAGAATGAAGTGCTTAAATTAACATATAAAGTAACAATCTTTGTTGTAATTTTTCTTGTCTATGCACAAATAGAAGATCCAACAAATGTTGAATACAGATTTGGCATTGTGATTACAGTACTTCTCTTACTTTTAATTGCAGCTCCTCTTGTGCATCTTGTGAGTAGATCTTTTTTTGAGTTTTTTCTATCTTTTCTATACATAGCTTAAATTTCTCTAAATATATTTTAATCATATTTAACACGATAGTGTCATAATTAAAATATTGTTTTTTAGAAAAAGGTTATACAAACAAAAAACACAGAAATCCTTCCATTTCCACTTATCTTTATGGGTACACTAGTTTCATTTCAGTGGTTATTGTATGGTATTATCATTGATAATGTTTTTGTTATTGTAAGTATTCTTTGCAATGTAGTTATTTAAATATTTAAAGACACAAAAGATTATTTTTTATATATATTACTTTTATATACATTATATATTTTATATACATATTGTTAATATTGCATCACATATATTTATAGTTTCAGAATGCAGTTGGTTTGACTCTTAGTGTAGCTCAACTGTCTCTATTCGTGATATTTCCATCCAAAATGTCACAAGTTGAATTATTGAATGAGCAGAGTAAAGAAGATTAATTTTTTAAACTTAAAAATAAATTTTTTTATTTAAAATTATTCTTTATACAGGGTGGTTAAGTACTCTAGTAGTTAAGTACTCTAAAACATTTTAAGGTAGGCGTCTCGCTACGTGCTAGTCATGTGACTGTTTGTAGGTTTTCACGTTCAGAAATATATTTCAGGCAATTTTTGCTAAGGGAAAAATAATTTTATGAAATATGGTGTAAAATTTAATACGTGACAAAGTATGTTACTTTTTCCAAATTATGTAATTTTTCTCATTTGACTCCGTTTTGATCAGCTGATCATGCGAGTCGTCGAGAAAGGTTACAAGTGAGAAAAATACTTTTCGATTGAATTTTGACAATTACTGAGAAAGGGTTTCAAAACGCATGACAGGGGTGTCAATCACTATCCAATTCGGCTAAGAAAGACGAGCCCCATAACCTACAACTACAGTGATTAGCCAGCGGCGTTGCCAAGTCTTCCCAACCTCACCTCGACCAAAAAATGTCTGCTCGATTACCGCATTTTTACTAAAATAAACTAAAAAATTAGCAGCGAAATCTCCGGTAAACTATATATTTTATGGTTGCATCGGATTCTTCGAAATCTAATGTACAAAAAGCAATGTTTTTTCTCACTTTATCTAATCGAAAAATGCGAAAATATGTGATTGAAACCGTGATAGAGCCTTCTTTTTCTGGTCGTCTGTATATGAAGTAATGCAAAATTTGTGATTTTCGAGATCGATTTTCTATAGTAAATAGTCGGTAAGGAGCCACAGAAAAAATCGACTGCAAAGCTGATCATATAATTTGATATAAAATCCAAAATCGAAAACTTTATCTAATACATGCCCTGACGAGACGACTACTTTAAGGGGTGATTTCTCACACAAGCGCGTCACGCGTCGCGTCATTCATCGCAACCAATCAAAACATATTTTATTACATTATTTGTGACGGGATGTTTAGATTGGTTAACGACAGACGACGCGACGCGTGACGCGCTCAGTGGAAACTCAGCCTTAAGGGGTAATACCTAGCCGGAAGCAAAAAATTAAAGGGTTTTTTGTGATTTTTTTGTGACTTTGCTAATAAATCGATCAATATGAAATTTTGAGGGGTTATTACACTTGTCTTGAGGTGCAAAAAAACATTTTTTATTTTAATTTTCATTACAAAATGGCGGCGCATCAGTGCGCGGAAGGAGGGTCGATTTTTTCGAGGCTAGCAGTAGAAGTGTCAAACGAACGTATCTGGAACAATAAAAAAAATTTTTTTATAATCTACATGAGTATAGCTATAGAAGTACACATGGATATTAAGAAATATTGATTTTTGCAAATTTGGCAGCCATTTGGAAAAAAAATCGATTTTCGACTAAAAAATCGGCCTTTATTTGTTTATAAAAATCGTAATTGTTTATCGATTTTAAAAATCGTGTGTACTTCTATAGATAATCTATCTAAGAAGCTACAGTTAAAATTTCAAGTTAATCGGATAAAAATTACTCGAGTTCTACTGCTAGCCGTGTCTGAAAAAGTAGTTTCGAGAAAAACGCGTTTAAAGTTTGACAATGTGTTTAGTACATGGTAAGATATAGACTTGCTGATTTTTTACCTTTACTCTGCTATCCCAGCACCATTTGTCATTTTGACGCGCTCGGAGTTGCTTTGAAAATTCGACTTTTACGAGCACTTAAAAAATTTTTTCAACAATAAATCATGTCAGCCATCATTCTTGACATGTTTTTACGCCATCTAAGCCAAAAAAAAAAAATGGTCAAAAAAAAAATTCCGGCTAGGTATTACCCCTTAAGACTAAAACTTCATATAACCATATGTCCGAAATGGCTTACAATTAGTTTCAAAAATACAGGGTGTCAAAGTTAAAGGAAAAATTTTGTTATTTCCAAAAATTTCGAAAAACCACTCGGGTTATTTTGATGAAACTTTGTATTTGAAGGACATAAAGACTGATCTTTTGGGACCATACATTATTTTTTATTCAAATTCGAAATTTTTGGAAATAACAATTTTTTCTTTAACTTTGACACCCTGTATTTTTGAAACAAACGTTTTGGACATATGGTCATATGAAGCTTACGTCTTGAATTTGTGAGAAAAATCACCCTTTAAAATCATTTTTAGAGTACTTAAGGGGATCCTATAGTGGCAGTAGTTACCGACATTTCTTTATTACAAGAAATCTATCGAATTGGCTTTACAGAATTGCAAAATTCTTTTACAGAATTAAAGTACGCACAAAAATCTACCCCGCAACATACGATTTCATATCGGGAACGAAAAAAATTAAAGTAAAATTAAAAATTTTACTAATTTGGGCACATACAGCTGTCACCTGACGACAATAACAAAAATACTGCAGTTTATATATATAAAATGACACCCAGGCGGGGTAGGGACAACATGTAGGAACAATATTGTGTAAAATAGAACTGATTCAACGCCTACAAAAAAAGATTTTCTCTAATAAAGTTTTATTAAGCAAAAGCACATTTAGGTTGATAGGATAAGCAGTATTGCGTGTAGCGAGAGATGGCGCAGCAATCGAACAAGGACAGATGCCTCTCGTTAGACAAGGACAGATATAGATATATAACATAGAAAACAGGATTAGAAATGTTGACATTATCGATATCGAGGAAGTTCGGCCTTCACTATAAGATCCCTTTAACTACCACCTTGTATATTTACAAGTAGGGGAGAGTGGGCACCCTTGAACCACGTTTTTTTAAATCACATTAAAAATGATTTTTAATAACTTTATTATAATATAAATGAGACTATTCGATGTTTAATATAATAAACTTTGTTTGTAAATGATTTAAGAAGTAAATTTTCAGAAATATTTTGCAAAAATAATGATATTTCGAAATGTTGCGTTTTTCACAGTGGACCAAAAGCGTGGGGTCGATTGAGCCATAGTGTAGGGTACACTGTGACATGTAATGTGAAAGGTAGGGTATTCTGTGACACGTAGAAGAGATCTAATTGAAAACTGAAAACAAAGCCTCACAGCGACTCGATTACATGTGATCTGTAACTAAAAGGTGAAAAAAAAGAGAAAATAAGCGTAGTTCTGTAAGCGTGGAACAGAAGACCCCATCAACTTGCGTCATATTTGTGAAATAGACATTGCTTATTTTTGTGTAAATCTGGACTTGCTGTTTCTCTCTGTTCCTTGTGGTCGTCTCGTTACCTCGCACTATACCGCGCTACATATAGAATCGATTTTAGTCGATAAATGCTATTATTTAAAAAAAATTTATTTCCCAAAGTTGGGACCACGCGCAATTCATTTTTCACATCGAAAACAACTTAAATGTAAAATTTTAAGTCGATTGGGAACAGGGGTCATTCGGAACTACACCCAAAAACAAATACAAATTAATTTATTCGTCAATGGGTATTGAGATTTACTTTAAAAATAAATATATTTAAATCAAGATGGATTCCCATGATAAACCAGGAACTGATAAACACCCATCTCGAAATTTTCAATATAATATAATGTAAATAAAGCATTGACAACGCGCACATAATTTTAGTAAATCATACAAACTTCGATAGTTTATGCTGAAATAATTATACGTATAATTAATTATAATTCTAAACTGACCTATTGGTATAATATTGTGTCATGTTCAACTTTTTCCATAATAATTTATTTGTTTATGCGGAGCGAATCAAGAGTGTGGGGTTATGATAGTCGGTAATATTTCGCTCCAAGATATGGAGGAATTATGTAAGTTCTATTGCTCTCAAATTTCTTATTTACCTCTGATATCAGAAAAAAATTTTAATATATACGGATACAATAATTAACCGACATCACAATATATGAGAACATGCCATCGACGTGTACTTGCTCTGACTCCTGCGCCATCGTGCAGAACTGATGCGCACTTCAGTGCACATTAAATCCGTCATATATACATAAACCTCCGTAAAGTGTTGATATAAAACGTGTTAATTCATGAAATTCTCAATATTTTTTATTGCATGTAGTACGTATAATATACTCACCGACGAAATTCGACTGGATAACCTTTCTGTCGGTGAAGGCCTTCACACATGAATCGACGGAAGACGTAAGACGTAAATCGATTTTTTAGTCTTCCGTCGATTCGTGTGTCCAGCGCTTGAGGCGGAGTCCCATGGCATGTATTGTCAAAGTGAAAGAAACGCGCGTTGAGGAGAACCAGTCATGGAGAGCAGCACTCAGTCGTTGTACATCAGCCTCTTCAGCGAAGAGAAGAACGACGTCTTGAAGGAGGTCGGTAATGCAATAACATACTTGCTTTCGTCTGATAATCATGACTTATCTTATTTCGTGTTAAGTTGTTGCATGCGTGCGTCGACGAGATCTGTGGTCGCCCAGGACCATCGTATCGACAATTCGTCAACAGTATGGATTGGACCAGAGCGGAGTACGAAGGAGTGTACAAGCTAATATCGTTACTGCTGCGGAATCCTGCCTCTCTCTATATGGTGGAAGAAAAGGTGTGACTCTGCTGAAAATTTAACTGTTATGTCTTATCGTTAATTATACTACAACATAACTTATGTAATATAACTCTACACTTAAACTCTTTTGAATTCTTAGAGTAAAGGGCGATGGGTAAAATAGGCCAATTTCTGTCTAAAAAGTGTAACGTAACTTGGTACTCGTGTAGTAGACTGCTGGTCAGATGTAACAATAATCAATGGTCCTCTGGTTTTTTGCTCATGCTCGTTATTTGGATTCAATATCTATTCCTGGTGAATATTTAAATATCTTTTATGCCACACATGCATGGAAAGTGCCCCATTACGCACGCTACGTGTGCGTGATAGACCACTTTCCACGCACTTGCAACATAAAATAGGGTGTGCAATCCGTGCGTAATAAGATGAAAATTCCTGGGTGCGGAGTTGACGCACGAGCCGAAGGCGAGTGCGGTCACCGCACCCGGGAATTTTCATCTTACAGCACTTGTTACACAAATAACTATTATGTCGAAGCCTTTTCAGACTCTGATGACAAGGAATGAATTTACGAAACGCTATACTATACATTCTATACAATATAATACGAAGGTCTACCTTTAAAAACCTAATATGCCTCTAGGTATGAAAGTCTATCATTTTAACATCTTTAAAACTGTACAACGTGTATACACATCTGATGAGACTTAAGATTCTTTGAGAATGAGGCATTGACTATCTTTTTTAATTTTTATATTATAATATAAATTAAAATATTGATTCTGTGACAGATTTAGTATTTCTGAATTACTTTATTTTGAAGTATTGCCTTAGTTTTTAGTACAAAAAATTATAAAACTAAACTATAATACAAGTCTACAAGTAATTAAATAAGTGGAAAATCGTCATTAACCGAATTAATATTAAAAGGGATTTATTTCAATTCCGTTAAGGCGAATTTTGAGCATTTTCCCATTTATACGGATAAAAATGCTACCATCGTATTCAGCGATCCAAAAAACATATGAGATTACATATATATATTTACGTTACACTTTTTAGGCAGAAATCGGTCTATTTTACCCATCGTCCTTTTACTGGAAAATTATCGTTTTCTAGATGCCGCCAGAATATCACGAGTTACCGGAGCAAGTGCAACAGAACATTCTTACTTGCTTAAAAGTGCGTAGGGAACAACTGACAAACGCTTTATTGAGGGATCATTACAAAAGGAAACTACCTACCGTAATCGATCATGATTGGAGATTGAAGGTATCAAACAATCATTTTATCAATGACTGCATTCATTAATTGATCTCTATATTTATACCCTTGGCTTTAATCGCTTCGTTATATTTCTTTATAGTTGGTGATGGGTTCAAGCAAAATGGCCTCGTTAAGAGAATCTCTCCTTCAGTTAGATCTCACAGTAGAAGATAAGGAATCTCGACGCATTATAAATTTGGAACTGAATAAAGACGAACTAGATACGATGATAAACAGTCTAGAAAGGCTAGTGTAATAGGTTTTGATATTTTTATAAAGAAAAAAGAAATGTATATGTATAAATGTACATAACTCTTGTATATTAGTACTAATTGTAAGTTATAATATGCAGAACATAGGATCCGAGATGAAATAAATACTCGTCGCTGATATACTTTGTTTCACAGTTTATTATAGGTTATAGATAAATGTAGAATAGTTTAATTACTATTATAACTGCTGATCGAAGATACTGGAGACTGTACTTTCGCGTCTGAGGCGGTTTCGATTCAAAGATCTCATTCACAATTTTGGTAGTCTCCGGCGCAAAATAAATAAACGAGTTTGCCTCGACGGCGCCTCAGAGTGATAACAATCACTAGAGAATGTTACGGGTGTACGGGTTATCATCAGTCTCGGTTCGCTCGTGAAGAATTTCGATAAAAAGTTCGCTCTCGTCGCCAAAACGTGTCGTCCTAACAAGAAGACGATGAATTTATTTTTTTTTCTTTTCGTTGTAAAGATCATTTTTACGGACAGATATATTTAATGAATGGTTTTACTATACAACTTTTAACTTTACTTCTTTCCCGCCCTTACACGTAAATATGTATGTAACCGCTTAGAAATTAATGCCGGTCACGGATACGAGTTAAAGACTCGATCCTTATCCTCTCTATCGCTCGGCGATATTACCGGATATCGGAGCGTGTTCACACGTGCTATAATGCGCTTCTCGTTTACAATTTTATGATCTATGCTACGATCTTGATAAAAAAAGCTTCTCGTAAGACAATTACTCTTTTACTTCTGGAGATCCGTATAAACGTAGAAACGTAGAAACATCGTATGAAAACTTGACAAAGGTACCGTTCCGGGGTGGTAAATTGTGCATATCTCGTAAATTGTAATTAGGCGATACTTTTTTAATGATTATCATAAAAATTACGATAGGCTTCGTCATAAGTGTTCTCTCTCGTATGGAGAAGTAGCAATGTTTCGAACAAACGCCGAATTTACACAAACGCATTCTCTCTATAGTCTAGATTAATATATCACTTACATCTCGTTTTTTTTTTTCGACTTACTGTATATACTTTATCTCGTATGTTCCATGGTACGTATATACGTATACGCGGTGTAAAATGTCCTCTTTGCGTGTGTTGGTGTATAATGTGTCTCTCCTCGTGTTCTCGCAAGCGCCTTTGTGCGCGCGCGCGCCTATCAAAATTATATGTTAAAAATGTGCAGTTCCTCGTTACAACGTAAAACGTCTCGATTGTACAGATGTAAAACGGAAAAAGGAAAACCAAGGACCGCGAAGGAAATACGAGCGAAACAATATGCCGGGTGCCCTCGAGATCGCCGATGTGAGCGCGATATCTTATTCGTACGAAACTTTGTCGCGTGTCGCGTGAATAATCTCCTGCCCGCTTCTGCTTTCAGTTTTCTCTCGCTCGCGTATTTCCATCTTTTTCCTGTTCTCATCGTGGCGAAGACGCATCCCCATCTCTCGTTTCGCGCGCTATCATTCTCTTTCCCCTTTCACACCGTCAATCGCTATATCACACACAGCCTGCCCTCTCGATTTCCTCCTCTATATTTCGGCTTTCTCTTTCTCTCTTTTTCTTTCATTCTCTCTCATACTCTCCCTTTCTTTCGGTCTCACGTTCATTCTCGTTCACACTCTTTCGCTCTCATAGAGTACAATAGTTATGTAATTACGGGAGGGCGCCATCCAATGAGTATTTCCTCTGGAATGCGCGACGAACGATTCTCGCCCTATCGTCTTGACGATCTTAATTAATCGCTTCTATCGCTTGTCCGTCGCGCGATGTTCGAGCATTAGACTTTACTTCAGTAACAGTTAATGATACTTTAAAAATTTCTACGCAGCAGGGACGATCGTTGTAACCCGCGGCTGGACACGGCCCGAAAGTATTCCGATGCTTTTAAAGCCCTTTCCGCGTGCCACAAGGAATGAAACGAGCGTCGTTTAATCCGTGAAAGAGACCGTGCACGAACGTTATATGCGCTTCTTCAGAATCATATGTTCATGCAATGTATGATCTCGTAGTGAACGTAAACAGTTCTTAAATAAATGATCATAGACTTTCACGCACGTATTCTCGTTTGTCCTGCCGTTAAACACCGTCTAATAATTAATAGGCCTACTATAGAGTCTAATATGCTCTCGCGATGCCGCGGTCGTCGTCATCGTCATCGTCATCGTCGTCATCGCCCTGTTTTCCCCTTTTGCTGCTCGTAACGAAAGAACGTTATTTTCTGTTGCAGGAATGGTCCAAATATACATATCTATATAATATACTTTTTTGGTTTTAACGAGAGAAAAGAACTTTCTTCTTTCCAAAATACAATTCGATTAGTGGCGCTTATTCGTTTATGTTGTTTTGGTGGTGCGCGTCAGCGATGATTTCCTGAAAAAAAAGAAAGAAAAAATTAATGGTCTTGTCCATTTGAGAACACTTATATTCGTGTTTCTAATTAATTCTAATTCAAATTAATTGAACTTACATTCGTGTTGCATTCGATAGCTTCGTTCACTGCCGCCGCGACTGCTTTATCACTTATGTCGATCTCCTCGATGGCCTTTAGAGAGAAAGAAAATAAAAGCATTAATAGCGTTTATGACTGCTTAGTCACTGTAAGAAGGTGCAATCGCAGTATTAATGATCAGATGGCCCCTCGCTCATTAATCTTCGTCGGTCAGTATACTCGATAATGACCTTCAGAATCATTTACACTCGTCGAGCATAAATGATCTCTTGGCGATCATCATGCATGTACAATACTTGAGTCACATCAAAATTGCTAAGTATTCCAAATTATTTAAAGCAGCTAAGAAATTTTATCCGATAATCGTCGAGACATACTATTATGTTTTATTCCTTATTTTGCAAATTGTTGATAAAACGTTAATAGTTAGAATTTATTAGGAACAGATACTTTTTCCGAGATTGAGCCTCTTTCCAAGACAAAAGTTTTACGATTGTCTCGGAAATTATACCCTTCATAATATAATTGTATAATTTAACAACAATATTGTCATTCTATCTCTATCATCTTTTAAATTTTTCATTAAAGCACTTTATATAACGCATAAGTAAAATCTCCAATCATTAAGCGAATAAAGAGCCGAGAGCTGTTGAGACTCTCCTCGCACACTGTACTCGAAAGGATCGATCGATGCTATCCCGCGTATCATCGACAATGACTCACTCCAGGCTAATAATAGCGCAGACGTATCGTACGTGATTATAATCTTCAGACTGCGACTAGACTAAAAGAAAAAAAAATATATATGTATACCTTGGTGACCGAGGCGACATCCTCGGTGATAGCTGGTGCTGTTGGCGGGGAGGCGGGTGCCTCGGTTGGGATAGCCGGAGGTGCAACTTTAGGGGGCTCATCGGCGCTTTCCGTCGTGCTAACATCATGGGCGACGTTGTTTTCTACCGGTGCCTCGACTTCCGGAGCGTTCTGTAAAATACAAATCTCCGTGTTACGCTATCGTCATCATGTGTTTCGTTCATTTATCATTTTTCTCGCGCTCTCTTTCTTCAAGTCCAAATCCCAGAGCATGCTGTAACGAGAACGAAGGACGTAAGACCGATTCTGCCGAACAGTTTTCGTTCATAAAACAAAATCTCTTCCCTTCTTGCGAATCATCAGGTTCAAATGAGTGTCACAAATAAATCACGAGATAATTATGTTGCATATATTGCAGTTCAAGTAGGAGATAACAACTATTCTGAGATTGCTCAACAAGAGAACTCAAAATAGAATTTTTCATGTATATACATATATATGTAAAAAAAAACTAGTAGTAGTTTTTATACAGCAATAATTTATAATATATAATAAAACAAATAGAAATAAAGTTGACGGAATGTTCTAGGTAAATTGTTACTAACAATAAAAGTATAATTGATATAAAAATACGCGTTAAAACGTATTTCAAGTTTGGCCAGCCTTAGCAGTGCGCCTGGACAATCGCGATGACTATTACCTCCTCGCTTGAAGCGCAACGTGCGACGACGAAATGCCTCAGCAGAATCGTTTCGTCATGCTTCGGGCAGCGCAAAGAATTGAAAATCCCGCTGACGAACCCCTTAGATAAGGAAACTCGGCATGCGCAAGTTACAAGATGCTTACGACACAACAGATGCAATTACGAGAACAGCACGACAGCAAAGTATCGAACTCTTCTAATGAGCACGTCTATTAAAAAAATCTAAAACGCCAGCTACCACGGGCGTGTCATTAGTCCAACTGCTTTTACGTCTATCAATGAGATTCACGCTAGAGGTACCTCTAACATATTCGAGCGTCTATGTTATATTATTAGTATAAGAGAGCGTTCGATATGGAAAAAGATACACAAAATTTACGGAAATGACATTAACTGGCGCGGCAGCGCGAATGGTTATTTCGCTATTCGCCGCGCCGTAAAAAGTACTCTACTGCAACGCATCGATTTTAATCGAAAGGTCATGTTAATATTGTCAAGAAAACCAAGAGGCAAACAACACAGGTGGCAATTGTGGTAGTGTGGTAATATATATAATATATAAATATGGACTTTTATAAGACGGAGAGATGGGCGGAAGCATCGGAGGACATCGAATAGCAGAGTAAGGCTTGTGTTAATCACGTTCGGCAGAACGAAGGATGCACACGAGACGAGACCCTTGAAACACAACGGGGACGCATCGGGACGGAAAATGGACTTCAGCGGACTCTCTGAGGACTGACCGGCTCCGGTCGTGCATCGGCACACCCAAACGGCCAAGTATAATTTTGTTCTCGAGACGAGAATTGTGCAAGGTCTCCCCCGTACGTAACTGTCAGTCTCATGTCACTCGATGTTACCCTTCGTCGAGAGAACGGAAAGGCGAGGCTGTTCGCTGGATACGGGGAGGGGAGAGGGGGAAGAGGGAAAGCGAGAGTTTTTCCAAGTTCAAAGTACGTGTCAATAATTTCTGAACAGAGAGCACTGGAGGGATTCTGGGAAGAGTGTGGAAATCAGGGGGGGAAGCCAATATTTTCAGGCTATAAGACCACAGAAACAGTACTGTGCGAACCGTACGACGAAGATATACGTGGAACGAGGCGTCCGCCAAAGAACTTTGGCCGGCCGCATTCATGCCAGGAGGTTGTGTTGCATGTTAGTCACCTGGTGATGCTCCTTGGTGGCAGTCGACGGGATGGAGTTCGACAACTGACACGACAAGGCCTCTTCCTGGCTTTCGGTCTTCGCTACACACTCGGCCGCCAGTCTCTCCTTCAACTCAACGTCTGATTGATTACATGACATCGTCAGCGGTTCGCTCAGCAACATCGATTGCTCACGATTGCTGCTGTCGTTCTCACAAAACGAAGGAATTTGCGAGCGATCTATCGTGGCGGTTTCTGTCGCGATGCCGGGTGTGGTATTGGATCGTTGGAAGTTAGGACTTATGGGCGGTGTGAGGAGCGTCTCTGTCGGGTCTCTCGGGCTGGCCGCGTGCTCGACGGGAGCTGGTGGTAGATCGGCTACAGACATGGTCTGGGGAGGAATCAATAATAATGGACAAGAGAGTTCTTCCGGTGGTAAAGGATAATCGAAAGAATCTAAGCTTTGTGTTCCCGTGTCTTCAGGCGCCGGGGGTAGATCTTCCAAAGAGATTGGCACGCTTTCGGGTTCGGGGGAGAGTACTAGCGTCTGAGGCTCACTCGAGTGCTTTTCTGAGAGGGAACATGTCGAAACGTCTGAGAGCAGTGACGGCAAACGATGCGTCGACTCCAAATCGTCTAAGGGATAGAATTTCGGCGATGTTACGCGATCCTCCGATGAAAGAGTATGTTTTTTTATCTCCTCGGTTTGCTCAATTCGCGAGGAGGATGTTATAAACGGTTCTGTCTCGATTGCACTTGTGTTTTGAAGCTCGGATATTTGAGAGCAGAATGCAGTTAAATTTTCAGGCGGACATGGTAGCGTATTTCCAATTTCATTTCTCATATGACTATTAGACACGCCAACGAATTCGTTTAATGGCTCAACTGTCGTGTGTTCTGGGACAAACATGTCCTCTAGTTCTTCTGAGATCAGAGTCTCTTCCGTGGGCAATGCAGTGTCTGATTCAAGCTCATTTTCCAGTTTCTCCTCGTCGGTCTCGGGGATTACTTTGACAGATTCGGTGGTGTCGGTAAGCTCCTCCACGCTATCATCTTCCGGAATGATCAGCGCTGGCTTGGCTTCTACTAAAATATCATCCGAAACTGACAGTGGACCCTCTTCGGAATTTATGTATAATTCAATCGATCCTTCTTCTTCCTTGATTTCCTTTGGCACATATTTCGCGTAATCGTGTTCATATACGACCGGTATTCCACTCGATTGTTCCACAACTGCCGACGACTGCTCCCTAGATGGGCTTTCAATCAACTTTGCAAAGGATGCAGAACTGACTTCTGACGATTCCTCCGCGTCAATAGACACACATTTTTCAGAAGGTAGATCCGAGTCTGATGCTTTCTCAATTGATTCTACGTGCTGCGTCTTATTCGGAGGACTCCCCATATTTTCAGACGATAAATATTGCTTTACCGCCGGGCAGGCGCCTTTTGTTTCAATCTCAGTCGACGATAACGTTTCAGCGTCGACTTTTTCATTATATCCGGCATCAGGCAATACGTTTATCTTCATTGGAACTTCACAGCTATTTATCTCGCTCTTTGTTTGACACTCCACGTCCGATAAAGCCTCATTCATAACTTTAACCGTCGCAACAACGTCAGGAACTTCCTCCGTACCTTTGCTCGGTGTACTTTTACTATCGCGCTGCGTCGCTAGTGGCAGAGTTTCCTTCGCCCTATTCGCCTCACTTTTCTGACACTCAGATACTTTCTCCTTCATCGCGACATTGCCCTCTACTTTCAGCTCGGTCTCAGCTTCTTTATTATCACGGCTACTCCCTAACGTCTCCCCTACCTTTTTCACATCTTGAGATGTCTCGACTTCGATCTCAACCTCTACCACCGGCAGACACTTTACTTCCGCGAGGACAAAGGTCGCTTTCGTCGGGGGTAAGTTGTCGGGAGTAGAGGAATCAAGTGATGTCAGGGACGCGATAGCGGTGGTGATGGATTCGCTTGCGCGGCTCTCTTGGGGAAGAACATCCTTGCGGGACGACGGGTACGCGACGTCGGACGTTGGTGCCGGCGTCGATTCCTCCTCGTCGGCAGCCACGGCAGGCAGCTTGAGCGCCTCGGCCAGGGCTGTGGCGTTTGCCGCGGCCTGCCGAGCCTGCTGCAAGGGCGATGGATCTATCGGGGTCGGTGGTGGACTGGACGGGGGCGGGGACAGGAGGTCCTCACTGGCTTTCCTCTCAATGATAGACGGCGTCGCGACTGGTTGGACACGGTAGACGGGAATCTCTACCGGGTCCGTTACGGGGTGACCGCCGGCTGACTGACTGACCTCAACTACTTTTTTCTCGGGCTCGACTTTTTCGACCGCCTCCTCTTTCTTATCCTCGACGGACGGGACGGGAGTGGGGGCGGAGGGAGTGGGTTCCTTTTTCTTTTCCTCGACCGGGCTAGCGGCGACGGCGGCTGTTACTGCTGGCGACGATGCGGCAGCCTCTTCCTTCGGCTCGGCCGTGGCTGCTGCTGTCGGCGCGGCTACCTGCTCGTCCGCCGATGGACTGCTCGCTGCTGACTTCTCCTCCACCGGACTGCTCGCGGCGGCCGTTGCGTTCTCTGCGTCTTCACCACTCTAAACAATTGAGAGAACACGATGTCTTAGATATTTCATACGGCGCAACTGATTGTAAGATTCTTATCTAATGCAAGTCAAAACTTTACATCTTAAGATTATTTGTTTTTATCACACAGTTTCATATAGAAAAATATTGATTGCAGTATTTATATCGTAGAAGTACAAAATGCATCATTTGCGCAAATAAGTTTTTTGTAAACAGATAATTAGTAGCGTCTCTATCTACACGAACTGGAAAATGTAGACAATAATTTCGCGCAGAGAAATATCTATTATCCAACGATTTCGGCAGTCGATCGGCTCTAAATTGAAGGTGAGTTGCCACGTCACGTGGATGCAGCGCGATGGCGGAAAATGTTAGTTCAGTCGAGCGCGATATTATTTTTTTGTTCGTCGCGAGGGGTGGCCGCCGACGATTGCAGCGTGCATTCTCTTGAGCCAAGGGTGAGCTCCGAGCGACTCAAATAAAAACGAGGGTGAACAGCTTAATGATACGTCGATGTGGAACGAAAGAGAGAGAAAGAGCGGTGTGTAGAGAGGCGTACGTACCCCTAGTGCACACGAGGGAGGTAAAAAGAGGGTGCGCGGTGGGGCGCCGAGTTACCAACGTTCTCACCCTTTAGGGGCCGTGTCAATCGTGTCACTGTGTCAATGAGCGTTTTTTTTCTTTCTTTCCTCTTTTTTTTTTGAAGACGAAACGATCACGATTCTCTCTGTCAACAGCGCACGAAATAATAGAGATTTATCGCGAAATTTATTGTTGTACAAAGAACGATTATTGCGCGAACAACGGACGTTAGGCGCGCCGATGAAAGAAGAGACGGACTCGGACGACGTGTGACGCGGCAAGTGCCGTATCGTTTATACGCATAATTCTGTTATCAGCTTGGTAACGTAATATGCAGAGATAGAAATGAAGAAGTGCGCAGCGGAATGAAAAGTAAAGGCACGTTCCGCCGACACACGCCGACGCGTTATTACGCTCAGAAATTCCTCGGACGTTCGTCACGTCCTTACAGTAATTGAGATATATTTATTGTATTGCTACTGCAAACTGCTTGATCTATAAATAATATTTGCCACCGTCATACAGGCTACCGCTTGATTTTCAATCCTTAACCGTTATTAAACGTACGTGAAGAATATTTTTCGCGCGCAAAGATATAAAAAATAATGTTGCGAATATATAATTTTAATAATTAATAAATATTCGTAAGTGTGTATTAGAATAAATTTGCGTGAAAATACTTCGCTGCAACAATGCTAATATATGCAGGAATTTTATTTTTGTTGATTCACACATAACCATTTATTCGCTCGACGACTCGTTTGTTTGACTGTCATCATTAGTCTCCGCTTAGCGTGTGCCGAGAAACACTCTCGATAATACCTTTAGGCTTGCGCAACCTAAGGCGGCGAGGACAGCCGAGACAAAATCAATTCTTGAAACCCGAGAGGGAAACAGAAACCGGACGTGAGAAACGCGCTGTGCGCTTTATTGTCCCGCGTTCCGTATCGATCGCCCCGGCGCCGCTTCTCCCGTCGTAAGGATTTTCCTATAAGATATAAGCCTTTTCCCGCTTAAAGAATTACAACGGTGCCCAACGGAGTGGCACTTAGGAAGGCATTTGTTGCAGCTTTTATGTCGGTTGTACCCGGGAATCACGATTTTATTCCTCTTGTGCAAAGAAAACTTCTCCTGCAAGGGAAGCCGTGAGAGAATGTTTTCGGTATATAATACAAAGAGATGTAACTCGACGGCGCGGGCATTCTCCCTCAAGCAATCTTCTGCAAACATAATCCTCTACTGCTTTTGCATCTTACGTTTAAAACAAATAAATAAATATCCTGCAGCTACAAAGATTTCATTTTTATTTCTTTTTATCGCAATTCTGTAACTAATGTCAATTCGGTGGTGATGCAATCGCATTTAATTTTTGCCGAGAATATTTTGTGAATATTTTATGAGAGCTAGCTCCGTGTCAGGCGACCCGAAAATCCGCTCTAATTTCCTGAACCGAGGTACTCGCTCCAAATTCCGCGCGGAACTTTCCACTCAGGGATTCCTCCACTTCCGTGCGATGATATTTAAACGCATCGCGCGCGTCACCGTCGGAGTGAAAGCGTCCGTAAATGGACGCTCGCGCCGCAAGAATTTGGCCTAATATCAAAACGTAAAAACGCACGACAAAACTGGCGAACGGCCAAGGGCCGTGCACCGTGGGGCATTGTCCGCAGAGGCGAGGAGGCAAGTGCCCGAGGTAATGAACTTCCGGCTGCTCGGCGTCCTCCTGCGATGAAATCGATCGAGAAATTGCGGACCCGCTTCCCTATATACGCAATACCGAATTGCCATTGGCCGACGACCAATTCTGAGTAGGTTAACAGCGACTATTACGTATGCAATGTGCCAGGAAAAAATTGCATACCAATCGCCGATCTCTCTGCGGCAAAAAGAATACCCTCGATTCTTTTCCGGCAAAAATTTGCGATCTTTATCCTTGCGACTCATTCCTGATTCTTTTGTTTCGCAAACATCGCAAAGAAGATTATTAGATAAATATATTTATAATACGAATAGATTTTATTTACAAAATATTATATCGTCCATTTAGCGAAAATTTAATGCATCGAGGTCTTCAGTGATCATTCAAGCAATCGTGAAATTTTCCGCTTAAGAAATATTACTAAAAAAAAGGTATTTCGTAGTCAAAAATATTCTATGAATAGCGAATGCATTCATTGCAAAAGCGAACAAACAGAGAAAGCACAATACTTTCCCGATGCATAATACCTTTGTCGGTTCCGCGTTGAACGATGTTATTACAAGTATATTTCAACGAAGAGCGCAGTTTGCGACGTTTTCAACTGCTTGAAAGCCGGCCAAAGGGAATCAAGTTACTCACGTATTCCGAATATTTATCTTTCAATGTCGTTAAATGATGCAGTAATACGCGCCAATTTGCAACAATTTCGCCGGAAAGTGCACCGCTTATAGCTGCTCCATTAACGTTACGCCGGCTAAACACGACGTCTCGCGTTTCCGACAGACAGAAGTGAGTTAATTTTGCGCTAACGGACGCCGGATAAATTTTTAATCGTCCCGTAAAACGCTGACGCTCGCGATATAAGCGTACTCCCCCCGCGCGACGAGCTACGGGGGATGAAACGGCCTGGGGCGCGGAAGAGTCGACGAAATGCCGTAACTTTCACGCCCTCGCGAGCACGTGGAACATTAGAAATGCATTAGCTCTTGCGGACACCTATCGCCCAGCGAGAGACGACCCTCGTAATCGAGACGACGCGATCTTTCAACAAACGTTCGCAAATCTTTGCCCTCTGATAAAGTTAAAAAAAAAACTTAATAGATCTGTAAAGCAAATGCTGATCATTACACGCATTTTTCTATTCTTCTTTGTTTCCTGTTTTCGAGTAAATCATCAGAAACCAGCTTCTTGTTTTATATTAATATATTCTTCATATATAATAGATATATATTTAACAAAAATCTGTTTTCAATTTCTAATTGTAATTATAATTTTTATATTAAATTCGCGGATATTAGAAACTTAAAAAATGGATTCTTCAACAAAGTCAGAGGAAGAGAATTTGGGAAATTTCTTGTCAGTAACGTAATAACGTGTCGTGTTTATTCGACCGTGCGAATTATCCTGCGTGCCATCCGCGCCCACGACAGCTGGCGTTCGCCAGCACCAAAATCAATTTCCTGTTTGGGAAAAAATTAGTTGGAGCAGAGTGACTGGCTGAAACAATCTCGTTCTGTCACATTGATACGGTAATATTCTGCCGAATTATAAGTAAGCAGATTTTTCGAAATGTTAATGCCATAAAGATAATATCATATTTCATTAAAATCTTTGCTTCTTAAAAGCTTTCATGAACGAGCTCCTAAGGTCACAACGGTAAACTGTCATTATGTACAATTCTGAACTTTATGTCCCTTAGAACGGGATCTGATGGCCGCAGGACGAAAACGGAGCAGACAGGCAACAGCTACGCCATCGACGTTCCGGAAGTAATCTTGCGTATTTAACGAGCGTGACTTAGACAATAGCTACGCTAATGATTCGCAGGTGTTTCGCGAGGGACTCATTGACGTATATCGATGCGCGGCGTGTTCCGCGAATGACATGTTCATCGGACACGCTCCGTATATGCGGGCGTCGCCGTCATCGTCTCTCTTAATACGCCGATCGAGAAGCGGCGATATATGTGTACCGCGTCTGGAAGACGCCGGGCTCGCGATGTACGCGAGCAACAAAATATAGCGTTTGTTTTAACTTCGCCATTCTTTCGCGGATATAAATTACGGGCATTTATCCGGTTAACCGAAGCATGTCCGCCAGCAATATCGCGCGCACCGGCAAACAACGCAAACGCGATCGGCGCGAGGGAGAGGCGCGCGTTTCGATGTATGCGTGAACGTCGAAAAACGCCCGATAGTCATAGTTGTAGAAAGAGAGAAAGAAAGAGAACCCGTCTATTGTTCCGTCGTATCTCTGCGCATCGATATGAAACGTTTCGAAATGCTCGTCGTTCCGCTTCCACCGTGTGTGCACGACCGATTTCGCCATTGATTTAATGCGATTGTGAGATAAATCGGCAATCAGTTCGACGATCCACTTACAGTTTACTTCCCGCTGAGTATATCGTATCGTAATGCTGGCGTAGTACGATCGAGAAGCGTTGCGAAATACTGGACTAAACTCTCATTGAATTTGCGGAGAACACCCTGCATTTAGAGAGCTAATAAAAACCTCGAGATATCGCGATTAAATTTCATTTTAATTAACCTTCGCGGTATCGACTTTCCTTGGTTCGCGCTAAATACTGCGCGCTTAGTTCCGCGCTTATAGCTTCGAGATCGGCTTTAGCGAACGAGTAGGAGCGAGGTCGCAGTCGATTTCCTCCTGACGGCTCTTGGGCTTTTCGTAAGGCGCTTGGCACGCGACTCGAGCGTCGGCTAACAATCCCGCGTAGATAGAAATCTGACACGAAAGCCGACGCGAGAAGCTAGCTCGCAGCCGGCGTGTAAACGGCTCTTTAGGTCGCGGCGGGCGTCTCGCGTGTTTCACGCTTCGCGGTGGCGAGAGGTCCGAGAAACGTATCCGTGTATGTTGGCCGTGCATAAGACCTAAGTACACGTCGTACCACCGTAAATTGAGGCGTTCGGCGCGCAGGAACGAGAGAGGTCCGTGATCCGCAAGATCCACATTTACACGCGGCTTAATATCCCGAAGAGATACCTTTGCAAATTCGCGGACGTACCTTCATTTGTACCGACGAACCCTTCAATTCGCGCGACAAAAGAGTTATCAACTGAAAATTGTTGATTCAAGCACTCGGCCGGCGTTTATAAATTTTCCCACAAATGTCAGTTCCTCGCCGGGCTTCCTGGCCTTGGGATAATTCGCCGCCCGGGGATAAACGTTCGTATGGATAAAACGGCTCGGCATGATAATTTAATCTCGCAGCACACCTCGCCCCCGGCACGAACGAGTCGCCGCGCGCCGCTTTCCGCTCGGTGAGCCGGGTCGTAATAAATTTCGATAAATCTCGTTGGAAATTCATAGCTAATCAAGGATTTAACGCGCGCTTTGAGCGCCGGCTGGGCATAAATTGTATTTTTCCCCGCGGGCTATCATAACACTGAAATTCAACCCTAGCGGAAACCATGCCAGCCGTCCCACAATCCATCCATCCCTGATAATGACCTATACAACCGCGAGTGCCTTGCTCCGCGCCCCGCCGATGCCGTTGAGAGAGGTCAAGCGAAAACACTAAATAAAATACTTTAGAAAGGAGAGAAGTTTCATAGATCGTAAATTATGTCGTCGCGTCGTTGTGCATTATGAAACTACTCCCGCTGGTGCGATCACGCCCCATGCGACGACGCTCGAATAAACTGCGAAGCTGGGAGCTCCACCGAGGAGCGCAGCAGCGTTGATCTTTAGTCTCGAATAAATCGCTATTTTGGCACCGCTGACGCCTCCGGTCGACGAGCCTCGCGCCTCGTCTCAAGAAAGCATTCCGTTGCTTTTCCCTCGCGCGCCTTCGCGTTCCTACACTCCTTCGTTCTATTTTCGCGCGCGCCTCTCGCATCTCGCGCGCGAGCGCAAGAGTGTCGGTTTACCGTGACGGATATTCCATCCATTTAAATTTAACCGCGCGCGTATTCACCAATTAGGTATTCATTTATCGCCTAAACGTTAACGTTAGAAGCAAAATTAATTTCAAAAAAAAGATTACTAAAAAAATTGAGCGCGCTAATAGAGTTTACTGTACCGTGGGTGGTTTTGCATTCTCTTCCTGCGCAGCTACCGGAACTGCAGTAATGCCCAATAGTGGAACGTAAGCTAATATTCTCCGAGTTCCGCATGCAAGGGCACTCGCCGCCCTGCACATGCCATTGCCCAAACTGCGCCCCGCTCTTAGGATGTATTCCATCTCGAGATAAATCTTCAATTAATCCTGTGCGTGCAATTCTCAGATTTTAACTTCGCCACTATATAAGATCTCTTCTCCCCGGCTGATGTTACAATGAACGATCGAGATTCTTATAATTCTTATAACAAATTATTCGTTTAAATAACTTGTAGATTATAGTCACGATTTATATTCTTGAAGCAATTAAGATATGAATCTTGCTTGTTGCGGATATGCGAAGAAGTCAAATAACCAAAAGCGTGTGTTAATTTTTAAATTAAGAATCTTGAAATTATTTGGATTAATTCGTAATTATAATAAGTATAAAATATTTGTTTAATATTGCACAATAAAATATTTACAGAACATCATCATATCGAGCAGCGTTCTGTCACGCGTATTTGCTTCGTCAAGTACGTCAAATACGATTATATATCGATCTATACTTAGAAAACTGGAGATTGCTTCTATATGTTCAGACTGGATAGTTTGCCACTCCCTATTAATAGAACTGAATCACCAAGTGAATGATTTATTCTACGTAGAAAAAGTTTCTATCGGGATAAATCGTGGAAAAAAAATCACAAATAGCATCAAATTGGGTCAAAATTACACGACATGAAATAAAATGATAATGAACATGTTTAAATATCCTTCACTAATCATTATTTTTAATGACGCAACACTTAGTTTGTTCAACTGCAAACTTTAAATCACATATTGCGTTGTGAAATATCCACAACAGGGAAATGTGTCAACACCGGAAGACCTCGATCGTCCATGAACATCAGCATATCATAATTGCGACACTACCTTTATCACACGCGCGCACGCAAACACAAGTGACAAGAACGGAGGCAGATCCGTACTAACTGTTCGCCGTTGGCGAACTACTTGGGCCAAGCTACGAGTTCAGTCAGGGTTTATATAGAGGATCGTCCCACGTCTCCTAGCGAAAGAAGAGAAGCGAGAGTCACACGTCGAAAGAGAGAGAGAGAGAAACTCACGAGAGGAGTTAGGAGTTAGTCACTAGCGGCAAGTAACTAGAGATGTAAGGTAACACTAATTGTGAGTTAATGTATACAAATGATTGAATTGTACGAGAAAATACACATTTCAGAGCTGATTAATCAATCAAATTATTATTTCTAATATTTTATTATTAATATTTAACGCCAAAGTTCATAAATGTAAATAAATTCATTCAAAAATAGCAAGATTCTGTTTCCAGAATCTTAATTTCTTTCTCGAAGAAAAGATTCAGATCGCTGTTTAATTATTTCAAGATTGACGTGTTTCGCTTTAAAATTACACACGGATAAAATTAAAATAGTATAAATTAATATGTGCAATTTTAAGACGTTATCTCTGAAACGAAAACCGTAGAAGATACTTATATTTTTATGCACATAAATTTACTCGGGGCCCTAAATATTCACGTTTTTTTCCGAGATGGCTTCAAAATACACATAATTATACATAAGTACACATGTCGTGCCAGAGGAGTCCGATTCCCCGGCGAGATACGAGGCAAAGAACGAAGAAAGCTGATCCGCGCGTCTTTGTATAACGGGTAGTTGCAAAGCTTTCGAGCGAGCGAGCAAGCAAGATAGTGAATTAGGGACAAGAACACGAACGAAGAGAAAGGAAAGCGTACTACCTACGTGGTGAAATTAGGAAGAGAAAGATCCTCGAGCATACCGGGGCGATACAAGAGCGACAAAGTGCAGTAAAAGAGGCGAAGTGTTGACGGTACCCGAAGAGGAGAGAAAAGGGGAGTCCGATTCATCCTAGAAACGCACAGCTGCTAACCAATGCGTCGCCACGGACGAAAAATTTACGCCGCAAAACCGCCGCGCGGTTTCTATTCTTGGACGACCGAGACAGGAAGACAGGGAGACGGAGAACGCGCTAAATGGAAGAAACGGGTGGAACGACGACGGAAATATGCATTTCTTCTTATTAGCGTTGAATTTATACCTATCCCTGCCGCAACGATTTCTATGAATATATTGTACAGATGGCAAGTTTTATTTCTTTAATCTTAATATTTAACATCTTTTTTCCTTTTTGAAAAAAATACTTCATAACATTTTCTGGTTCATAAAATGTTCTGTCCCTCATTAGACTGCACGTATTATGTTTCGCGAAGAAAGCGAATTATCACAACAAAAAGAATGTGCCTGTAACAAATAACAGGTCGCGTAATCTATTGCGGTGTAACAAAACCAATGTTATCGCTGCGCGATAAATGATAAATATGTCCGATAAATATTCCTTGAACAACGTGGTTCTTCAACAGCGTATTTTAAAGACAACAGACGCTCGCTTGAAAATGCAACACCGCGGATTTACGAGAAAGCGAATCGCGATAAGGTCGCAAGTCGTAGAAATAGTTGGACGGCATCCAAACCAGCTGAGTTTATCGTGGACTTTATTGTTCCGCTTTTGCCAGTTGGTACAAACACGCGAGAGAACGCGACCCGTTCGGAAGGCCGAAAATAATCGCGGATGTCGTAAAGAATATTGTCGCGAACGCGGCGACAACATAATTTCCGATTTCTCTCGAAAAACGGGAGCGCAGTATCCATTTATCTCTCGTCGCGCTGCGCTTCGACGCGAGCTTATCAAATCTCGCGGTGGCTGAAATAACCATGACGCGCGGAGTCGTCGGAATAACCGCGATACCGATAAATGAAATTCGCATCAAAGTGATCTTGCGAAATTGAGCGCGCATTTCCTCTAACAAAGGATAACAAATTTGTTTTAAAGCTCAATTATCCGGACATTGAATAAACGTTTTAAAATTTACGATGATAAATGGGGGGAGGGGGACTCCCGTAAAATCTCTTTCGAAATTAACTCCAAAGTTATTGCGGAACCTCTGGCTGGAAAACCGTGCAGTCTAAACACGAGATGCACTCTTTTGGCACAGCTTCGATGCGGAATCGTTGGCGGCAGCATCGACTGCGAGCCTCAATATTATTCTTAGACGAAGAGACGAAGAGGAAAGAGGAAGCTTACCGAGAGGGATACTCGGACGGATATCAAGCGAGCGTTCAAACAGATGGAGTCATTACTATGTCGGGAGAAGTAGTCAAATGACTCTTCATTATGAGCATTCTAATAATTACCGATAACGAAGAAAGGCATACGTGTTAAATAGCGGGGTTAAGAGCTACTTTCTTGGCTTACTGCCCCGCGAAAAAAAAAAGAAAACGCTGCTCTGTCGCATTGCCATCGTGTAAGTGTGCTAAAAAAATTATTCGAACGGGAATTTAAAAAAAACATGGGTTGTTCCGAATAATACGTACGCTTCAATTTAGGACTGCAAAATTTATCACAATTATTCATATCTATTGAATTTATATTTTCTATTGAATCGCACGCGGTGCTACACATGTAAATCTGTACGTCATCGTTGAGTGTCCACATATTTCGGAGTTGAAATTTTTCGAGAGTGCATGCACCAGCCAACAGTTATTCTGGATCGGAAGAGCATATTTCCGAAATAAAAACGAAGTGAATCGTTTCCTGCAACGGCCAGGGATGCAAAACACATAAATCACATTTCAATTTTCGCTCGTTAGTCGAGCTTTTGCTTCCCACCGCGCGCTATATCGATCAACCTGCCGGCGATACAGTCATAACGAATATGTCAGTAGTGTTTCACCCATTCAATTCCGCTATAATCCGCTTTTCGGATCAACACTACTCTCCGCCTTTACTCTGCGCATTCTCGACGCGACGAAACGAAAGATAAAAATTCGAGGACTTAACGAGTGTATATTTTGACACGTATGTCCACTCGATGGTGTAAAGTCGACGTTGAGCTACTCAATTCTAGATTGTGGCTCATGTATAAAAGGGTCCGATGAACGAAGCATATCTTGGGACTTCACGTATCGAGACTATTTTTATTTTCGCGACCAAGTTCGAGCGCGACGATAACCTGCGAATTACAAGTATTTAAAAAACAACATATTCATATAAAATTGTTTAAATTTTGTATGCGGGAAAGATTTACGTAAATGTACGCCCTAAATTACAAGCATTTAAATATTTAAACACTTTTGGTAGAAAATACATGCGCGACCTGCAGTTGCAACGACATCAGCGTTAATGTTACAGATAGAAACACATATATGCACTCTCGTATATTCACCCTCTTATCCGTCTTCTTCAGCCTTTCGAGAGTCGTGAAGCGTAACAAGAGGGGTGTGCACGAAAGGTAGATATCGATTTTATCACTCTACATGTGTCGATTCTACGTAGAATTGTGTGAGATTCGAGAAGGTTGAGGATTAACCGTACACATAACGAAATGGAAGCGAACAATACACGAAGTGATTAAACTAACAGAAAATTTAGCGAATATGTTAAATAAATTATTTCTTAAAAATCATTTGCGCAATTTCTTGTTTTAAGCAATCAATGCCGTAAAACCTTATTTTCAAGAATTCTCTTTCCCACAGTTTTGTATAATTTATCCTTTCGCAAACATTGACATACACTTCCAATAATTGTTTCCTCAGCTGCGGGAAGCGTACTAAAATAATTAAACACGAGTCATAAAAAAATGCACGTGCGATGGTTGAGTTTCGTGTTTCTTCGGTATCCGAAAAAAAATCACGTCCTTCACAGGAGAGAAGCATTACGAGGAGCACGAACATGACCATCGGCAGCATGTGTGAAATCTTGACTACGTGCGGTCGAGGCCAGCTATCTTGCATAATTGAGAATCACTGCCGCGTCTCTCGGGCACGTCTCCCGATGATGCTAAGCACTGGAAACCACGTTCCTCAATGAATACTGAACCATGCATTCATGGTCCATCCATTTCCGCAGACGCGCGATTCTCGAAGGGCAAGAAGCTCTTAATACAAGAGAATCAGAGTAGGTACTCGAATACTCGAAAGAATCCTGTTAAGCGATATTTTAAATTGACGAAACAAATTTCTTACAAACTATTAAAGCTACTTTTGATCATCGTATTTTGACCGATAATCCTACAGTATCCTAACGAATATGGCGGAATAAGAAATAATTGCATGCGAAACGCGCGCTGATGTATAGAAACAATCGTATCGCGCAGCCACATTTGTTTCGCGATCACGTAGGAGTCTTTTATCGTCGTCCGAGAAAAGTTGAATTTGCGGTCGCGGAAAATCGGGGAAATCCCGCTTGGCAATATACCGACAATGTGAAACTCGGCAGAACGGCTCGCAATCTCGTGGGAGGATTCGCTCCCGGTAGCAGAAATGGGGCTCATCGATTCGAAACTACAGCAAAAAAGCGACGGCGCGGCGGCGGAGGTTCAGTGCGAAGAAAACGGAAGGAAGACTGATAAAGTGCAAACTGGAGCGAAAGATGACCGTCGTGATCTACCGACATAAATCCGCAATTCACCGAGTTTTCCTCGGTCCCAAACGAGCAAGAACGAACAAAGAGAGGGAAGACATTGCCGCATCCACGGCAAAAAGCTTCGCTCTTGTAATCTCTGAACGTGAGGTCAATGATACGTCGCGGTTCTCAAAGAAAGCAATATCTCGAGCAAATGACACCGAGCTGCTCTCTCTCGACGGCGATACTTGATTGAACAAGTCACCCCGGTGTCGCAAAAAAAAAAAAAAAACACAAATAATAGAATAATACGCGGAGTTTCTAACAAAATTCGAAACCTGTTTCCTCGCGGAAATAGCGACAGTTTCTCAGTTTTTGTAAACTACCACGAAAGGACTAATTCTCGTTTATCTTCCCCAAAAGAAACGTGCCCGTTTGTGAGAACGTTTGCGGCTAGAATTTTTATCTCGTGGAAATCGGCTCTCGCATGAAAGAAAGATAAGAGCTAGGGACTTCGAAAACTCTTGTCTGCAATCTCGAGGCGTAATCTCAATCGTGGAAAAAAAAATTTAAAGGGGAACGACACAAAGCAAAAATTTCGAGACAATGAATTAGATACTTTTCAGTGTTAGTTCTTCAATTTTATCAAGATCAGTACTTCAGTTTAATAAAAAAGAAAAAAAGATGGCCAAAGAGAAAATCAATAAAAATATAAAGATCAAATTGTGGAAAGCGAACCAATGTCGTCACCTTCGCTCTCCATAAAATTCCATAATTTGACATTTCTCGACGAAATGATAAAAAGCACTTCGAGAGAAATAAGGTACAAAAAGGAAAAGGGCGCGACAAAAATTGCGACAGTTGCCGACTGAAAATCTCGTGAAACTAACGACTCGAATCGCATTTCGAAGTTGCCGTACTTGGTAGTTTCGCAGGGCGAGTCATTCTCAAGCGAGCGCTTGAGTTTCCGAGAGTGCCGACCTTCGCAGTTTCGACCTTCACTGACGCGACACGGCGCGGGCTCGGGAGTCGTTCTCGTCCACGAATAAGAGAAGAAAAATAACTCGAATGGAAAACTCGTTATCGAGTGTCTCTCCGTCCCGCGCGGAGAGCATCCGCTGCGCGCAGCTTTCAGAGACGCGTCAAGGGCCATCAGACGCGAGAATTTCACCTCACGGGAAATCACGCGACGACCAGGTTGGCACATCCGATCGCAATTAACAGACGAACTTTTAATGAAACCGAACGTTCGATTCGCGTGATCTCTTTTTTTTCCTTTCCTTTCCTTTCTTTCTTGCCGCGAAGGCGCCAGTCTGTGAAAACCGCGAGTGGGAATTTATCGTCGCGCGCACAGTCGCGACACAATTCAATTCTGTCAACTCGCAGTGCGGGAAAATTAATTAACAGTAATTAACAGTGTACCTTCTAAATTGATTATTGACAATATTATTGGCATTATTGGCATTCGTTGCGAGAGATCGCTTTCAAATTGTACGTAATATCTTGTTTATACGTATGGGGCAAATGTCGATACTTTAATCCTGATTAGCGCTAAGCCTATTAGCAACTACGATATTTATGATAGATCGTATATGTGCGAAATAATTGATTCGCTATATATGTTAATCGATAATTATCACACACTGCAGATGCGAGAGATAACCGCGCGATATAACTATACGCGGTTTTATTTCACTAACGTAGAGAGGAGGCGGGGGTTCTTTATTAGCGCGTTATGGGAGGCTGTTAGGTGAATCGCAGACACATAAAAGGCCGGTAAAGGCCATACCCATTACCCGACCAAGCACCGATTCCGCTTCCGCATTCGTGAATAACAAGCGCCGCGAGATATCACTCGAACGTGCATTTTTACCGATCGGAGTTGCAAAAATATGCCTCTTACGCTTCTTCGTAAGAATGCTCGTAAAACGTAACAGTAACGCCGGCTTAGCTCGCGCTTCGCTCCTTAAATCCAACCGCATCCGATGTTTATACGGCACTTAGGAAAGTGATGGCAGGAATACAGAGAATCCTTTACATCTTACGTCTTTTGTCCGGCGCATGATAATACGAGAGGAAACCGAAAGAAAAGCGGTTACTTATATAGCAATCATATTATGCGATGTCGCAAGAAAGGACTTTCGACATTGTAAGACACACGTGTATGAACACATATCGGAGCTTTTTCAAAATGACTCCGAAAGCTCCCTTTTCGCAGTTTCCTCGCGATTCAATTAACACGCAAAGGGGATCGCGCATCGAGTCTTTTGTTCATATTCGAGAATGGATCGAATCTCACGTCGGCACGGTCGCCGAATGCGAAAAGCCCCGGTAGCCCCGTCGGTCGGCATGGCAACAGCTCCGAGCGTCCCGGCGTCGGGACGCTCGATACTAGACGACGACGGCCGTGGCGGTAGCGGCGGCGGTGATGGTGGCGGTGATGGTGGCAGCGGTGGTGACGGCGGCGGCGGCGGCGGCGGCGGCGGTGGCGGTGTCGGCGACGACGACGATGACGACGACGCCCAAATCCGAAAGGACGAGTGAGCGTTAGACGTGGAGCGTAAATTCGCCACCGCGTATTTCAGATCGCGATTCGCACGCAATCGTTCCCTATGACATCATTACCTACCCTCTGTGCCGCCCTCCCCCCCCCCCGCATGCATGCGCGAGAAATACGTGCATGGGCGCCACGAGGTCTCGCAACGATGGCAACGACACGCTGCAAAACAATGTTGCGCGAAAATGACAGTCCGATAACCGGCGTGTCGATTTTCGGCCCTCACTTTCGGCCCGCGGCGAGTTGATCAAACAGAATTCGATATACTTGATAAAGTAGTCTGTGAATTCTATGCGCGTACCAATTTCACAATGTAAATGTAATAATAAAGAATTAATGCTAGAGCTCAATTAACATATAAAGCATCTTCCTTTATATATCTGTACCTTAGAGGTAAAGTATCTCTAGTCTTTGCCAAAATGGAGTTAATACATTTTTCAACATAACAGGAGCTTAAATCGTACAATGGTAAAGCGTCTTATGTCTATTATTACTAGTTCCTAAGATACAATGTTTAGAAAATCGTTTTTTATAGTGCCTAATTTTTAAACCAGATAAAGCGTGTTATTGGTGGTTGCACTATTAAACATGTCAGTTAAACTACTTTATTAAAAACTTAATAAATCAAGTTAATATTTTTATTTTATATTTAAAAATATATATATCATTACACTATTTAAAACTTTAAGGCTCCTGGATGGTCACCGCGGCCATATTGAATTCTCACTATTGAGGCGAGGAAAACACCCAATTTTGTCGTCCGTACCATTTTCAAATAAAGAGACATTTCAATAAAACATCACTATAGATCGTTTCAGAACACTTCCGAAATTGACCGAAAACTACCCTTTTCCCTCGACAATAAACAAACAGCCATAAAACAAAGCCTAAACATACGGGAAAAACAGCCGTTTAACGACTATCGAAAAGAGGTGAAAACGTTACTTCCGCATGCAAATCTTACTTTTCGGTCAATTTTACGATTTTCACGAATACGTTAAACGTTAAAGCACAAGCACAGAGCGAGTAATAAAGAAATAGCAAGGACGACAAAATAGGTTGTCAACATGTCACAAGACAGAATTCTCCATTGGAGAGAGTGAGAGGAGAGAGTGGCGGCGCCACCATCAACGCAGAGTTCTCGGCTGACCATCCAGGAGCCTTAAACCTTGTTTTCTCGAAATGTTCAAAAATGGACATACGATCCTTTACCTGTAAGGTGCAGACATAGGTATAAACTTAAAATATTTTTATGACATCATTTTGAACTTTATAATATGTGTGACCTCAGTGATCTTCGTAAAATACTCTTTATGTGCGTTCCACATGATATCGCAGTAAATGCGCTCGTAAGAAATGTTCATTTTTATCAGCGCCGTCGCTGACGCATTGACGGCATTAAAGCGTGTCAGGAAACTGACATAAAAGACATGAATAAGAGAGGGATACCGGCGAAGAAATAAAAACGAGTCGCATTTTAAATTCATGTGCAGATCGACGAACGTTTCTCCACAGTAACGAGGTCTTTAAACTGACACACTTCGGCTAAATTCAAACCGCGATTAATAACAAATGAGAAACAGGAAGGCGGAACGGGGTTAGGGTCGGTCTCTCCTCGATCGTCATATTTCGGTGGAAAACACGAATAATACTCGCGATCAAGGTGCGATATATATTTTTATTATGCTCGGCGATATCAATCTGTTTATGAATGCAGGTATATCTTCCGCGCATTTGCAAAATTAGTTTTCCTGGCTTGCACCGACACGTATTTATTTCCTCCCCTTCTCGCCCTCCCGCAATCCCCGTCACTTCTTCCGGTATCGTTATACGGGAGTAAATTGGAGTCGCTGGCAGGAGAAACGTCGGCTCTTTCATCAAAATGTGAGGCTCCTTCGTGGCTTATGGCGAGAGCGGTGCGTAGTTTTTTTTTCCTCCTCCCCGCTACTCTAAGAGGGATGCACTTGATTAACTTCCCTGAAGGAAACCCTTCGTCTTTCACCGACCGTCTGCTTTCGATCACCTCATTTACATTATAAAGTTTCTCAAAAGGCACGTGTGCCCCTAAGATAAGAACGCAGAAGAAAATACACAGCCACATTTATCGTCAAGCTGTTTAATCGTTCTAGGAGAAACTTTAAAGATTCAGGAACTCCACCAACTCTTTTGTCAATGTGATATACATTCAACATTTCCATTTCCTACATTTTTAATTTTTAAAGTAAACTCTTAATAGAAATTGAAGAGGAAGTAAACGTTTCAGTTTGACAGACTTCAGGTGATAACCAAGAATTGCCCGATAGAAATTTTTCTTCTGTTGACCGTCCGTCTCGTTATCGGTCGTGACGAAAAGAGTGAACTACGACTAGACCAATATTTGACGGGAAAGGCTGGCCGCAAGATTATAGCTATCCATGAACCTCGTCGCGCCGCCTAGACCACCATAGAAATTCGCGGAAACCGAGCGGAATTCTGTCCCGAGACGGAAATTAACGTCATATTCTTCCACGTACTCCCAAAATATAATAATAAAAATGTAACATTGAAAAAAATATTAATACTGCATTAAAAGTATTTCAATGTATTCTACATTCGTGTTACACTCTCGATAAAACCCTAACTGTAAATTGACAAAAAGATTACTTTTACTTGCGCTCGTAATACTTTTTTCCTTCTTTTTTGCAGAAACACATTTGAGTTTTTGCGGCCAATGCGAAGAATGATCGACTGATCGAAAAAGACAGCAACAAAACGAAACATTTGCCGTTGACAGCAGGTTCTCCAGATAATCTGTTTTAATCCGAACAACCTTCGGATGGCTTTCAGACACGTCCGAGAGGAGAACCTTCGGCAGTCTTGGCCGCTCGCCAAGCACTCCGAGTCTGATTAGCTTGTAATTGCGTATTGTTTTCCCCAGTGAAGTAAGACAGAACCGTGCGACGGACAAGGAAAAGAAGAGAATATAAAGGGGAACGAAATGATGTCAAGCTTCGAGTTCTTGAAATCTACGAAAGATTGCTCTCCACCGAGTTAAGCTCCTCGAGAGACTACTTGCCTCAGTAATGACGGAGGAAACCGCGAAATAGCACAAGACAATTCAGCGACTTTAGAATTATTCAGTTAGCGTAACTAAAATACTTTGGTTAGAGCACTTAAATTAGCATAACTAGAATTCTTCAGCTACACTGAATCGTTACATACTAAACTGCTAAACGCATTTCTGTTAAATTCCATTTACTCGATAGACAATAAAAATATTATGTGTTTCAAGTCCGACAAATAATCGGCGAAATAAAGTTGGGGAAAAAAAAAATATATATATATACACAGAAACTGACACGAAAAAAACACCTTGTTACGGCTTTATGCCCCTTTTTCATACGTTTGATTTTTAATCATTAGAGCCTTTTAAGGTTATTAAAAATATTATATTAAATCCTCGTTTTTGATCGAATAAATAAATTTGAAATCTGGTGCAATAAGAGATTCAAGAACCGACGGAATGTCTCGAAGAATGTCTTCCGACTTACTCGATCGCTCTGATTTTGTAATACGATCCTGCCTGTCTGCGAGCGAGAACGACGGGCGAAAAAGTGTGGAAAAGGCGGCCATCGGCATGCGTCTTTCACGCGCGGATCATCGAAGGGGTCGAGAGCCCGTAGAGGTCCTTTGAACGCGGTCATGCACCTCTTTTGTGTCTCGTCACAATAAAGAGTGGACCCTTCTCTCCGACTTCCTTTCTCCATTTCTCCTCCTCGCCGCGGTTTTTTAACGGAATTTCAATCGACGACAAGTACGCACCGCGTCCGTCCGGGCGCGTTGAAAAGTGATCGTTAGAGTTCCCGCTACCTCGTTAACTTTCCATCTTTCCCGACTCGTTAACCATCCCTTGAAACTTCGTGGAAGCGTAGACGCGCGTTCGATGCTGATCAACATTTGATGGTTCACGCTGTCGTACCTTTCCGTCCGATATTAATCAATTCACCAACGTAATGAGCGGAGTCCTTGTACGTTTCCGCATAGGGAAACTTCGTTTTATCGCCAAACGAGGAAGCAGTTTGCTCGCTTAATTTCCGCGATCGAAAGTTTGGAGCGTGGCTGCGGGAATATACCTGGCAAAACTTTTCTACATTCGCAATCCCGAGGTCTTTACGATAGGTAGAATATAAATGCTCGGAAAAATTTTTCGCAAAGTCTGACGAGCGAAATCGGTGGGTCGAACATTACCATGAATGATGGCCGGAAAGCATCTCTCAGAGGGGGGAAAAAAAGTTGGAAGACTATAAGAAATCGTACCGTCACTTTGGACGCTTTCAGGATATCCGTGAAATTCCGCGAACAGAAGAGAAAAGTTCGGACTTGAAGCGCGCTGTATTTCGTCTCTATCGTGAATCTCCGCGCGAGTCTCGAGCTATTCATTTCACCTGTCGCATTGCTTCTGACCGTGCTTCCGAACGAAAGCACATAACTGAAGACGAAATGCGATTGACGACACACGTAAGACCACCTTTCAGACGTCGATGTCGATACGTCACGCGGCACGTTCCATATATCGTTATTGTCACTGCGAATCCAGCAGGAACGAGAATTACTTAAGTAAAGAGAACGAAAAGAAGTGCTTTTCAAACTCGACACGCGCAAACAGCATCATTCCTCTTCATTCAAACGCTCGTTTTTACGTGAATACTGTTAACAACTCATTTACATTACATTATAACTATTAGTAGTGTCAAATTATGCTCAATTTGAATCATTTTTAACCATTCCTATAGATCGCCAGTGCTCCTACTCAATATGTCGTTAATTTAACTAAACCAATGAAGTTAAAATAATATTGTTCTGATTTAAAATAATAAATTTCGACACACATACTAGTTAAAAACAACAAAATGTTATTTAACTCAAGGTACTGATTTAAATTTCATTCTTAAATTTAACGGTATAGATAATTCGTTTGTCAGTAGTCTTAATTAATTAAGATTATAAATATACCATCAACAGCTACAAATAAAAATAAAGAAATTTATCGACAAATTTTCATTCGATTTCTCGATAAGTTATTTTAATTTTTCGAATGTATTTACGAGACCGCCATAGGAATAACCAACATCTTCAAGCACAAGGAAGTATTCCTTTTCAAAGGTACGCGCGCGTGAACGTGATACTGCATCGAGAGAGATATATATATATGTATGTATATGGACGGTAGAACTCGAGGGATCGTGGGATGAATTTCATCGGGGCCATTAGGGATGAAATCGAACCGAGGCGGACACCACCGCAATGCTTCCCGCCGCACATGAAAACCGGTTCCGTACCACAGTCCTGGACTGTCACTACTGTCGTAACAGTCTTACTCTCCCGGTGCATCGACAAAACTGCACGTGCACGCATCGTTGCATGTGCAACGCTGTGACGGATTTACAACCGTGGACAGAGCGCGACGTTTTGTCACATACGCGGCGAAATCTTTTTCGCCATCAACACAAGATTACACGTCGCGTAGAAAGTGAATATCGCGGAATCAGTATAGTGATTATCTGATGCGGATCTAACGGAAAAATAAAGAATTTATATTAATTAGTCATATTAATATATAAAATTCATATTGATGCGTTACATTAAAACATGAGATTGATATAAGTTATATTAATTAATAATTTATATATTGAATTCATATTAAAAAGTTCATATTTACTTGGACTACTGGCCCATCGTGCGCAATAATTAAAACAATTAAATATTTCCTATATATAGATAATTTGTTTATCGGATTTGAAATTTCGTATCCACTTCCTGCAGAGGCGTTTCTTAATTTAACTGAAAGCACATAAAAATTTGCCTCTGTCGCCGTTCAAAGATATGCTTACGCATCACGGCCAGTGACCTTCTATCATTCTTGTCCTAAAATAAAGTACGCACGCAACGCGAACGCTTTGAGGTTGCACGTCACACGCCTGTCAACTTCGTGTACCTACATTACGAAAGAAAAAAAAAGGAACGAAAAACATTTACGCTCGCGAGCTGAAACGAAGAATGAAACAAAGTCTTTCCTCGCGCGTAAGGTTGGCCTTAACCCTCGCACAGGTGTTTTCTCTCCTCCATAGGGTGAGTCACGCAAGGCTAACTTCGGCTCACGAAAGCTCCCCCCTGCCTGCACTTTCTGACCGCCGTACTCTCCTTCTACACGGCCTACACGCACGTACCATGCGATACTAATTAATACCACTCGGTCGCCCCGCAATGAAAGTCACGGCGACGGTCGCCGGTCGGGGCAAAGTTCGGGGAACGAGCGAAGAATGAGTCGGACGGCCACACCCTGGAACATGCGGCGGCATTGTGCGCGAGGGTGTTGGAGACAATGTGTCACATTCACGAGACTTCGAAAAAGAGGGTCGTCGTCTCTCGTCTCACGCTGGGCGTCGAAAGAGATCTGAAGCACCTACAGGGTCGGCTCATTGACAAAAACAACCGTTCGAGAAGTACTTCCCGATGCTTCGAGAAGAATAGCGTAACATTTTTAAAGACTGTCAACTCGAGCCGAATATAGAAGAAATTCCAAACAGAGCTCTTCTTTTGAAAGCCTAAATAAGACGAGGGGTTGTCCAAGTATAAACCGCCCAAAACGAAATATTTATTTTAAAAATTTCGTTCGTCGTGCTCGAAAAATATCACTTTAATTCGTATAAGAAATATGGGTATTTTTTAATGCTTGTATTATTGTATATTATTGTTTAATTCACGGATAGAATAATTATCTTAGAATTTGTAAAATTAGCTGACAATGGCACGAGCTACACGCTGTCGATAACTGAAAAGAACATTGTAATTATATGAAAAATAACTGCTGGCCAAGACTAATTATTCGCGCGTTTCGTGAGAGTCGAATTAATGAATTCAATCGAGCGTCCGTCCACTCCGACTCGTCCGACTTGTTAACGTCGTTATCTGTATAATTTACTCGCAATGCGACCGCGATAAGGGCGCGGTCCCAGGAGCTAAATATAAATGGGCACGATATTTATTATCCGCCCGGTGTTGTAATTCACACGACGATATAAATTCGTTTAATCGAGCTCTCTTCTCGCACGCGTGCTCGGCGGCGCGCCGCTTTCATCCCCGGTCCTCGCTCGACGTCGGTCGCGTTCGCCTTTTAAGATTTTACGCGATCATAAATAAGCGCGCAACGACGGGCGAAGAACCTAACCGAGCGTGGGACGAATGATGAATCGAGAGAAAAAAAGGTCATGCGCGCGTATATTTCCCGCAATTACACGAGCAATCGATTTTTACACTCGACGTACATCTTAATCCCGCGTAGGTACCCACTTGTCGTGAGCCACGCTTTTTTTCTCTTCGAGCCCAACGGACACGTCTCACGATACAGTTCTCTTTCCGCGACGAAATAGCGCGCCGTAGGCAAGTATATCCGGGAAGTTTGGGCCATTGAACCGTGCTGCTGGCGAACACAATGAGCGACGCCGAACACGGCGTAGACACGGCCAGTGACCGGTGCTCGGTACACCCGGAGCCCCCGGTCGCCGATATCCCCGTCCGATATTGTCGCGCGTTCCCCGCGTAGGAAATTGGCCCAAGGGCCGTGACCGCGTATCGACGTTACGTCAAAGTCGCGTCAATCATACTATCAACATTATGAAATAATTAGCGACGTCACCGCGCAGAAGAGCGATACACGATCGATCAACGGCATTTCAATCCAATCGCCCGTAATTCCAGAGTCCGCGAGGGGGTAACCGGAACATGCACGCACGCACCACTCCCATCAACATTTCGCGTCACGTAAGAGCGTAGTCGGTCGCGTCTGCAAAAAAGCGCCGCACACGCAAATCCGAGTCGCGACGACGCGGTGTTCAGAGACAAGGTGGTCGACCGCGAGATACCAGCGGCAAGATTTATCGGAGGAATATCGGGCGGTCTCGTTGTGCTTTTACCTAGCATGAAAATATAACTACGTTTCCACTCCTGGTAAAAAGCGTTTTGTAAATAAATTCTGTGACAAGAATTAATAAAATTGCATAAATAAAAATATAAAAAAATTATTTGTTAAATCTGCCCGTTAAAAATGGACAAGATAATAATAAAGATATTAAATTATTCGATTTAAGAAATGAAATACAATGGAATAATTTCTTAACAATTCATCAGTGAAGTAAATAATTAAATTTATCTCTCGTTAAATAAAGACAACCGAGATTTCCCGCGAAGAATTTCCAGCGATTACTTCATCGATTCGTCTGATTCATAATTTAACTCATTTCAGTCTAAGACCGTATTATTTTTTACCGACATGGCATTCCGTTCACGAGACAGATGTACATCACTTTAAATTAATTTTTGTGGAATGTAAGTAACACGATTGTATTGCCTCGACCCGCTTCTTCCTTCACCGCGTACGTGATAATGGAGACGTGACAAATGCCTGAGAAGGTTTAGACGCTTCTCGGACATAAGAATGCGTGAAGAGACAATTTAAGGGAATTAAGAGTTAATTGCCTTGAATTGAAAATTTCGCCGCCAATTAAAGCGAAACAAGCGCATTACTTAGAAATAGAAAAACGTGTCAGCCCGGCTGAAACTATGCGACGAAAAAGTCGCTAGATAATACACATTTCGGACAAACAATCTCCCTAAAAGAATAATTAACGAGTCTTATCGTGTCGTATTACCGATTAACCAGCACTTGATGCGGCGTTTACGTTATCTAATGATAAATGTGATAATTATTAAAACGTCAACGAGAATCGGCAACAAGTCGGAAATGAATCATTAGATACGGGAAAACTTTTTCCGCTAACTGCTCGAGAAATTTCAATCCGCGTGCTAGGCGCTTCTCGACGTGCAATAGATAAACCGGTCGGCGCGGAGCAATAGGACTTTACAACCAGCACGACCGTGTCATAATATGCTCAACAATGTCATGTCGCTATTACGAGGCGCACACAACTGCGCTTGCACGCGGTTGCATACTACCACTTGTAATTCCTTAATGACTCCGGAATGCTGGGCCGTTCGAAGGGAGTGAAAGTCGCGGCTGAACAGCTGAAGCTCGCGGTGATACTCGCGATGACTCGAAGGTTGCACGGAGAGTGAGACGTTCTCTCTCTTTCTCTCTGCATGTACCCGCTAATGCCGCGATACATATCGGGTGTACCATAAAATCGTTATATAATCGTCGAACGAATACAGAACAATGATTGCCTAAATATATATTATTAATTAGAAGATAAATGACCGTCAAACTCGTTCGGAGGATAATAAGATGCGACAACTGCCCGGTTCATCAAGGTTACATTAGTGTCGGCAACGAGACGATACCGGCTATAAATATCTAGAATTCTTCTGTGAGAGAGCACGGGACCGTCGGTCCAGCCCGCGCTATGGAGAATGCATGTTTTCAACTGTCCGAGCGATACGACCGCATCCATCATTCGCGGTGATAAACGACCGCGAGAACGGACGTAAAAATGATCCGCCGATAAAGCAAAAAGTACCGCAAGACGCCCGGGGTCTATAAATAACGTAGCAACACGCTAATGAAGCCCCGTCATTACCATACCCCAACGCGATCGAAGGGGTCTTCAACGACTCGCATTCTTGCTTTCATCAAACCGATTGATAACGCGGGAGAATAACGGACGATGCTACGACGTTATTCTATACGTCGGGCAATAATCAAATAAATCTTTAATAACGCCGCAACTTGTCGACTTGGGCAGTGCGTCGATCGGACGATAAAATTATCGTGCTCGTGTAATATCGGGCGAAGAGCCATTGTCTATCGGGACACACGAGTTGCAGGTCGAAGCCGGAGGCTGCGACGAGGGATCAGGCTGGCTGGCTGGTTGGCAGGCAACCGGCGGGGATAATTTAACCACGCGCGGAGAGGAGCCGGTTTTCCACGGCGGCCTATCACGAAAGTTGCGCGCGCGCGGAGGTACGACGAACCGAAGGGATGAGTCACGGCTGTTCTTCTCTCTTCCCACTCTCTTTCTGTCGCGCCGAGGTCGCGGCGACGACGAGGAAAGGAAGGGAGACCACGCACGCGAATGCGGTTGAAACTGCAGACTGCAGAGGAAGACGAAGAGGAAGGTGGCGACGGTGGTGAAGGAAACGAGAGGATCAGCCGTCGCGAGGTCCCGCGGCTACGCGCCTCGCCTACGCGCGCGGCTACGGTCACGAGAGAGAAAGATAAGACGAGAAGCTGCAGAGAGCGAGGGTAAAAAATTCGCGAGAGAAGCGGGAAGAGAAGCGGGAAGAAAAGCGAGAGCTAGCGTCGCTACTTATTATACATCTGCCGGCAAGCCGATCGCAGCTGCCCGACTGCGTTAACCGGAAAGAGTTACGATGATTCATAGCCGCCTCGGGATAATTAAGCATCTTAGTATGCTTTTCAGGATGTAGCTTTAGCAGGTGGATGCAAGTGAAGCGTTGCCTCAGTCTTATAACTTTTATGTTCATTTCCATCAATGTAGATTAACTTTAATCTCGGTTTAACTTACTTTTCATCTTTTTCTAATTCTGAGAAGCAGAAAAGGGTAAAAAGTTAAATCGAGATTAAAGTTAATCTACATTGATGGAAATAAACATTAGTATCTGATCTGTAGATGCAGGTACGCAAAATACCCAAACCATTTCAAGAAGAAATGTGTGAATCGTGTCACAGGTAAAATTGTTACAATTACGTTTGTCGTTATCACACATATTACGTTATGATTTAGTCTAGTCATTTATTATACCCTTAATTTCTGTCCAAGAATCGATCGTAGCCCAATCGAAGTTTCTAATGCGACTAGTCCTATCACGCAAGGGATCATCGTGCGATCATCGCTAATCTATATAACTCGTCGATACAATCGCGCTGATCGGGGTGTAAAGCGCGCGTAACGTGGAATAGCTTGTTAAGCAGCGCGACGAAGATTAATAATAACGTCTACAAAGTGAGCTCCATCATTCACGGAGCTCGTGAAAGGCCGTCGCGCCGTTGTAATGGTTGCGCCGTCAGCGTTACAAGGTATAACGTGCAGCTGCATAATACTTCATCATTTCCCTACGCGACAATGATGCGATACCGGGGGATGGCCCTCTCGTCCCGCCGATAAACACGCAAACCGAGGAATCGTGAGCGATGTTAACGAATAACTTTGTTAACGCGAGCCCCCTCGCGTCGAGTCGTATCATTTCTACCAAATAAATCTCCGATAATCGCGAGCGCCTTCGAGATTTATCGAGTCCCGGGGCCAATTAAGCACCGTCTGAGAGCCCTCGATTCCGTGACGGCTATCGCGTGGCCGTCCGCGATTATCTCTCCGCGCGCGCGGTGCACGTACGAATCGCGGCGCACGAACTTCAAGGGAAACACGAAGTGCCACGCTTGATCAAACATAGGCCGTTATTGGCCGAGACTTTTTCGACCTAGCCGTCTAAATCGATTATTCGGTCGTGGCAATTATATACGGGCGGGAAAAGATCGAGGAAGTCGGAATGGGGTCGCGGGCGATTCATTGCCGCGGCTCGTAAAGCCGATCGCCCCGTTTTTTTTCCCCCGCGTTGCGATTGTACCACCATCTACGCTACCTTGCCGTGGAACTTGGTCAGAGCGCTGCGATACGTATTTCGCAAGAGTCGTTCGATGAGCGCAAAAATATCTCACTCACAACGAGCAATAACGCAGCGCGCTATCGAGACGCATTGCGAGTAACGCGCGAGTTTTATTCGTCGTCGCATCGATAACAAGGAGTGGCAATATCGGCAAAATTGAAAATTGGCAACTTTGTTTTTTCGAGAATAACGCAACGCAAACGCGCGGCGCAATATCAAAGAGCGGCGCAATTAGCTCGAACGAAATTGAACTCGATATACGCTCTCGTGCGCGATAATGTTTAACGCGAAAACGCATGATCGGTGTTATGAAATTTGGTAGAGGAGTAAAATTATCCAATTACGCGTTACCGAGAGTTAAATTACGCAAAATGTTTCAATTACGAATATCCGAGGATAAGGTTTCCAGGTGAGCTATCGGATAACGAGAAAAAACTTCCTCGCAAATGTATTATCTCGCTCTCCCGAATTTTGCAATCGTAGCGATAGAGATATAACGTTCTGTTAACGTCAAAAATAGTTCTGTTTGTTTTGAGAAGCACAGTGTGTTTTCGCAAGTAATTTCCTGTCGCTCCAACACTTAGAGTAACAATGTATTCGTGTAGATGTTCTTTCGCGACTCACCTCTGCGAGTGGCTCTTCCTTGGTGACGTCTCCATTCTTGGGCGTTTCATCGCGGCTCGGCTTAGTCTTGTCTTTCTTGCTGAAGCTGATCGACCTGAAGGACCACTTTTTCTTCTAGAAAACGAGAAAAGACCATCTGATAGCGATCGGCAGACTCATCGCGCGTAATTGCGCGTTGTAGGTACTTGGTGAAAATTAAACTTCTAAATTAAGGTGAACAACTGACTGACACGCGAATAGGTCTCAATGTACGAGACGTGACGTGAGGAGAATTTATTTATTTGTCATCGAGCACGATTAATTAAGCCTGGATCGGCGAGTCGCTTTACCTTATCCTTCTTTTTGGTTTCCTTATTGTCTGGAGAGGTGGCAGTGTTCGGACTGGCAGGGGTGGCCTCTGTGGGCGTCGTGACCTCTGCAACCTCCGCGGGAGAGTCTCCAGACGATTCTGGCTTCGTCTCCTCGGCTTTTACTTCTTCTTGCTGCGGTTGCTGAAAGCAGAGGTAAAGTCCTCCTTCGAATTTGGTCCTCTAAGATGTAACGTTAATCCTACGCGAATGAGTGTCTTCAATTCGAACGATAAAGATACTTTTCATGTACAATGGATATATATGTAAATATGTCTTACGATTACGACAAATATAAATCGTCTGAAATTCTCGGAATCAGTCAGAATAATATGAATTGTCATAAGTAGTACTTTACCCTATAGTGTAGAGATTTCCTTAAGCATGAAGAACATAAACGAGAATAAGATATATAAGCAAGATATATACCACGTCGTAAATTGTAAATCCTATATCGTAAATCGATACTCTGTAAAGCTACAATGTATGACTTCCCGCGGTGATTCTTCCGAGTTCAACCATTTTGCAAAATGATAGCGCTCGAGCAGTTGATACCTGCTTTCAACGTGGCTCGTCACGACACGCGATATATTTAAAGCCGTTAAAGAGAGACCTATATAGCATTTCCCATGTCATCCTAAAATCCGTGTATGCCTTTTACAACTTCATTACTTTGTTTTACTATGTTATCATTAACGAAACATCGAAAATTACATTGCCAAGAACTTTGAAGAGGGTGCAATTATGATAATCATCAAAAAGCTGATTAGAAATTGAGATTAATTTTTCATAGATTTAAATTAAGAACCTAAAAGTAATGTCACAAAAGCGTTAAACAAATTACCTTGATGCTTCGCTAATTCACCCCGGGACTCAAGTCATACCAATTTATACGAAAATGTAGAAGCTACGCAACATTGAAAATTTCATTATCTCATTTCTCGTAAACTATAGCTGAGAAAAACTGATTACACGGACAGGCTTTTCGCCCGCGAGCGTATACGTTTCCGTGATGATACTTGTATAGTCGTTGAAAGTTTCTCATCTTGCGTCCGGAAGTACCGCAGGCACTCCGGAATGAAGTCGCTTAACTCTTTCCCATCGTATTCCGAGGCCCATCACTTATAAATAATATCAAACTTCCGTGAACCGGGTTAGTTTTCCCGGAAAGCGCATAGTGCACAACGAGCTGCACGACACGAGAGGTTTCTTTGTCCCGGGTCCTGAAAGGCCCTCGACGGTCTCTCTCGTCTTAACGGCGAAGTGTGCAGCTTACCAAACTAACCGAGAAAAGTGCGGCCGACAAGAGCTCGTCGGCCCATCTTTGCCAGAAAAAGTTCGCTGGAGTCGATTAGATTTCGGGGGTCGAGCCCTGAAGCCCCGGAATTTCCCAGCCTCCGTATAGAAATAATTGCATAATACTTGATCCAGTTACAATAAGACAAACAAGCCAATAAAGGATTAGAAAAAGAATCGGGTTACGATACTTCCATTAACATAAATTGCGAGTGACTTGTGATAATCAAATTAGGATAAAATGCCATTTACGTCCGGGCTTGGATCTTAGTAGCCTAATATTATTTCTGAGTATATACATATTTCTTTCTAATTTATTAAACTGCGTGCCAATTCTTTGTCGGACTAAAAAATTGTTGGAACATTAAAATCCCTTTTCTCCCCCCAAATTAAATTGATTTAATTTTTAATACTATAAGCATCTAAATAACTGCAAAGAATTTATTGCGACTTATTATTTTTCTACCGAATTTAGGTACTTTACCGAAGTGACTTGTTGAATTTATGTACAAGTGTTAATCCACGTATAATTATCCTTGAAAACATGAAAACTATCTTGCAAATTTGCGAAAAAAATTCTAGACTCCTCGAGCGAAAAATAATGCGACGTAATCGTTCGTTACCTCGGTGTATGTAATTATATGATTCATGGCGCAAAGCAGGCGGACAGAATAATGCTTCGTTAAAAACGCTTCTTCGAAGCCATGGCTGAAAGATCTCTCGGCATTGTCTCCCTAAATTTTGCGAGTCATCCTCCTTCCATAAACTAAAATTATTTTCTCCTATTATTAAAATTATTGTCTTCGCATTCACTTTCGCGTAAATATATAATTTTTCGTCACAAAGTTTTATTCCAAAAATCGAAACTTTTATTTTCCGCCAGCGCTCACTTTAGCTATTTAGCTGCTTCTATCCTTCATTTCCAATTCCTGATCGATAAAGCTGCTAACCGCGACGGCAAATATTGTCCGAGTCGAATGAAACAACGCGTGAATGGCGTTTTGCAACTCGAGGCAGGTGACTGGTCGATTGTACAAACAACGAGCTACTTTATTATCGATGCAAATACGCGGGAACAATTCTACACGTTTATCCGAGATACGCAAACACGTACGTACGCATGTACGTGCGTCGCGATGCGATAAAACAACGCAACGGCCAATCAAGCGACCGTTCCACGGCGTCGTTTAAGAACGATATAAATCCGACGTGGGCGTTATATGGTGAATTTCCTGATTTACAACGGACTGGGAGGCACGACGCGCTGTCACATTCGATTACAACTAACGCGTATGCACAACGCCGTTCTCTGCCTCTCTCTCTCTCTCTCTCTCTCTCTCGCTTTCTCCTTCTCTTCTCGTCCGCATCGCCGTCTCTTCCATAACGACGGCGAGACGAGGCGAATCTCCTCAGACGCGTTTTGCGCGCATTATATTATGTAAATATCGGCTTATTTCTGCATTCACGAGACGCGCAACGACGACGAGTCTCGCTGTATCCGGCGAAGACGAGATACGAGCAAAGGCAGAAGAGAGGACAAAAAAAAAAAGAATGGCCGGAAAACGAGGTCCGAAAAAGACGAGGGGCAACTGCGTCGGGATATTCTCCCTGACGTAAGTGCCTGGATACAATGGCACGAATATGGGGGACTCTGCATATTAATATGAACTACAAAACGTTGAGGATAAAAAGTGGATACCCACCCAAGTCAACAAACGCAAAAAAATTGGACAAAAATTTCGGAACGAAAGATAGAAAAACGAGCCGCGTTTTTGCTATTATTTTGTACCCAAAAAAAGTGAAAAAAATTGTGATAGGATACATAACGCTAAAGCGAATCGAGCTGTTTTTCAAGCTGCGCTTCTCTATAAGTATGAATATTGCATTCAGTGTAAAACGAAATAATGAATTAAGATTCCGCGCGCGGATCGTATTACCGAAGACGCAGGTAAATAATAATAATGAGCGTCGCGTCGAGAGGCCGATATATTGGAATTCGGAGGCCACATGAGTTTACCACTAATTAATATTCAAAGATACGCGGCGCGCGAGCAACCTTGCGCGGCGAATAAAGACGCCGGATCGTCGCGCAGCCTGGTCGCACAATATTGGAATACGAAGGAATCCACGGCACGGGACGCGCAGCGGGCTTTAAAGCGAAGGCCGAGAGATTTCCACAATAAATTCCTTGGCGCTGCAGACGTGCATATGTGAATACGCATCATCTGTCCCGCGTACGCAGTTTCTATAACGAATTCCCAAGCGTTGAGTAATCGTCGCATATGCGATCGACGTGTATACGCGAATCCCACGTTTTATTTTTACTATACGGCGATACCGCCCGCCGTGAAAACGCCACGCGATCGCGTAAAGCGAGAAATTACACGCAACGCGCGGCGGTTAAATTTAACCGTTAAAATACTCGGCTGGGGAGAGATTTACCGCGTTTTAATCGAGAAACCGCGTTTCACCGGAGCTGGAGACCGCGAAAGGAGATGGGCGTTATCCGCGATGCTCGCTAGACGGAGGAAACTCGCAGGAATTCAGACGGGTCAGAGATGCAATTACTGGCGGCAAAGCAGATGAGTCGTATTAATTAATAAAGCGCGTTCGTTCCGAGCTATGCGAGCTACATATATGATGATTCATCAACGAAATGCGCGGCGCCGAGATATCACGATGTTCGCGCGGTATTAATTATACGTGAAATAATTTGCTTAATTTCCGTACGATATATTCCGTGCGGCTGATTCATCTCGTTCGGAAAGGAGGAGATCGATAGGCGGATCAACATCCTTTTGCCATCTATGTTAATCGCGTATAATATATCTCTATATCGATGTGTTGCAGTCTACAAGTTAATTATAGAAATCAGAAAGATTTGTGAACTCACGAGATACAAAGCACCCTGCAATTTAACTGTCGACCGCGGAGCGGTACATCAATCATTAATAAATTTCAGCCTATTAGTGTCACGTTTTTCTTTTTAGTCAATAATATCGAGACTCGATATCAATCAAATTATAATTCTCTTAATTTTTATAAGATGATAAACGATAACCTCGTAGATTTTGTATCAGGTACCATTATGCATATATTATTTTTTATCGGGTACTATTATGCGCAAGTTATTTTTATCGGCTACCATTGTATTTTTAAAACAATGGGATATAATAAATATATAAATGTCTTTCACGGTTAGAATCTTCATCGCACGGTCAGGCGTCCATCCGCGACGCACAGATGAGTCACGGCCAAGGTTGCGATCCACGCCTTGCTCGTTACGGATTCGAGCGTGCCCTCTGCCGTACACGCACGGTGCACACACACAGTTTATTTCGCGAATATACGCACGATCGCGAATTCTCATTCAAAACAGGCCGAGAGCATCGTGTCGGACTCGTCGTCATATCAGCGCGGCGTATTAAGGGCAGGTGTTCAGCAAGACGTACGGGTTGACTCTTAAGCAGATCGCGTACACGCACCTGCCTGGGGATTTGGTAAGATTGCGGATAGAGAGCGGCGCGGTACGTCGCCAGACGCACGGAGACACCGGAGGAAAGCGATGAATATTCATGAGACGCGGGTATAATCTCGTACGTCACACAAACACCGCCGCTTTAATCGCGATGAACTCGAGCGCGATCCGCGATCAAGAATCGTAACACGCGGCGCGCATAACAACGCAATGTCCTCTAACAACCGATGCGGAGCGACGGGTAAATCGAGGTGAACCATGATGACGTTATGCTAATGAGATTGACATATTTAAATCTGAATGTGGGTTAAGCAGCAACGCGACGGCAATGAAAGAGACACGGCAAACGAGACGCGGAGATTGGAAAGGAGAAACTCCTCGGGCCGCGCGGGAATATTTAATCTATAACGGATCGGTTTTACGACATTCTCCTTATCGCATTTATGCAAACACTTCATTAGCGGGGTCTCTCTTGCAGCGCAGAAAGAAATTCACGGAACAGAACTCGCTGAGATGCGATGTGACCGCGCGGAATTATTTGAGATGTGTCGGTTGGGAATGATCCAGCGATCGAGATACACGCGCGAAATAGTAACGCGAGGGGGGAAAGGGAGATAGAGAAGATTTATTCGTCTAGGACAGTTAGGTATGCTTCGGTAAAGAAAAGGTACATGAAGCCGGTACATGAGCCGCGAGATTACAGTTAGTCGCGGGAATCGGCGAGTGTGCACTTGCACACGGCGAAGTTAGTCAAACGGTATTCGCTCGTTTTTTGTCAAAAATTTAACGGGCATCGCGAAGCGCGAGCTACTCGATTCACGGCCGATGTGTCATGTCGGGACACCGATCTCCATCAGACGCTCATGATATTCAAACGACAGGCACTCGCGATAGTGCGCGAATCGGAAAGCGATGGGCCTCGATGCAATAAGATTTCGATTGTCGGACGGATAATCGAGATAAACTCGCTGTCGTCTCGCGGGAAAATGATCGACTCGATACCCGAGAAGCGAGCGGATTCATGTTCGATGGAACGATAACGGGACGGCATGACTCAACGTAGCGTATCAAACTAATTTTTCACACGGTCTCTATGGAGACCGTGCTAGAAAATGCGCGTATCAACCTGGCGAAATCTTATTCTTAAAGAAAAGTATCGATTACTTACCGGAGATACGAGGGAAAAGAAGTAAATCGAACGTGCGAAATATTGCTTTCGAGATTCATCCGCTAACGTGAAAGCAAGCTCGATTTGAACCAAAATTCTTGCCGCTGCTTTCGAATCGGAATATCTTTATGACGAGGGAAAGATACTCGCTCGAATGGTCGAGGTAAGTGACGCCTTAAACCGGCGCGAAATGGTGGAGAACGAGAAATCGAAAGAGGAGCAAGAACGACTTGTCGAAAGGAAATGAAAGGACGGAGAGGATGGTAGTAAAGTGCGCTCTCTCTCGCGTATCGTCGTATCTGGTGCGTGACAGCTGCCGCCGGTCTTGCTCAATCGGGGAAATATCAAGTTTCGCCTATAAAGCAGGGGAGGGTGGTATTTCGAGATATAAACCGCCGCGAACTTATGAGATTCGAGTCGAGAAGAGGGAAAGAGAGAGTGAGACAGAGAGAGACCCGAAAACTTGGCACGACGGAATTGACACACGAGCCATCAATTTTTCGAGTAGGGCTACTTCGAAGTAGGAAAAGTTCGAAAGACTAAACTGCCTGGAGAACGTTCACTCCAGTTCGGGCAAATAAAATATACGGTTTTATAAATAGTAAATACCTTAAGATAAAAGGTTACAATTAGAATGCTGCAGTGTTTTTCGCACATTTTCATAAAATTTGGAGTTTGATAAATCAATCGATCGTAAGTGCGTGCAGTAGTACATATCATGTTGTTATAATTAAAGAAACTGGAAGAACTAGTTGAACAGATTAAACGCGAATGGAATCTTAAAAATGCGCACGAATACGAATTCATCCGTATTGCTTGTCTAGTCTACGTAATGTTAACATGCACTTTGTAAAACGCTAATCCATATCAACGCGCGATGCGCAATTAATCGCGAGCGTACGAGCTTTCCGTTTATAACGCATCTTATGTAACGCCATGATTATCGACCATCAAGCCGATATGCGCGCTTGAGCGGTCATTGAAGCGATGCAATGATCCTGTGAAGAGGAGATCAGCGCGCTGATTCTCGCGTTCATGAGTTATAACTCGGTACGAGCAGGAAATCGATCGTTATCGAAGGTAGGCCGTTCTCGGACCTGCGAGTGAGGTAGCATTTCGCCTAGGTCATGCCCAAGAATAGTCAACCCCGGATGTCGTAAAGGCGACACTTGACGCGCGTCCCGCGTGAAGTCCGGTTTATACGGCGTTCTTTTGTCCGGTGCCAAATAATTTCTCGGGGGGGACGCGGCAAAGAACGCATCGACAGGAACGGGAAAAAGAGCGATAAAAACAGCATGCACTGTCACTGTCGCACTAATCCATTAATTACTAACGTAAGCCACTAATCGTAATATAATTTACTTTCTAAATAAATGTATATTGCGATGTCGCTAATAACGTGTGCTAATTCTGTTTTAGCGATACTTGCCAGAATCTTAAATTGAAGAAAATATCTCTCGTTAGCGATATATTATTATCATTACATTATGACTTTATTACAACATCTCGAGAAATATTATGTATCAACGTCAAACGCGCTATACTCTACTAAAATAATTTGATGATTGTATAATACATTGTATATATATATATATATATTATTTGATGATTTATTAATATTAGCTATTTTTTACACGCACATTTTTAATAATGAAGATGCCGATAAGTATAGGTAACACAGTGCAAGAAGGTGATACGCCGTCGCTTTCGACGAATTGATTAAGATTAATGATTCGTCGGCGCGTGCAACCTCCACCGGATGAATCGTCTCAGCGAGATAAGCTTCGAAGTAGTACCTACGACTTTTACGAGCAAACGCGTGATTCAGCACGCCTCCATTGTAAGCAGTTCACGTATAATCCGAACGAGATCATTGAGAAATGGTCGATAATTGAGCGAGTGACTCACCGCAAAGCGATTTGAGAATGTCAATAATCAAGCGAAGAGCGAGTGGAGGAGAGAACGTGGCACTTAACATGCCACGTTATTTAATTTGCCCTCGCACTCAAGAAAAATAATTATACGCGTGAAACGAATCGAAATAGTGTAATCGAGAGGAATTTCGCGGCCTGCCCAACGATAGGCGTGCTCATGTATAATCAATCAAGCCGGAAATTCGAGTCAATAGTATGATTTTCTCGAGTAAAATGTTCATTAATAACGAGATCGTGCGCTAATACGGTATTAATGTATGTCTCGTAATGAAAAATTATCGCGAAATTATACGAACTTCGAATGCAAATATGATCATATCGCTCGGACTGAAATCGAGGTAATCACCTGCGCAAACAATTAACCTTAATACGATCGACATGATTTTAAGATAATATGCATACAAGACCCATATGGTACGAACAGAAGCTTAACGTCAAACGAACTTTATTTAGTCTAGTCGCCAAATATTAAATCAAACTATAAAAAAGTTAAAAATAAAGCTTAAAATTCTTTCGACAAAGCTCCTTTTTATTTTCTTGCAGAATGTAACAAAAATTATATTCATCAATTAATTTAAAGCCTACAAAGTAAACATTATACATATATATATTTATCGCGCGATTAAAACCTCGCAATTAAAATCGCTCTTCAATATTTCGGCTTAAAAGATATCGTCTCGACGAGGCGATAAAAACTTACCTGCTCCTTATCCTTTTCGGTAGTCTCATCTTTGTCCTTTTCTTTGTCCTCGGTGGAGTCCGTGTGCGGCGCTATGCCGTTGGTGGTAGGCTTCGTGTCGGCCTCCTCGATCCTCTCCAGCTTGCCATCGCCAGGTGCAGCCGCGTCGCCGACGACGCCACCTTCGGCGGGTATTCCCTCCTTCTTCGGCGTCGTCGTTATGTCCACGGACCTCTTGCTCTGTCTCGCTCCCATGTTTGCTTCTTACCTTCTCGTGCCACCTGTCTTTATCTCACTTGCTTTCTGGGTACCAGGTGGTGTCCAGCTAAACCGTCCTGCAATCAAAACAAGAGAAAAGATCGATTAAGATATATTTTGTCAAATTTTCCAAGACACGATAAAAAGTAAAACTAACGACTTAGAATGTTACTAACGATGAAATTAAGAGCGAAAAGAGCTCGAGAGAGCGAGAGCTGGTAAATCCGCGTTCGTTCGGGTTCTGCAATTTTACGCAGTTATTTGCACGCGTTGATTTGCACAGCGGTTTCGCCGCCGCGGATAAATTCATCCGTCTCGCGATACGCGAAGAAGCGGGAATTAAACTTTCACCGTAGCGGAGATACATCGGAGATCCTCTCGGCGAATACTCGCTCCGTGTCGACGAACGGAGGATCTGGTTATAAGGACATGCAAATCGGAAATGCAAGCGGTCGCGATTCGAAAATGACGCAACTTACATTCACCTGCGCCAGATTGATCCGATAAGCGAGATTTATAGTTATCGATTCGCAGCCACGCCCTTCGTAATTAATAACGACTTTCGTGCGGATTGTGAAGGTATCTCTCTCTCTCTCTCTCCTCCCTCCTCCTATTTTTCTTACCAGAAATCTCTTCTTAAAAATTTATTCGTATCGTATACGACAAACGTCAAATAGCTGGACGATAATGAGCCGTACGAGAAACACAGTTCAGAAAACAAAGAACAAACAGCTAGCACAACGGAAAAGCTCTTCCATCGAGAAACAACTAGGCATTGTTCTATCCAAGGATTCGCTTGTATTCGTTTCCGTTATACGTATTGACTAAAACGCGAAAAAAAGAGCGTGGAAATACCAGTAAACGCGTGAAGGCATTTTTGTCAACAGTATCGAAGCTATCATTTATACAAAGCGTTATGTTACAGACAACTGTTAAGGCCATTCTACAATACGTCGCGAACGATTGCCAGTTGCTGTCGCCAAAAAAGGTTAAAAGTTCGCCAACTCTCTTTTGACAACCGCAACTGACAAGCGCAACCGGAAATAACACTTTTCAACTAACAGTTGCCATCTCGTTTGCGACGTATTGTAGAATAGCCCTTAGATCACAAATAACAGTACGCACTATATCGCCTTTTGATCGAAGTAAATATCCAACGTCGAGAGATTTCGAGCTATTATTCGCGCTATTATCTTTCCATTCTAGGACACTGAACTGGAGATATCAAGTTCGGAGCACACGTCGCCGACGAAAAAGTACAGATCGCTCTTATTGCATTACCTGCGGCAGCACTCAGAGACGAATAGAAATACACGTCGCCGTCACGATTCTAATTATCCTCGGAAGAAAAGAAAAACAGCTGGTTGGAAGCTCGTCGGGGAGCGCGAACGAGAATAACGGTATGTACCGCGGCGATGACTTCGCTGGTAACGAAAGCGGAAACGCGCGCCGCGCCGTACCAAGGGAATGGCTGCGAAAAACTGGCACGGCGTGGCGAAGCGCGCTAAAAGCCAGGCTCACCTAGGCCACTCGTTTGTTGTGCGCGCGTTAACGCGCATTTAAACGACCACGTGGCTCGTGTACGCACGCACGTATCTCGCCGCTGTTTGTATACGTGCGCGCGCGAGCAGCTGATGGCCGCGATGCGTAACGCGCGGGATCTGTGGTCGCGACGAACTTACGCGAGGTCATCCTTTGTGTGCCACTCGAGGAGGAAGATCAAGAGAGAAAAACGATCGGAAAGAATACGAAGCGCCATTCCTCAAGCGAATATGTAGAGATGATCGTAGAATGAATAAATTGCGCATATAGAGAAACTATGGCCGGGGTATTCATAGTCAGATCTTATTTCAAGACCGTCGTAAGTAATATCTTAAGATGCTAATACGGCTCTGTGATTGTTTCATGACGTCTTGAAGATTGTACTTAAGACGGTCTTAAATATAAGAACCGACTATGAATACCGGCCTATATCCTTTCTTTGATTCGAGACAGATCTTTCTATAATAAAAATGCCTTAGGGCCAATTTCACCAACCACGGTTAGCTTAATCGACGGTTAAAGTTAACAGGATTGATCAATAGAAATAAATCCACCCTGCTAACTTTAACCGTCGGTTAAACTAACCGTGGTTGGTGAAAGTGGCTCTTATAATGGACTTTAACTCTCTTGTTCGAAATTAACAAAAAACTATAAATAAAAGTTTTATTTAAAAATAATAATCTTACTTAAACCGAGACATTTTGGAAAAATTTTTTGTCTCTTTAAATTCCAAGTATCAATTGTAATATTTAATGTATTATCATAAAAGATGTTTGTAGAAACTTCTGTCATTAATATAAAACTTAATTAATATAATTAAATATTTTTTATTCTCTATCGCAATAAATTATAATAAAATAGAGATCCTTATAAGAATACACTTTTATTTCGGTTTAAAGTATTACGCAGTTTTCCATATAGTCGCATAGAATTCGCTTGTTATGTGTAAAATGCCTCGTGACCGATATATATCTGATAATCTTTTAAGCGTTTCTCCTCGACACTTGACGTTTATGTTTAAAAAATCGATAGCCTGTGCTCTAGTCAATAGCTCTTATCACTACTTATCAGCGTTAAGTAGGTATAACAGCTCTCATTTAGACATATCTGTCGGCGATGTCTCGTCGTTATCATATACTTGTACTATCTATTTCCACTTTCATTTTGTCAGATATATTTATCGACGAGTCCTGAATTTCGATTATGCGCAGAAATCTTTACGAATGCGGCACCAATAACGTTTGAATTTCCATCGCGCGCATTTTCCGGATCTTCGCCGGAGAGAAAAAAAGTCCCATTAACGAGGCGATTTTTATCGCGCAAAACGCGCGGCGAAATTGGCTTTCTGCTTTCTAGCGGCGATTCATTTCCCGAATGAATTCGCCCGGCGCATTCCTCTCGCGCTACACGTCGCAGTTAAGTTACGCTGAACGAATGAAAGTCAGTGAACAAACAGTTACATTTAGCGCTAATTGAGCGACGAGAGCGTACGGAATGTAAATTGATTCTCCCCGCGATTGGATTTCGTTTCGCGAAAACAGAGCTGCGCGCGCGTCAATGCGAAGTCGGAGCTCTGTGAAGCGACCGTATAGCTGCTGTAGCTATATCACTGTCACCGCATAACGCCATTTGTTTCAAGGTATCCTATTCACGGTGCATTGCACCTCGCGCTATAGCTCCGCACTGTGTATCGGCTGACACACCACACACGTCTAGCTGTCGCGCGTGCGTCGGATGACGGATCCCGAGACGGAAACACGATGACACAATATTGTTACCTCCGCGAGAATTCCTCGCGCAGCTCCGCTCGCTCGTAATTTTTGACACATTCCGTCACCACTCGGTTAACGAAGTTTAGCAACACGGTCGAGAGATACCGGACGGTCGTTTGTGCTGTCGACAAGCTCGCGCACAAGTGTATTCCTATACAAAGATTATAATTAATAGACGACAATCTCTCGAAATAAATCCTCTTCACCGGAGTGAGCAGAGTAAGAGCCGTTATTACGATTCGTCTTCGCCTCCGGAAATAATGCCGCCCTTATAGACTAACGAATGGTATGTTTCCCCTCCGACACAGCCAAATTTTCGGAACCAATTGCAGTACGCTCCACACAAAAGCTCGTCACGTCCGCGTCGTCGAGAGGGAGACGATAGTTGCGCGCGTTTCGCTTCGTTTCACCTTTATTTCTTCCTGGATTACCAAATTAGTAGAGTAATTCATGTAATTTCCACATCCCCCTCTCTTTGCGATCAATTTATTCGCGCGTACACTCCTAAAAATTGCACGTTTCGCGCGAGACTTCCCGAAAGATCTCACATGCCGGAAGGAAGGCTCATCGTCGAAGCATCCGTAAAAATAGGCAAACAAGAAGACATAATTAGCGTCTTGCTATATTAGGCGACGGCAGGAAGAGTTTCGACAAATATTTATGTTATCCCATATCGTGCTTGTGCGCACCACGTGGGAGTCATGCGTCCCGCGAAGCGTTACGGTAAGAAACTAGCTCTATCGTACGCTCGAGAAGCGCCGTAGATCATCACACGTGTCGATTTACTGAGGGGAGAACGTGGGAAACGGAAAATCGTCTCCGGGAAAATCGAAAAATTATATTTTTCTTCGAGCCTCGAGCTTTCCTCTTTCTCTCCGCTTCGCGTCGCTCGTTAATCACAGTTCGAAGCGCGAATTTCCGGCGGTGGAGGAAGGTCACGGAGGCGTATCGCAGACGCGGACGCTATATTTAGAAGCGTGTGTGACATCGAATCGCGAGATAAACGTCGCTGGCGCCGAATAAGCGTTGCGCGTCTCCGCTGAAAAACAACGATCGACCGCTATGTTGTTTGCGCGTGGAAGAACGAAACGCGCGCGTGCACTCGCGTGAACGCGTTTCTCTCGGCTCAAAGTTCCCCGCGATAAAAATAGTCTCCCGGCGGAGAAAGGAAATTCATCGCCGCGCGAAAGAAAGAGAGACACGCTCTTCCGAGTCGATCCATGCAACGGAGCATGTATATGCTCTTCTTACATTGTTATTTATTTTTCTTGTGTTTCGAATCTCTCGCTCGCTCTCTCTTTCTCCCCGTCTGCCACGCCTTGTCTTTCGCATTAACAATCTCGTACACGGTCCTATAATATCGCGGCAACCATTTATATCATCCTTGGAGAAGAGCGACTGCGCAAGAACTGGTAACGCGAGATGTCTTGCATAAGAGTAACGATAATTGAACAGATATTTTTTCACGTTTTAAGACTTTGCCGCGCGTATTTAGCTTGCGCGCTCGGTAAATCGTGAGCAATTTACTACGCAAGTATTATTAGGTCGCGCACCCCTCGCGTTAATATAAATCGCGGTTGTATAAAGCAATTTTCCGAAGTACGATAGACATTCCGCTGCTTATTCACTCACGAACACGACGAATATAGCATCCAAGTTCCGTTTGGAACGGCATTATTCTTGATCAAATTAAGATTTTGTAATCGAACATTTATAAAACCATTCTTCACGGTGACAATAAAATATGAGTGAAAAGAATAAAAAAATATCTGACAGGCTTGACGAAATTCATCAAGTCAAATCCGATAACGGTGTCGTAACAATTCTCTTTTACGACGCCTTCTCTCTTTTATTCTCTCAAATAAATAGTTTCGCGGCGCGCGTTGCGAAACAGCGTTGCGCCGCTCGAGGCCGCGGAGATGGAAATGCGCACGCGAGAAGGCGTGTTGAATATACACCGAGCGAGTCGTTGCGGTCGCCAGCGAGTGCGCGATACATCGGAGAATAGATTCCGCGATCTTCTCGTGGTGGTCGCGATTCCGCGGCAGGCAAGTGAAAGATGCGCGAAAAAAAGCGCGAAAGAAGCGCAAAAGGCGATTGCGAAATAAAGTCTACGAAGACGAAACAGCTCCTTCCTTCTTTTCCCCGTATTTATCTGCTTCGTACGGGGCGAACGAGCGCGGCCGAGGTATAATGAGCGCCGAGATTTCTTTCGGTCGTATCGCTCAATTGATTAATAAGCGCGCATTCAGAGGTCGATGCCGTCTATTAAGGCGTTAACAGCGACACAACGACCGCCGTCGGCCGTCGTTGTGTGAGAGAATTCCTCGCCGGCGATAACGCCAACGATAAGCACGATGCACCGAGAAGAAAACGAACGGAACGAGCCTATTATGGGACTATAATGAAACGACGACGACGACGACAAGAAGCGGCCGGAAAATTGGATACCTCGCGGCGATTTCAAGGTTGCGCAGGTGCGTAAATAGGCGTCGATGACTCGCGTGTTCGTGCGCGGGGTTTTCGCTCGGCGGCTCTTTCTTCGGCTTCTTCCCCATTCGCGTTCCGGAATAGCTTTCCTCGCTTCTCGCTTTCACGCCGTATAAGCGAGGACACAATGAGTTTCAATCAAATTTTTAAATCGGTCAAATACAACCCACTGAATTTACATGAATCGTGAGAGACGATTTGCGCGAGTAATGGTGCGGTACGTTAAAAATTTTGCCTCTCGCCATCGCCGCCTTGCCAAGCGAGCTAATCCCTGAGCGAATAAGGATCCTCTATCTCGGAACGCGGTGAGACGAGATAAACTCGAGATCGATGTTCGCCCGCAACCTGATTCAACACTTCAAGCCGATGTCACATCCGCTGACTCATCCGATGCACCAAATGACACACGCATTCTCCGCGATAAACAAAAAATTCTTTTCTACGACACTGCGCGAGAGTGCGCTCGTCCCCTAATTCCCACGGGCACGAAATGTGCATGCGCGTGTGTGTAATGCGTGTGTGTGTGTGTGTGTGTGTGTGCGTGTGTGTGCGTGCGTGCGCGTGGCTGTGTAACTGTACGCCCAATCAATCAGCCATTATTTCCTCGCGCCTGACGCGTCTAATTCGATGGTTCAGCTCGGACAGAAACCGACACACATTGAGAGACTGAAATAGAATAAGAAGGAACAAATATAATCATTAAAGGTATAAGATAGTGACCGAAGGAAGCTACCAATCGGATGGCAAATGTAACAAAGAGAACAGCGCGGATGAACGATCCTCTGCCTATTGAAATAGCACTTTGACATTGTGATTAGTTAGAAATATAGACATGCTAGCGCGGGCTGTATTCTCGTGCTCCTGTTTTGTTCCTCGTCTCATTCTTTCGCCTCATTGTACTGACCCCATTTTTCGTTCCCGAAAAAAAAAGACATCTGCTCTTTCTCTCGCAGCCGTTATCGAAATTGAGAATAACGTAGCGCGCGGAAGAATAGGTGTCGAACCAACTACCACACCATGCGAGCAGACGCGTGTCCCGCATGCGTGAGCAGATACGCTCGCACGTGCTCGCGCTCGCGCTCGTTCCGCCGAAAACCAGCCGAGTGGCCGTCGTAATGGTAAACGGGGAAAGTTAGCGGGCCTGAAAAATACGTATGCATACGTGTATGTACACCCGGACCGCGCCGCAGAATGGATCTATTTTTGGCCCCCCGGTTGCGGCGCGTGCACCCCCTCGGTCCGTGTAAACACGCGACCAGAACGCAACAGGGGCGAAATAAAGTCCCCAGCAAGCAGATCTTAAAGAGCGCTCGTAAAAACGACGCGACGCCGGGACAAAACGGGAACGCGGATTCGCGTGGATGATAAAAGAGAAATCGGCAGGAATTAGCACGATTGGCAAATAAAACATGCGACGTGCGAAAGCGATATCAAATGCATTTCAACTTAAATATTTTGCCGTAGAAATAAAGCTCTCCTTTACGAACAATGACAGGCGATTCGGTCGGCTGCGATTAGCGCTAACCCGATGTCGAAACCGAGTCCGAGCCTCGCGTTTCTAACGTGAAAGACCGCGCTCGATCTTACCCGGGAATCGTATTCAGCGCTGAATGCGCTATAAGAGCAAAACCGCCTCCTCTCTCGGAGGCTGTGCGCGAACAAGAAAAAGGCAGATGTGGGCAAGTTAACGACCCGTTATCGCATGGACGCCGCCACCGCCACCGCCACCGCCGTTGCTGAAACTGGTTGCTGCCGATTGTAGGAAGCGGGACGCGGATCGAGGGGGTCGCGGCCAAGCCCCGCATGGAGGAGAAGCCTCGGGGCGCGCGTTGCAACGAGGAGCGGCGGGCAAAGCGCGAGGCGAATCGCCTTCGCGCGAGAAGGTGCGTTTTGACGAGGCCACGAAGAACGAAGAAACCAGTCGGCGTCACGGTGCAGGTGTACCGACGCGCGGGCTCGCGCTCGCGCGCAAATGCCGCGCGAGCGGATTTTCGCGGGAAAGCCGCGGCGCGCGGAAGGCGGCGTCGTCTTCATTTGCACACAATGCGCACGCGATGTTAATTAACAGGAACGTATAATCGACGATAACGTATAAAGTCGTTACGACGATGACTAGATGCAAATGCAAGCGTTACCACAGCGAACTATACGGAGACAAACGTTTCTTGTCGTGAAAACGATCGTTGAGAAAGAGAGAGTCGGAGAGGATGGAAACGTGCGGTGCGAACAAGATACATTTGCCAAAAGGATCGGTATTATTTCGAGCCTTTCTCCGCTCGAGCTGCCCGTTCCTCCGACCAGCAACAATCGCTTCCGTGGAAGCCTTGACTGCAGGTAGAAGCCTGTTATACAAAATCGGCACAAAAGCGAAAAACGAAAGGGAAGAGACGAGCGGATCGTGCACCCGTAGAAAAAACCCCCAAGAATACATCCTCGCGTCACTTTTTCCCCTCTATCGCCCTTTTTAATTCTATCTCAACTGTTAAAAAGCTGATCTCTCTCCACGAACGAACACAGGATTTATCGAGTTTAAAGTACACACGCAGTAATTTATTACGGCTGATTGTTCCGCCGTAAAATAAATAAATTCGTAAGCTTCTCTTCCTGAGATACAAAATAATTAATAAATTAAAATGTTAATCTACAGATTATAATAAGCCGAAGTTAATTACTGCTAAAATACTTGATTATTCACAAAATCGTTTGATTTTGTTTTCAATAATTTTGAAAAAAAAAAACAATAAAAACGTATGTTAACAGGCCTAATATATTGATAAACGCATGTAGATCTTAGCTTAACACACACATAGTTAAACACGATACAATATATATCTAAAATTATGAAAGCCTATATTTTTTAATTTTCGGCTACGTTTACTTTTACATATTAAAGACTTTTATAATTTTAGATATATTATACACGTGTTTAAGGGGATCCTAAAGCCGTCTGTAATACCGGCTTTTTTTCTTAGCACTAATCTTTTAATTGACTTTATAGAAATGCAAAATTCTGGTCTAGAATTAAAGTACGCATCAAAATCTAGGTCATGGTGGTCAAATTTATATCGAAAACGAAAAAAAATTAATATTTTTGTTAATTTTTGGTATACGTGACGACAATATTTGCTTTGTACAAAAATTCCACGATAAATATCCACAAAATTAGACCGGCATGACCTAGGGACAACATTTAAGAACAATATCGTGCAATTAGATCTAAGATTGAAAACCTAGAAAAAAAGATTACTTTATATAACTTTTATATGTGCAAAAGCACATTCAGGTTGACAGGATAAGCAATATTGCGTGTGGCAAGAGATGGCGCAGTAATCGAACAAAGACAGATGCCTCTCGTTAGACAAGGACAGATATAGATATATGACAAGAAAACAGAATTAGAAATGTTGACATTACCGACGTCGAGGAAGTTCAGCCTTCACTTTAGGATCCCCTTAACCATTAAGACCTACATGCGTTTATCAATATATTAGGCCTGTTAACATATGTTTTTATTCTATGAGTTTTTAGGGTCCATAGCTCGTTAACATACATTTTTATTCTTTAAGTTTGATTCTTAGTGAGCCTCTTTACACAAGCTAATTATTAATTTTAAATTTCTTTGTTCTGAGTGAAGAGGTATAGGAAAGCTTGCTCGTCCCCCGTCTGGACGATTCGAAATGTCGGCGCGACAAAGAATACCGGCATAGCGGTATGCGCGATTGCGCGATCCCAAGCGCGGAAAAGGTCGGCTGGAAATCGCGCGTGTATGTACATTACATACGTGGATACGTGCCGTATGCACGGCTCGATCGTTCGGGGGTTAAAGAAGTGTGCGACCACCGAGCAGATGGTGGGGCACGGAATCAAGATGGCGTAACGACCGGTCGTTCCTCGAGGAATCGTTCGTTCGGTCGTACTCTCGAATGACCGTACGAATCCCGGAAGGTACGCCGGCTCGACTCGACTCGACTCGACTTCGCGGCTCGACTCGCAGGGCGTAGGGGGCTCGTCCTCGGGAAGGACGAGCGGGATGCCGACGTCCTCGAGGTCCCCCTCGCGACGCGGCTGGCGCCGTCCGCTATATCGATTGCCGTTCCGGCTTGCCCATTTTCAAAATGGCGCGGAGAGAGGGGACGGTCGAAATCCGGATGCCCCGGAGCGGCGGCCACGTTCCCGGTTGGAACTCCGCCTCGGCGTTTCCTGGGGGACGCGCGAGACCCGTCTGTTGATCCCCCCCGCCGGCGAGAGAATTCGTCGAGGCGAAAGGACTACGAGGACAATGACCACCAGGACGATGTCGGACATCGCGCACGCACGCGCGGGTGCCCGCGAAAAAAAACTTTCGTAATTCGTAGACGCGCAACAGTTCCTTCGGGGGCTTCGCCGTAAAAAAATACCAGCTTCCTTTTGTTCACCAATGAAAAATAGAAGAACGCGAAACTCGACGATCGATCGACGAGACGCCGAACGCGATCGTCGGCAACCGCACCACCTCACTTGGTACTCACCTCTCGAATCTCGGCGGTAAAAGCGACGCGCTGAGAAATATTCTCCGTGCTGCGAGGAGACGCGACGTATGTGTATACGTTGCCGGCGACGCGCACTTCGCGATGCACCTTGTATAAACCTTTTTCCTCGACGAAATCGCTCGGAGGTTCGCCGGGCGCACGTCCGGCGGGCACAATGCGCTTTTACGGCGTCTTTCTCTCTCACAGGTTCACGCGGGTACCGATACAACGGACGGAGGACGCTCGCGTTTATCGCGGCGATGCAACGTGCGTGGGGAAGAATGGCCTTTCTTTCTCTCTCTTTCTCTCTTTCACTTTCGTTACGGCGTGACGAGGAAGAACTTTTTCAGCCGGGAGCACGATCGCGGACACATCCACTTGGCTCGGTAACGCGCGACCAACTGGCGGTGATTCGGTGAACACGAGCGGAGGGGAAGCCGCGTCCGTCTGTCGGGGTCCGTCTGTCCGTCCGTCTTTCTGTCACCAATACGTCGCTCGCTCTCGCACCAACGAGTTGGTTCCCTCTCCCTCCCTGCTCTTCTCTCTCTTTCTCTCTCGCTCAGTTGTCCGTCCTTTCAGGATCTTTCCGTCTCCCTTTCTCTTTTTCTCGCGTTCCCTCTTCTCTCTTTCTTCTGTTACTCCGTTTCTGTCTCGCCTCGCCAGCAGTTTCCTCTATCTCCTTCTCTCGCTCTTTCTCTCGTTCTCTCTTCCCTCTCTCTTTTTCCCCGCCTTCCGTCGCTCCTGGACTTCTCCTTTCTCTCTATCCTTCGTTCTCTTCAAGCGCACACCCTGTACCCCGGACTCTTTCTCCCTTTTTATCTATCGTCAGCCTCTCCTCTCTTGTAAATCACAGGTACGTCGATGCCCCAATCGAGAGGATCGTGAAAGGGCGCACCGGGGAACGTGACGGCCGTGGTTCTCTCTTCCTCTCGCGCCCGAACGTCCTCGACGAAGGATGCTGGAGCGCGTGGCGACGAGACGTGTACACGCGGGACGAATCACAGGGCGAATTCACGGGACTACGCGGCGGTGGCCGGGCTCTACGGTCGGGTTAATGATCGATCGGCTCCTCTCTCGGCGGCGCGGGTAGCAGCAGCCAGCAGCAGTAGCAGCGACGACGAGAGATATCTCGCCGTCGAGAGAGACGCTCCTTTGTTCTGCTTGTGCCTGCCTGCGTTCGGTCGGTCTGCGTCCTACACGCCCACGCGGACGCTCCCCTTCGTCCGGAAGACGCGGCCGAATGCGATATCTCGGGAGGGAGAGAGAGAGAGAGAGAGAGACAGGCTGGCGCTCTCTCGACGCTTTTCGTTTTTCCCCCGTGGCTTTTTTCCTCGCGCGGTCCTGCGGTTCAAAACGCTGACACGATCCGCACCTCTCGACCGTCCGGGAAAGAATGAGTACCACGACAACGGAGACGGAGGGGTAGCAGGGATGTAACGGGCGAAACCCGGCGCCCCCGGGATCTCGTTCCGCGCCATGGTGGCAGCCCTGCCGACGACTCCAGCCTCTCTAACCAGGAGCGAGAAGAGAGAGCGGCGGGGTACGAGCGAGGTCGACGTAGGGCGGGGCCCTGTGTTACGAAGGGTTACCTTACCTAGGGACACCCCGAACCTTGTTTCGACGCGAGCATGTCGAAGTAGCGATTTTCAGGGTCGTCTCTTCACTGTCTTCAATCGTGTCTTCGGGGTCGGAGCACGTTCTGTCCGTCACGTCGAACTTGGCAAATTTCACAGATTATCATACAGATGATACAGACTTATCGTTAGCGGAATGTATATGTAGCTTCTTCCTACGTAATTTAATCTTGTGTGAGAAAATGTTATGTTACAAGTTATGGTTGCGCACACATGAGAGAATATAAATTTGCCAGATTACTCGTTCTCATATTTAGGTACACCTGAATAACTAGCTAAGAGAGAATGTCCGTGGAATATGCTATTTTTCTAAAAGACGTAGAAGCGAAAGAGGATACACTTAATATTAAGCACACAATAATGTTTACCGTGGATATACAATATCAACAATATGCCGGCGATATAGCTCATTCACCCATACTCTAATCTAATTCGTGGGACGCCCAAAGTGCCAGGATAGAATCCTTTGATGAGCATTTTATGTCTTATACGAGCGAAGAGGATTAAATCACGTTCCTCTCTGCACAAATCGAACAAGTTCCCTCCTTCTTCGGATTGTTCGGCTCTCCCAAACTGGTTTCCCCGCCGTCTCGGCTAAATTTCAGTTAAGGATCGCGGATAACGATCCTCTTAAGCTCGCGTTATCCCCGGTAACGGCGCAAATAGCCGGCAATCTCCCCCGTGATTTTTTTATAGTCTCGTATAACTCCCACAATCGCTGAGGGGAATCGCGTATTATACGTTATCGCGAAATTTTCGTGGAAAACTTTCGTTGCAAAAAGCACCGCGCCCTACACTGCTCAAACACTTCGAGAAATTAGAAATTAATTATTCTGTGTTTCCTCTATTTTTAATGAAGTCGCTAGATTTCGCTCGCGCGACATTCAGGGAATTTCAAACGAATCGATCAATCGCTAAGGCGATCGTGATACAACGTGATTTCCTGACTCCCCCTGATATAGTTCAGCGAATCGTATTTAAGGACGATTAAAACAACGATTATCGCCGGTCGCTCGCGTAATCTCTATACCGATTGCGGTGCACTACGGAGAAACCGGCGCGGTCGTTTGGACGACTGCGGTGGTCGCTCGAGCGAAACAAAACACGCATTATATACCTGCTCGCAGCCAGCTCGGCTATATTACGAATCGCCTTTCGCCTTTGGCAACGGGAAGCCGATGACTAATGCGAAAAACACCGACCGAGGTATGTTTGAGGCGATGGAACGCCGAGTTAGATAACGAACGGAATTTCGGGACTTGATTGTCGTATACGGTAAATAAGGCACGAGGAGAGCATGAATAGAGACCGAGATAAAATACCAACGAAATCCTAAGCGATTATCTGGTATCCGTGATAAAAGGAGATAAATCGTCGGAATTATGAAAACCCAGTAGTAAAACATGAAACTGAATCATAAAACAGCAGATGGCACCTCCATTGAGAAAAATCGCTCGGTCATTTTCTTCAGACATACGTCAAGCATGAATCAAGCGTCTTCGAAAGAAAGATCTTCCATTGTTCGGGGATTCTCAAAGTCACGTGTATTCTTCTCTTTCGTCGATAATCTTAATCACGGAAAGGGATTTCTGATAAGAAAGTTAGGAGTGGGCGCGATCGGCCCTCGTTATCATTTTTACGCGAGTGAATTAATCTCCCGGGATCACTCTCTCCATCTCAGCGCGTCGCTGTATCGCGATGCAAGCGAGCTGATCCTCCTGCTGCTGCCACGCCCATGAAGCGATCGTTTCGGCTCACTTGCGAAAGAGCGAGACTACCTACGCGACTACGACGCTCGATGCAGAAACTGCAAGAATACTTCCGACGTTTCGATTGGCCGCGAGAAGCGATAGAAGCCACGACTTTGTTTTCCATTTCATTTATCTCCGGCAGAATGACGCGACGTTAAAGAGCCGCGGCCGGCGCGGCCTGCTCCTCACGATGCATGCCTTTCACTTACGAATCCGATCTGTCCGATCTGTCACGATCTAATGGCCGGCTATGCTAATCCGTGCCCTACGTAGCGAACTGTGGTCTCTCTGTCTCTCTCGTTTGTGTAATTAGACGGGGGAGATAATTTCTGATTCGCGCACTCCGCACGACGGCTTACTAATTAAATGCAATTATCCGTTAGCAAACAAGTTTGATCCCCTCGCGATTTGCCGTTCACAAAGGGAAACATTTATTAACTTCTCGTGGGTCTCATTTGAGACTCTTGAATTTTGTTTCGAGGTTACGGGTAATTGAGATCGGATAGGTGGGTCAACAATTTTCTAATATCAAAAATTAATAAGCATTATAAAATCATTAAAGAACGATTTCTTACTTCATACCGTTATATTTGAAATTTATATAATTTAATTTCTGTATTTCCAATATAGAAGCATCACGTGAGTCATAAGCGATTGAAAAGAAACGTTAAAAATTAAATAACAAATCTGTAACTTCAAACAAATTTGGTTTCAACAGATTTTTAATTCCACGAGCTTAATATTATCAAGATACTTGCAAGACGTTGTAAATGTTGAAAAACGTTAAAAGTTATAACTCAGTCTCAGTTCTAAATAAAAAATTTGCATAAAGTCTAAACATAGGCTAATTGCGAGTCATCATACACAGTTACGATCGTGCAACCGTCACGGACAAATCATCGCTGGAGCATCCGTGCAATTTGTCCGGGCACCTGTCGCTCGCATCGAAGACGATATCAATATTTACCAGCACGGCTTTGCCGTCAGTATGCAAAACTGCTTACGCATCGTTTAAGTGTAAGACGTCGTATGGTAATCCGTCTGGAATGTGTAAGCTCTAATCGTCGTCTCGATTCACGACAATCAATCCCGCGACGCACTTGGCGACTGGGATCGCTTTCGTGGCTGGTCACCGGAAATCGACTATCAGGAAATGGAAGATCACTCCTTCTCGGTACCGCGCAACGTCTATATGTATGCACGTAAGCGCGTGTTGCGCGTCAGCTAAGATGCGCCAGCGCATTCCATGCCGAGGACACTCTCGTGCGCGAGTAAAACAATAACCGGATAGAGATTTCCCACGAAGGAAAACCTACTCGTAACACCTGCGCAGAATCCTGACCTCCCACAACTAATATTATTGACGAAAAAAAATGCTGAATGTAAACTATGTGTGTGTGAGGATGTTCGTGCTCAAATGCCTGCACAGAAAAAAAAGAAGTGTTAAATCAAGACTTGTATACTTGTATATAAGCAAGAATCTATAATCTTCTTATAAAAATTTCAACTTTTTATTTCAACTTTTTTTCTTGATTAAACTATATAGATAAATACCTTTATTCAAACAAGTTTTCTTCGTTTAACACAATTTATATCTCATTTCAAGATTACAGATACTTGCTTATATACAAGTATATAAGTCTTGATTTAACGCTTCTTTTTTTTTCTGTGTGAATAATCCAATAAACAAACTTTTCTAACCGCGCAACAGAAATGATTAAACGGACAATTTTCCAGGAAGATACATCTCTAAAGTTGCTAAATCACGAAAGACGTGAAAATACCGCGCAATATTCCATTATACGTAGGAAGTTTTATTATGAGCGCGCGGAACGTCTTCTCGACTTGATTTTTAAGGACGTTCTCCGGAAAATTAATTTTCTTTAGATTTTTTTGAAACTGTGATTATACGTTAATTTAGGTGTGCTTTATGCGATGGTATAAATTTCAATACCTCTTGCGGTATTAAAAATCGAGATACTGAATTTCAAAGTTTCAACTTTTAACATATAATTCCTATTCCGAGCTATTGTAAAAGAGACATTATAATAAATTGTGAAAAAAGTTTTCTCTAAATGTTTTTGAAAAATTAGTATATGATGCTCCATAGAAATAGAAATAATATGCAATTAAGTTTCAATACCCTTGCGGTACTCGTTTTCGAGAAATACTTGTGTAAAGTACGCGATTTGATGAATTTTTCGCTCGGTTCAGAGTGACAGAAGAGGAGAGGCGTCAGTTACTTGGCAACGCCGCATGAGTTCTCACGCGTGAAGGTAACTTCTTATTTTTTAGATGTTTATTTATATGTAATATTTTGTATATAAACATATTTTTAAGCACGAATACAAGTTGAGCACGACTGGAGCCGGAGAACGTCCTTAAAAACTTTATTATAAAGCGGGCAAATTCTACGGTTAAAATCGTGTAATTATATTTCAGTCCTCGTCGCGCATAAACGGTCAAACGATTTCATTCGACGCTGAACAAACAATTACACGAGCAGCGGATTATTCCAAACGAGAAAGTTCAAACCAAAACGAAAACTTTGGTCAAACTTTCCGAGTTAGCGAAGCGTCCCCTCGGTCCCCCGGGCGTCAAAAATCACAGTGGCTCGCCTGTCTCCCGCGGATTAAAGATTTGACGAAGCGCCGTGCCGAATTGTAAAAGTGATAGACGTTCTCTGTACGAGCGTGATGAAGAAACGAGACCGCGAATTCCGCGTACTGCGCGATACGGATTACTCACTTGGGATGGCGACGAACGACAAACGACGAGTGACGACGATGACAACGATGTCGTAACGCGAATTACTCATAACGTCGCTGCTAGTTCTGACGATCGCGACAATCGAGCTCGTGATACAATCCGAAAGTTAAATGGCCAACGTGTTGACGACTATCCGCTTTTGCATAAATGTCTCAAAGGTTCGCTTTATTCGAACAGGTACGAAGTTGTGAGACGGCGAAAAGCGAGGAAAACGCGCGACTATTTCAATGTCAAGAAACAGATCTTAAATTATGAGAGATTTCTGGAAAATTAGTTGAACAATCTTGTTGGACACCGATAATTTCCGGTTTAATAGAATATCACGAGAAAATCTATTCAAAACTCGCAGAAAAATTCATAATTGAGAGAAAGTGCACGATTTGTGGTGTACCACATATATCAAACGTGCTCGTAATACAAGGGCTGCCCACGAATTAATGGAAATCGATTTCGAAGGCATCACCCGCGAGCCTTATAGATTCAATTTATCTGTTATAAAAGCGATCCTATCTCCCTCACTCTCTCCCTCTGATGCGTTTGGCGCACGTCCTATAATCGAAATCTATCTCCTAGATAGATTTCCCAATTACTGAGAAGCGTTACAGAAACACGCAGTAAAAGTAATTCGATTAAACCGTTATGCATCCAAGAGGCGTGCTGTTTCGACAGTAATCCGCTATTTCCTCGTAATTTCCAAAATTGGTTCCTTCGAAATCGCACTGACGGAGAACCGTCGTCAAGCCGATTAACAAGTGAAGTCACGTAGAACGTTAATTTAACGAACGATCCTTCGCGGGGGATTTTAGGATTTAACGCTCTATAAATCGTAACACGACAAAATGTAGCGAGCTGGCATTTCTTAAACTGATGGTTAAACATCGTACAAACTTGGACCCTACAGAAGTAGAGTCCAAGAATAAGCGTCGCGGGTTATTTAATTCTAACTTTTAACATGTTTATACTTTTCGCTTTCGCTCCCATCGCGTGCGTATCACTGCGTGCACGCCAGATTCTACGTCTTCAATTAAATGAGGCGGGCATGCTCAGTGGCGAGACGGATAATAGAGAGCGAACGCTGTCACGACTCGGCGGCGATAATTGACATTCTTCCGCGCGGACTGAAAAAGGCCCAAGCTCGCTCTCGCGCCGCTCGCGTTAACTCAATTAGACGCGACAATGAGAGCGATCTCTATGTTTCCATAGAACGGCGGTCGTTATCAATAGACAATAGTCGTAGGCAGCAGCACCAACGATGCAGTGGTCGGGTGCGCAATTTCTTTGTCCCTTGTGTACCGTATATTGCGCACGTCGCGGCGCGGGGCGACGCGTCGTCGTTGCTGACGATGCTTTTCAGGATTTCCCCGCGCATCGTCACTATAGTTGACTACGTAGAAACGAAGAACGGAGCGCGACTCTTTTATCGCATTGCGCTTTGCCTTTATGTCGTCCCGCTTCTATGCGCCGCATATTACCGCAGCGTTTCCGCTCGGAATGTCGCTCGGATGCGCGGCGACGACAGCCAGAGACTCCAGAGAGCAGTTTTTGCAGTGGAAACGACGCGACGATTTGTATATATCGCAGAGATTTCAACGTACAAAGCGCGAGTTTCGCCCGCGGCAAGCTCATCGCTGCAACGCGTCGGAAAACAAGTTCACACGCTGCCGATTCTTATTGTGCATCGCGCATGCAAAGGATAATAATACTCCAACTTGAAATTTCTCGAAATCGAGTCGCTGTTAATAGGACATTCGTGCAACAATATTTTCATTATTTTCATTATTAAAACGGAGCATAGTAATTGCGGACTCACGACGAGCAAATGGATGTATAAACTACTTGGATAATTAACTTGGAAATATAATTAAAATAAAGAAGAAACCAACCGCTCTCAAATGTAGCAAAGCTATGCACGTTCAGACCAAATTACGAGCTCCAAAAAAGGGTGTTAGATTAAAATAAAATCAATTTATTGAATGAACAGTATAATACATACGTTTACGTTTCGACTATACTTAGTCTTCATCACAACCAATTAATATGAGAAAATAAAATAAAACAATTTCCTGAAGTAATAAAGTAAACGACACAATGATAAATACAAAAACGCCGAAATAAACGTGCATAAAATGCGTCATCATGTAAAACTATGCATAAACTGTTCCTGTAGGAACGTCACCGTCACCGAGGAATGATCGGAGCGATAGCGAATTCAGCCAGGAATGCGAGAGATGATTGGATCAGCCGTTCAACGATAAATCAATTTATTCATCAAACGAGTTTGAGTAGTTTAATATGTCACGTTCCACCGCTTCTCTCAAAATACCCACGTTCACGAAGACGAATCTGTAAATGCACGAATGCGAGGCATGGAAGGGAGCATCGCCGGCTCGTTTGCAAGAAACGACGACGATGACGACGACGACGACAACGACGACGAGAACCAGAACGGCTTGTTCTAAGGAGCGGCTGCTTGCCAACGGTACAACGGCGGACACATGGCGAACGTGCGGAGGCGATTTCCATGATACGTCGCGATAAGACGTCGCGATACACAGACACGCGAGCGGAGCGAGCGGAGCGAGCGAGTGCACTCGCACTCAACCGACTTACATGGATCGTGAGTTAGCCCGGCGGCATAGCTAAGAGCGCTGCATCGCAATCGCGAGATTAAGGGATTAAAGATTCAATGAGATTTTAACCACACGCCAGACTTACAACTCCTGGAAGCGAAGTTCCTCCACGCTTTCGGTACAGAATACGTCAAGACGGAATGTTGCGAACGTGGGAATTACTAAAAGTTGTAAATTCATACATGAACCTCTTAGAACCCAATTACTTCAAGCCAAACTTAATTTTTGTAAATTTCTTAATTGCAGTATTATAAGACGTAATTAGTTTATAACTTTATCAACTCTGCTTTTTATTTCGTGGATAATTTTATTTCATAAGTGCGGCTTCTGAAAGTTTCGATATAAATCGAAAAACTAAAGCGATTGTTCATGACATTTTCAAAATATATCAAAAAATAATATATACCTTGCTCTGATTTTTATCGATTTGAGATCGCATCTTTTCCCCTTCATCTGAACGATGTTTGTGCGAAGTTGAAGAGGAAGTCGGCGAAAATAAATAAGAAGGAATGCGCCTCGAGACAGAGAGGGTGCGGAAGAAACATTAACCTCGGGACGTCTCTTGACCCGCGGCATTATACGTCGTAAATTAATAAAGTGGTTAACGACGGGGGGATAAAAAGGTTCCCGTGGTTCTTCATGGCTTCGAGATCGCTCTTTCTGAAAGGAATCAACGAAGAGATTGATGTACGTGAGTACACACTGTACACAGTGAGTGCCAGAACAGAAGGAACCAATCACGAGACTAACACATTCCCAAGACTCAGGGCCCCCGCACAATCAAAAATATAAGGAGCGAGGAACAGATATTCGAGATTAGGAATAAGAAATCAGGAATAAAGCTGGTGTAGCATTGATACACGGCTCCCGATAGGTTAATAGTTATTTTTTGTGTAACAAGTGCGGGAAGTTGAGAATTGGACACGAGTGCGGAGTGGACGCACGAGCCGAAGGCGAGTGCGATCACCCGCACGAGTGTCCAATTCTCATCCCGCACGTGTTACACACCCTATTTTATATTACAAAGTGCGTGGAAAGTGGCCCATTATTGCGCGCGCGTCATCTGTGCGACGGATGGCCGATCCCATACACGAGTCAAAACAGTGCGGTAATGTTTACATTACCGCACAGTTTCGAAGAAACAGTGCGGTAATGTTACATTACCGCACTGTTTTGACTCGTGTATGGAATTGGCTATTTGTCGCACAGATGGCGCGCGCGTAATGGGCCACTTTCCACGCACGTGTGATATAAAAATCTATTATGCAACACGTGCATGGAAAGTGCCCCATTACGCACGCTACGCGTGCGTGATAAACCATTTTCCAGGCACTTGCAACATAAAATAGGGAGTGTAAGCCGTGTGTAAAGATGAAAATTCCCGGGTGGCGGAGTTTACGCACGAGCCGAAGGCGAGTGCGGTAACCGCACCCGGGAATTTTCATCTTACCTCACTTGTTACACAAATAACTATTGCCTGTGTTTTTCATTGTGCATCCAATATCTATTCCTTGTTCCTTGTTCTTATATTTTTGTATGGGGGTCTTCATATTTTCATAATATATAAAATAGAGGAAGCAATGACGTAGCATTGTTAATCTTGCGTTAATCAAATCGTTGAATCATATATTTCTGCCAGGTACATATCTGAAAGAAGAACCATCTCCAAGAGCGGAATTACAAAATTACTTTCACAAACCCGTAACATTGCGAATTCCTCTAGTAAATCGGCTCTCGCAAAAAGTTGCGAGGGAGTTTGAAAAGCAATTTCTCGAGATTGATCCACTGCAAACGAGCGACTCGACGATCCACGTGCAGATATAGCGGGTAGTAAAGACGGTGTCAATCCTGCACGTTCTCCGGCACGTTTAGTGCCGGAAACGGAAGCTCCACCTTAGTCGTTGGTCGCAAATAATGTTTGTGCGAACGCGCTCGAAGAATGTCGCATGGCGATGTAGTCGGATATCTAATCACTGTCTAACTAACATCGTGTACGCGCGATATCCTGCTGCGATAAAAAGAAAGGAGCGCTGCATAGTATTTCGGATACTTCGACCATTCGAAGTTGAAAAGCCGATTTTCGGTGCACATATTGATCTTGAACGCTATATTTACATCGGATACATAGAATTTTCATTGAATAGAGATTGGGATACGGAACTGTTTCCGTCGAAAGCGAAACCGTGTATACATCGCAGGTAACTCTATTTCAAATTGAATTACCGCACATTTCCAGATCCAGTCGTTTCAGCGACTCCGGTTGGATCGATCATCGGCTAAATTGAATTTAGGATCTGACCGGCTAAATTTAATTTAGAACAGTTTTAGCCCGAATTAAATAAATACATAGGAAATAATTAACGCGGTGCGCATCTAATACAACGTAACATTTAATAATGTAATATAATGATATATAATCTAACGTATAATATTTGTATGTATGTTATAATAATATAACCTAATGTAACGTAAACTGTTTCAAAAAATAGTTTTCCACGTAATACAAAAAATTAATAAATTTTATTACATAATTAGCTTCTCTTTATTTTGCGTGTGATTCGAATTTGCCTACATACATGATTGAAATAATTGATCAAATAATAATACGGTTAAATTAATTAAGATAATTTTAAAACTTAATGACTGCATTTAACTAATCGCTTCAGTTTATATATTGATGTATGCGAATGTGCGACGGGGTGTGCGTGAAGCCCTGCCAAGTGGTCGCGCCACGGGTCTGCGTGCAGCAGACATGTCGTGGCCTTCTTACCGAAAGAACGAATGAATGAACGAATAAACGCCCGCGCGCAAGACGGGAAGGTCGACGAACCAGATGTGGAGGGAATATCGCGGATCGCGGAACGGTTCGACGAAAATGCAATTGGGTGCAAGGTCATGCGCGACGCTCTGATTCGCTGCCAAGAAGGCAACGGCGGAGTTTGCACGGTCAGTTTCCGCTGCGCTATTAGACTTCGAGGGAAGCTTCCGCGGCAGGAATCGCAAGCGAGGACGCTGCCACGACACACGGCAATTTGCCCGACACGCGTCGATTTGTCAGTGTCAACGTAGGTGGCCCCAAACGCGGCACCTACGACTTCCCTTTACCGGCCTCGCGGGATGGAATTGGCTCGCGCGCCGCATCCGGTTTCGTCGGTCCATGAATCACGTCATTGAGATTGGAAAAGGTTATTTCTTCTTTTTCCGCGGATTTGTCGTTGTCGCAGTTACTCATTGCTACCAATCGCCAGGAATCACGTTAATCGATCGAAACCGTGTCGTCTCCTCGGATTAATGACCTATTCGGTTGAAGCGATTATTTCCCGATGATGAGGGGGAAACAGCGAGAATTGTAAAGTTTCCAAACTAACAATAAATTGCAAGTTTTGCAGTTTTCTTTTTGGTTTTATATCTTAATATTTTATAATATTATTACATATGTTATAATATTTTAGTGTTAATGTTTTATATACAGAGAGAAACGGAAAAGGCTCATTTAATTTGTATAGAGTTTCGCAGAGGCGTCGAACAACCATTTGTAAATTACAATAATCCCGCGATGCCTCATTATGATTTCAGTGTAGTATTACGCTGCTTCCGAACCGTGGCGCTTTACTTGTACATCCGATTAGCGCGTGCATGCGTCTATGCATCGCGTAAATAAGTTGTAAAATATATTAAAAAATATATCGAGCACTCCGTAAGCTTCGCGCATCGAAGAGAGAGAGAGAGAGAAAAAGAGAAAAAGAGCCCATACCAAGCACAAATATTTATTCGTGTCAATGTAAATCGAGCGTCACGCTATTCTTCCGGACTATTTTATCGCGCCACTTTATCGCAGCATAACTCGCAGCGAAGACCTACACCTTCTCTCGCATTTTGTCGCGTATAACGGACGAAGTACTACGTGCGCGATCTGCATATCATTCGCAGGCTAATGTCAAGCCCCCCGGCGCCGCGGCGTACGACATCAGACTACATGCATGTTTCATATAATTTACGGTCGTTTTCTATTCGCAAATAAATAGAGAGATTCGAGAGACACGAATTTATACATGAAATTTATTAATAATAATCTTTTTTTAAGGTTTTAATAAGATGCTTGCCTATCGTTAACCAATCTTGTATCTTTTCGACCCAATACGCGTCTGGCGATCCAGCCCGACGCTCTTCCGCACAGGAAAGCGAAAGCCGAAAGAGCGCTATATGGATGATATATAATTCTCACGAACAAATCTCCGAATCCCCTCGACTTCAAAGCGTCCAACGACCGCTCTAATGTCGCATTATTCGACGCCGGTTCCGGCGACCTCATAAACGCACTGTCCACGAATCATACCGCGCCGACCGACCTGCCATTTTAATACGGTTAAACCTCCACTTCCGAATAAAACTTCATCAGCCCCCACGAATCTCTCGCATCCGTCGGAACTGTGGACGGCTGGCGCCCAAAATCGCTCGTGTGTGCATCTCCCGTGCGTGCGCGACGTTCACAAACTCACGCACGGCCGTACGCACACACGCACGCACGCACGCACGCCCCCACGTGTTCACGCCCTACGTAGTGCTAATGCGAATATTGCGAATGCATGCGTGCACTACCGAGATGCATGCGGATGCACTTCCCGTGAAACTTTTGTTTCCTTTCACCCCCCGTATACTACGGCAGGGCCGATATCTCCCCTTCCTTGCACGTGCAAAATATCGGGCTTTTACTCCTCTGTCGCTCGGTGAGCAGATTTGTCGGGCAGATGTCGAAGAAACGCTTCGGCTATCGTTTGAAAGATCGGAAAATTGCGATAGCACCGCGACAAGCGGTGTCAATCGGGATTTTCAGAAAATCGAAATGCACGCTAATTCGAAGACACGTTTGCACAAACGTACAATTTAAATTTAAGTTTAATTAAAGTAAATGTACCAATGCCTGGACAAGTACCTATGTCTGGACATTTTTATCACTTTAGTCCTTAAATAAGTATTATAACGCGAATTAAAATCAAAGGATCAAAGATAAAAATATTTTTCTTGTATCATATTTTTGTCTTTGATTTTAATTCGCGTTATACTTATTTAAAAACTAAAATGATAAAGGTGTGCAAACATAGGTCTTAAGTGTCTCGGCATTGGTACATTTACCGCATGAAAAAAATTCCGACAGACTCGAGAATATTCGGGGTATACATACTTAATTTATAATAGTGTCCAGATATGTTTTCAAAATGTTTTCTCGCAAAAGGTGAATGTTTTTCAAATGTTCGCGTTAATAAACAGCTTCCGCGGTTCCCGCGAAAACCCTTTACTTATTATACGTATCACGCACGATGAATTATTCACTTTCCGTGATGCACAATATGCGCGGGCCCCGCGACGAACAATTGTCTCTCGTATGTAATTGGGTAAACAGCGTGTCGATCGTGCCTGTAATTACAGAAATGTCGCCAACCGAAATACGCATATCATTCATAAATTCATGTCACGTGACGAATGACAGGACCAACAATGACCAATGACTGCTGTACGAACGGCGTAATGCAGACGGACACCTCCTTTTCCGGAAGTCACGCCGACGGAGCGTGAACCTTCTTCCGTCTTTCGTGATTTCCAAAGCCAGGAGCTCCCGTGTTATACACGGAATATCAACAAGAACATAATTTATAGGTACCTGGCCCCTTCTATTTTATAAAATCTGTTATTACATTCTACGAAAACCAGAAATAAACATACAACCAGAAAATAGACAAAGCTATCGAATACTTCATAAATAAAAATGAGCAAATTATGGAATTCTAGAATCATTAATTCTGCTGGCACACAAAACTTCCGAAGTAAAGATAGATGACCTTTATTCAAATATCTAATATACTTTATGGACTTGGACGTTTCGCTGCTATTTATGTTTATGTAAATTCAACGAACGACGCGAAGTCAACGACGAACGGTCGAAATGACAGGTATGGTAAATCGCGTATGCTAAATTTATAGTCGGCGGCGAATGGCGGACGATAAATATTTTCCACATGGCTCGCGTATCGAAAGTGACAGCAAAAGACGAGCGGAAAAATGTGGAGCCGTTTAGCATGACGCGTCAGCATATCGATATCTCGATGGGAATAATTCATCCCCGTGTGGCCCCCGTCTTCGACGGACGGCGCGGCGGCGGTACCGATGGACGCGCGAAAAGGAGCCGATTCGTCATGCACGACGGATGCTCCGCGAATTCTTTACGCGCTAAACTCGAGCTCTCTCGAGTCACGTATGCCGAACACGCGCGTGCAACGCGCATCGTGCACACGCGCACGCATAACGAACGTCCGAATTCTTTTTCTCCCCTTTCATTCCTCCCGCTTATCATTCCTCCTTATTTATCCAGTATCCGTGATAAGTATCCAGTACGATTCAAATAAGATAAAAACAGCGAGCTAGCGAAATATTAATTATGTGTTTGATATATCTGTGATGTTAAGTTCTATCGCATTAATTTTTATAATGGCAGACTCCTCAAGCAATTGAAAGTGAAAATTTTCTTAGCAAATCTTAGCGATTTCTTCATAAATATAATGTATGTGTATGCGTGCTCTACGCATATCATATTTATCAAAATATAATTTATAATTTATATTAAAATGTTAAGTTTAGATGTCTTAATATTGGCCACTATGTTAATAGATATCTCACAAATGTTCGTAATGCACAGAGAAATAACGCGCGACGTCGCATTGTTTACTATGTATTAGCATATCCCGACATAGCTCGAAGGGAAGTTTTGCAATAGCGAGATACATCTGCTTTCTCCCTTGTACAACGCCTGACAACACCATTCGTCGTGCCGTACGCGGACAATAATGAAGCGCGATTTGCCTAAAACACTAATGGCGCATTGTGCTTCGGTGGGCCCTCATCGTCGTTCCTACGAGACCGCCGGTATATCACCGCCTGCGGCGATGCAATTAAGATCTAATTAAGCGTCACGAGAGAAATACGACGCTGAATTCATTCATAAGGTAACACACGGGCGCGCTCGCAGGATACGTGCGATTCGTTAAATCGATTAGTATTGTTTAGTGCAAACGAATAAGTGCTTCTTACACTGATTATTAAACACTGATATTTATAATTCCTTCTAAATTGACTGCTTAGAAATTATATCCTGAATAAATTCCGATAAACCTCATTTTAAATTAAATAAAAAATAACTTCCTGTTATCTATCCTTATACTTTTAAAATGTTGCTGTAAGAACATAAAGAATTACGTTTTTTTATTTCTTCCTTGGTCAAACCATTTTTATCAAAGTATCTTTTTATCTTTTTATCTAGTACATCCTGTACGCATACGAATCACGAACTTCTCGCAACTCCGTTTCTAAGTAGGATAACACCGCCATGGATCGAAATCAACTCACGTACTCGCCGTTCCCGATGGCCAGGAACGGCCAGTAAATGAGGTAAAGGCTGAAGTGACGGGACATCTCATCTCGAAGATTGAATTAAATACACTCCTAGAAGAACGTAGCCGTTATACGTGCGTGCTATAACGGTCTCGGGGGACGACCATGACCGCGAGATCACGGTGACTAGGTGACCCGTGTAGCTTCAATACCGTACGAGAGCGAATAAAAAAATTAACGACCTGCCCACGGAGTTATTCTTTTAAAGTCGCGTAGTTCATCGGCTAAAAATTTGATCACATGCAAATACATATTATATATATTCCCACGCAAGTGTAATAATTTTTCTGGATAATTAACTGAAAAAGGATTAATCTAACTTTAATAAACAGAGAGAAAAATATTATACAATACACTATGGAAGCTATAAGAGGACAGATGGGGGGGGGGGGCGAAACTTGAATGTGAACCAATATACGTAAGTAGCGTTATTCAACGTGAACGTGGTACCATAGAAACGCACGATGCCGCTCTTGTCTGGATCATAAGTGACATTGAATAGACCGAGAAACTGCGTTTTGTCGGACCATTTGTGTAGTTCATTTTACTGCGCTCAACGACAATGACGAAGCGATTAATGACACCGTGTGAGCACGTACGTACAAAAGGACTAATGACACTCTGTGCACTGGTCGCGCGAGTACAATAAGTGTACGTGCACTGTAGAAAACGGAAGTACCGATTAGTATTATACTTTACCGGCGACACAAGCAGTCAAGCAGTCAACTAGACATATCAAACGAGCTAATTTCGGAAGACTTTACACGAGTTTCACAAAACAAGATAACTTCAAAATACGACAACGATTCCTTCTTGCGAAACGTTTCGATGCTAAAATTTCGTTGAATCGTAAATCGAGCACACAGAAATTTTGCGTAGAAAAATCATAGATTAATTCACGTTAATATAAATGCTAGCAGATTATTTATGCGATAACTGACAATTAAAGTCAATCATTACAAAAAATGACAAAAATTTAAAAACAAAAATTCTATCTACTTTTCTCGGCATCATGGTTTTCGATTTAGCGGTCAAAGACTACCAGAAAGTTCTTAAAGCAATAAAAATGGTAAACGAAGAATGTCTGTCGCTTTACTTTATCCTGCGGAACCGTTTGAAGTGCAATAAAACGACTCAGCTCCTTGCGACCGAATGTTCAAAGACAGACGTTTTTTTCTTCCAAAAGCTAAAAAATTCGGAGCTCTTTCTAAGCGCAATACTTGTTTGTGTGTATAACGACTTACGAGAGCGATAAACTGAATCTAATATTCTATCAGTAAAAGAGACATCTTTTTAATAATTTAAATTTTATAATATATTTTAAAAAAGATCAGCATGATATCGGCACAACATTCTGCAAAATATTTCTGTACAGTAGATTTCGTCTCTAATTTCTCCGTATAAAATCACCATTTCTATTTTCTCATTATTATATTTGAAATCCATTCGCATACGTCGACTCTTATTAACCACAAAATGCGAAGGGAGGGTTCCAGACCGCCACGTCGGCGGAATAACGATCCGCTCTGCCAGAACTCGAAAATTCATACGGACAGGAAGCCCCCCATTCGCATTCCCGAATCACACGCAAGATCAGTGTTACAAAAGATTAAAATAGCATTCATATATAAATTAAATAACAGAAAAATGGTAAAATAATAAAATAATAAAGAGAAAAGTTCATACCATTAAGGCACATAATAAATTTATCTTTCTAATTATAATTAAAAAAAGTGCAGAACAGCTCTTTTCGTTATCTAGCGTTACTGCTATTTAATATAATCAACTCTAATTGTCATATTTTACCTGTAATTGCTAAGAGGTTAATTATAAGATGGGAAAGATATCTTTCTCTTTTCATAAATAAATTTCTGCCGGCGCTTTGAAGAATACTTTAAAAACGCGATTATTATATAATTTAATTTATATTAATTATTTGTGCGTCAAGTTTTATTCTTTGCTTGATAAGTTTCGAGGTAAAGGATCCTCGTGTTATAGAGAATTCTGCATTTCTGGCAACACTGGCCGGAGAAACGACCCTTCACGATTGCGAACTCAACCGGACCCCGACGGTGTGCCACGAGGGTTGCCGCTTTCGTATTGATTGTACGTCGGATGATTCATGGGGTATTCTAGTACGGTGACCACCCCCGCGATATTCTAAGCAGTTGCCAACCCCAAGCCTCGGAAGCTTATCCCCGCCGCCGAGACGGAAGGACACTGGCTGGAAACTACATGTTGAGATATGACAAATAAAGGGCATTATATGCATCCCTGCTAAATACACTGCAAATTCGAGGAAAAACGAGATAATGCAACCTGGAAATCCCGAAGATCAGTATGCAGTTGGCATTGTAGTAACTTTAGTGATATCTATGCTATTCTAATAGTTTAATCCCGTGTCATATCTGTTTAAAAAAAATATTATCGTACAATCGAATAACGCGTACAAAGTAAAATCAATAATTAGATGCCGTAAAGAAGGCGCAGTTGTAACTGCAGTAAGCAACTGAAATTAAGCAAGCCACTTGAATGCAATTTCGTGGACGACCCTCGCGCAGGTGGAAGCACGGAACAGGTTTGAGGAGAAAAGGAAGACTTTAGAAGACAAAGAAGAAAGTAAGAATTTAGAAAAGTTAGTCTACGATGCCATGGAACGCGAATTCATTAGCGAATCCTTAGAGCAGCCAGATAAAAATGTCACGATCATAAGTGCCACACCTGCCGCCTGAAGTTTCAAGAACACTTGGCACAGGTGCGTCTATAAATATACAAGTGCAGAAGAACTCGATCACCGAATAAGCTAATGGACATTTCGTTTGTTATCGGCAGTTTCGTCGAATTTCGTCCAGGTGACGATATTTATTCTGATGTTTTTAACGCATCGATTCATTTTCTGTTAATTGTGTAAATAAGTCAACCCCTCGAGAGAACTTACTTCGCACGTGCATTATATTCGCGCATATATTTAATTGCGACTGCAGGACGAGAAAAAGTATGCTTTAAAAGGCAGCACAAGGATTACAGTACATTGTCCAGAGAGCTATATAGAATTCACAGAATTACTAATAATTACACGCGCTAATTACATTGTCATTCCCGTATGATTAAATTTCATCAATTAAACGAAAAAGTAAATTTATTATTTTTAAATGGTTATTCAAAAATAATAAATAAAATGTAATAATAAAAATAACAATAAAACGTGATAAAAGAAATTTCAGATACTTGATATACTTGTGTGTCATTCGGTTACGCCTTTCACGAAGAACTATAACGTTTTACTTAAAACTAAACACGTCTCGATTCTACTTCCGCCGGATATAGAAATTCGTTCACCTCAGCACAATGTCATATGTAATCAATCTCCTTCTCAAGCCGCCCTCTTTCCTTTGGGCACTCACCCAAAGAATATTAAAGCCTTTCGCGGCTACTAGTGGGTGGAGGACGCGGCACATGGTCCAGAAGCAGCAGCACTCGAGAGAGAGAGAGAGAGAGAGAGAGAGAGAGATATTTTTATGATTTCCAAAATAGCGGAACTGGCACGACGCGCGCGTGTACCTTACATTCTTCCCTGAGCTCTTTCTTCTCGAGAACTCTTCATCGCGAAAATAACGCGCAAAGACAGGCCAATGTCTCTTCTTGGCAAAGCAGCAGCCTCGCTGTGCATATGGTATTCTACATCAGACACCGAAACATAATCTCGATAAATTCAGAACGTTATTGCCTCGATCGTCGACCGTTATTCCGAAATATTGCCAAAGTCCATTTACCTCTAAATTGGTTCTCCTAATTTTGTCGAAAATAATCGTGGGTGTGATTCCGGCGGGGTTTGGCCAACACTCTACTGACTCTACTCACAATCTATCCGACGCGACGTCGCGAGTGCACGCGTCCGCGCGCCCGCACGTACGAGGCCCCGGCACTTTCACTCGTCCGCCTCTTTCCCCGGATTTCTATACGATGTGAGAATAACGGCATTGGCGTATGGCGCCGTGGATATTTGGCACAGACCTGAGAGAGCGTTACTATACCGCGTCGCTCCCTCTTTTCGACGTGCTACACACGTGCAAGCGACGCCGCTTGTGGCACATCTGGCCGCACATTCAAGGCCGGACAATCAACTTTGCGCAAAAGGAGCCTCTTCGTACGCTATACAGGGTGTGTCGTCAGCTACGACTGACCTGAGAATCCTGACAACGCGATTCGCTCTGTAGGATATTCAAAGATGCACCCGAATGAGAATAAGAAGATAAAATGATAATTTGATGACGTGAATTCTTCCCAGTCAATTTTGTCATCATATTGGAAATTCTATTAAAATTTCTGCACAGTAATATCTTTTGATTTCCCAAGATATCGTTTCTTGTAATTCATCTATTAAGAAAAACAAATTTTTTAATCTTTATTTTTAAAAGTATGTGTGATGTATCAGCGATTTTTTCTCTTTTATTGCAAATTTTTTTATGAATAATCGGAAACTGAGAAGTACCACAGTGTAAAAAATTATGGTCTTAAAATATTTTTGATCTTACAATTAGTGTAGTTTAAAATTAAAACACTCCATAAGACTACAATATAAGACACTTATTAAATATCACATTATATAAACGTTTTTGTTTCAAGTGATATACAATATACGTTATCAATAATGATAGATGAGTTATGGAAAATTAGAATAAAACTTATTTTCTCTCGGATACCACGGATACCGCGGTATTGCTCATGATACTACGCGGTACTATGTCACCGATAGATGTCATTTGGTATTCATCGTAACTTTGAACACTCGATTGTGCGAGGTGCTCGTTTTCATCAAGAGCTACGAGAGACCAAATTTGCATCGTTTATTGCCGGGATCCGAGGATCCTGAAGGATCTGCCGATAATGATCGCTCCAATGAATGACTTGATTGTCATGAATCCGCGCCGGTCGGGTAAACAAGTTCCTCAACAAAGAACGCCGACGGATGACAACGCTTTTATACGGAGACATGCGATGAATGCGAAATGCGCATAAGCTAGCTATCGAAAACAAAGCGAGGAAGTAACGAGTGAATACACTTTAAATACGCTTAGCGCCTTTCGACAGCTTCGCGGTTCTATCGCGATATTTTTATAACATGTGCAAAAGCAAACGAACGACTGTCATGTATTCTTCGCCAGTACTTTTAATTGTTTACAGCTCGAAACTCGACCTGGAAACCTGAATCCTTCAGGCGTCTAACATCCGTCATCAAAGTACCAACTATTTCGGAGCACCCTGTAGAAGCTGTACATCATTGGGAGGATTGCTTCAATCGATGAAATTGATGTAGCGGATAACTACATAGATTCTCAAGATATCGGCAATTCGATTGATTGTTTCTGCTGTTACGACCGGTTGCGTCAGCGCGGCATTGTACGAAAAAATTGCGCAACGTCCTCGAAGGCCGTCGATTTCTCACATATATCTCGCATTCGCGAGATTTCTTTTTCGCGCTATAACGCAGTAGTATCGCACACGTCACGGATCATTAGACTTGCAAAAGCTGTTCGGCGTATCGGCTTCTCGTTATCGTGTCTCGCGATGCGACGGTACAGTCACTCGAACCGTTCAAAACTGTGCGATATCGAATACTATCGCGCCGAGTCGTGTGTAAAGCGAACAAAGCTACAGAGTTTCGAAACTATCGCGCCGTGTCGGCGTCGGTTAAGCCGCCGGAACGAGGAGGCTCGATCGGATGGTTAAATCCTCGTGCCTCGATGTTGTATCCTGGTTCCGGCATACTTTGGCTTCGGTATAGCGTTACCTAAAAAAGTGGTCGGCGCACGTATACGCAAACAAAGGCTCAGTCCTTTTATTATAGCCCTAATTCGACGTGAATCATGCACCACGCACAAACCGTGTGCAAAATATTATTCTTTTTTTTCCAGCGTAACACTTCGATAATTACTAATTATCAGTTGGCACAGTGTTATTTGCGCTGTAATCCGTGATTCGAACCAAACGATAACTTATCTCTTAAGATGTTCGGAGAAACAATCCAGCTCGCCAAGAATATCCTTACCTCGACCCTATCTCGACGACCTACTTTGTTTACGTCTCCTTTTTCAAACTTTTCACATGTGAGCTTTACGATTCTCGGACAAATGGGCAGTCGAGAAGGAAGTCTCGTCCCTACTCGAGAAGTTCTTGCCAAGCCTTCGCGTCAGTAGAGAATATAAGACGCGTATAATTAAACCCCCGCGGGTTACAGCGTGGTACGTTTCTCTACCCGCGTTATTATCGTAAGACCCGTGGACGGGACGGGTTCGAACGACCGCGGGCACTCGTTATTACGGCTTATTAGCGACTCAATCAGGACGCCTGTAATGAGCGTCTTAAGTATAATCCAGTTCGAGTAGAAATGATTCGGGACGAAACGGTTCCGAACCTGATTGTTCGACGGAGTCAAATCGGTCGACCGGAGAAAGCAGCGTGATCGTAATTACCGTCTCGTCGTTCGTGAGGATCCTCTATCTATTTAGTCGTGTCGAATTATGGACGCGCTCACGGGAGAGGAAGAGTACTGACCCACGACAAGAGCGGAAATCTGTCGGTCGCGGTATTCTTATACGTCGTTTTCAAGCTCGACTCTCTCTCTCTCTCTCTCGGCTCGGCTTGCCTCGTCCTTCCGTAACCGTAAACCGTAAAACACAATGCCGTAAAGTGTATAACGCGACCATTGCGCTGTTGATCTGTCGTAGGTAGGTAAGTGCACGAGAAACCGAGGGATTTGGCTTAGAGGTCATCGGACGGGTGTCCTCTTCCAGCGACAAGATAAGACGTTAATTCGATGCTTCCTGGCTCGATTGAAACCGAGATTTTACAAAGGAGATTTCACCCCCCTCTCCCTCTCGTGTTGCGTAAGAACATACGTCGCGATGTTGAGTCCCACTGGAATCTTGCGCTTCATCTCGAAGTTGTTTGATTGTCGGAGATAAACGCAATTTGATTTCTACACGTATTCATAAATTATATAACGCGAAATACGTACATAGTTCTTATTAATTATTTAATACTAAAAATACCTTTTAATAAGCGTTTAAATTATCAGAAATATTTCGCGGTTTTACATCAAGTACTACAACGCATATATTCTGTAATCTTTTACGAGTGCTATTTTCCTCGTAGCATCTTTCTAATTAAATAACACAATGTGAACTGCGAAAGTAGGAAAATTTGGAGGGAAGGAATTTTCACCGCATGCGCGCCGAGTCAGGCAAGTTTTTAATAGTACAAATTCGACCGAATATGCACCATATTCTCATGGAAGTTTCGAGGATCGTTCGAGAGGGCAAACTGCCAACTACGGTTGCGAGTTGGAAACAAAATTCCAGCCGCGATACGACATCAACACGAAGAGCGAGTTTCTCTCTGTCTATCTCTATCTCTTCCTCTCTCTCTCTCTCTCTCTCTCTCTCTCTCTCTCTTTCAGCCTGTGGCATGTAGGATTACGCATATTTGCGGGGCTCAAAGGGTCGTTCGAGAGGGAATCGGAATCGAGAAACCTGCGAGCGGGTTTACTATGAAAACAGGTACACACGAGTCGTGCGTCGTCGCGGGATAACCGGTTTCCGGTGATGTACATTTGCCGAAACGCCTTAATTACCAGGACCGCCGGTGTACATCCTCTCGTTCGCGTTTCTTTCCAGCCTCCTTTTAAGCAAACACCGTTAGCGGGAATCCGTTAATACCGCGGCAACGGTGGATATCGGTTAAACGAAGCCTGAACTGCATCTGTCACGCTCGGTAAATCATCGCTCGGTAAACTTACTTAGACGCTAGACAATAAAACCTGCCAGGCCAAATGAGCGTGCAGGCGAGTGTGCGCGTAAATTACGCTCTCGGTCTCGATACTAATCTGTCGTAACGCGCGATACTATTAATAAAACCGTATGACTGATGGATAGCTCGAGGCATACGCTCTCAATCTATCGCGGTCGAACGGGGCAACAACGTTTGCCGTCGTCGCAACTTCGCGAATTGTATCTCGCATCTATGAACTCGCCCTGGGAGTGTTTTCCTTCACGCGCGGGCCGCGGAAGAATTAATTAATTGCTGGCAACCGTTAATTACGCAGCAGTAACTAAGCGTCAACTTTTTGTTATCTGAATCTGACGTGAGTTCCTAATTTTCGCCGTCCGGGCAACACGAGTCGCGAACGAAAGATAGCAGCAATTTTCAAGCAACTTCGAACGGCATGTATATATATATGTTATATATAAAGCTCAGCTGAGAGAGAGATAATTATATATGATAGAAAAAATATTGTAACGTGTAAAAAATATTGTAGCGTACGTTTTTATTAATATCTGATGATATACATATATATATAACAACCGCGTTAACATATGCGACTAGAAACTGGAGCAAACCCGAATATATATCCTAATAATACCGGTTAATATGCATGTCGTTAAATCGATATGTAATTACACCAGATACGTTGTTCGCAGTTCATCGCTCTCCTGAACTCTTTGACCTTCTAGCAGTATATCTTGAGGCTTAATCTGCGTACATAATTCCCAAAGATCTAACATAATTGGTTAATTATGCAAAATGGTATCCTATAAAAATCTAAACAAATATAAGGTAATTGAAACTGCTAAGTGAATGGGACAATTTTATAATTCATCAGTAATAAAATAAAAGTTATTGCAAACTCGATGATGGCCGGTGATTACTCATTTTATAAACTGTTTATAAACTCATTATAGTCATTATAAACTGTTAAAATCAATAATTACTATTGGAAGATATAATTACAACACAATAACGGTTATATAAAATTAAATGTATAATTATTAAATATAAAAATTATGTAATGTATTTATTAAATGGTAAAATTATTAAATGTAACAGTACTCATCCTGTCACTCATGTAAAAAATAGATAATATATATAAATGTTCTTGTATAAAATATAATTTAAGTCATATTTAATACTTAGAATCAAATATACAGGAAGAGAGGCATATTAATATGAGTTTCCAAACTTAATATTTCTGGAGAATGTGGTTCAGCAAGCTTTTGAACATAATCCCTAGCACATTAACGACTAGCTAATGACTACAAGCAAATGCAAAAGTCAAGAATTAGGTATATCCATGCTTTAATCCATTTTCTTAAAAGACCCGCTAAGTAAGCTGAATCATAGAAAATTCTCTTTCGTCAACTCCGTCTAGTGCATCGCATCCTTCATGTGCAGAATTTATTAGCGTATATCGCGTTTCATCGCGTTTAATCCCGTAAAGTGCAGAAAAAAAATCTAGCTAAGTTGTACAAATGAACCAACTCGCAATAATTATATAGGACATGTTATAAATATATGCGTTTAATCTTCATTATACTTTCAAAATTTTACGTTGCAAGTAAATGGACCAGATTCGATTCCATTCGTTGCATGTAATTGTTTTACGTGATTTCGCAACGTTTCCTCTATCGATCGTAACAAACAAAACAAAAAACATCATGAACAACGCCCGCAATCTACGATTCGTAAAAAATATGTCGCGTGTATCTATTAACGAATTTTACGCAAACGTCGAAATTCATTCCTCAGCATTTCTAAAACCGAATTCTGAAAATGCTCAAATATCATGAGTGCATCGATTTTTGTATCAAGACTGAAAATTATTAATAAACTAAAACCTCCAACATTGGAAACGCGAAAATCGAGAGTCGGAAATCGTAATTCCTATGGCAGTTTTTCTGCAGAAATCAATTCAATTCGCGGGCGAGGTCAAGGATCGGTACGATTTAGTTCGCTGACACTACGATTTGAGAAACAGCGAAGCCGTGAGTCTCAAGCACGTTGATTCGAGCTACGACAGCGTTCACGAGGTTCATAGTGCAGCGAACGGTTTACTGTTTCTTGCCAAGAGCCTGTCATCTCTCTTTTTCTCTCTCTCTCTTTCTCTTTCCTCGGCATTTCTTGTTTTTCTGTGTCCATCGCTCTTACATTGTAGTCGAGCGCCACAGTGCGCGCCATAGAGCAATACGTTCTGCCCTCTCGCTTCGATTCCCGCTCTAGCCCCGCTCTCTCAGCTGGCCGCGCTCTATTCACGTGTATTACTGAGAGACGAGAGGAGATTACCAGCTCCGGGGCTGTGACTCATTCGTACAGCGTACACCATGGAAGCCATTGCCGTGATAATCCTCTCCAGTTTCTCCTGATGTTGCCAGATCAATAAAATCCTACAGGACGCTGAAGTTCACCGGACTTCAGTTAAATTCATAAGACACTCTAATAATACGGACGCGAGCGAAAATCCCGCTTCGAAAAATACATGTAAAATTCAGGCGCATCTAAAATTGTTACTTAATATATTTTAAATAAAGATTCTCATTCAAGTTTTTAAATATGAGAGAAATCTGTTATCTTCAAGTTACGCGATTGAAGTTTTGCTGCTGCAATTCTCTCGATTTAACGGGAAGTAAAAGCGTGTTATATACGATATAATCGATGTTGCCCTCTCGCATTAACTTCGGAAACGTGCTCGGAAACCGTTTGAAGCGCGCAGATTCCGCGATGCTCTCTTGTTCGCGAGACTAGCCTCTTCCCCCAGCAGCCCCCCCTCCTCTTAACGGACGTATCTTAACGACGTAGGTCACGGAGGCCAAAGAAGCAGTCCATTACTCCGTATCTCCGTGAAGGAATTACTCGCTCGGGAAAAACATGACGTCTCTTATTCCCGGCGACGATGAACGACGTTCAACATCACCCGTAACCTCGAAGCAGCGTGCCGGGAAACGTAACTCCTTCCTTCATGAAAGATCGGAGTTTTAGTCACAAAAATTGGGGTAACGAATTGCTATTTTTACAAAATTTTGAAGAAACTGGACACAGAGGATATTCCGATTTCGGCATTTTTCCGTCTTTTCTCGCTCGAGAAAATTAACGCTAAATATAAGTCAATTTCGTAAATAAAAGATGACCTGGTACTTAGATCTGGGAATCTTCGGAGCTTGTAAAAGAATCCTGAGAGCTTGTAAGTGCGACATCGGACGCTGAGAAGTTAATCTCGGTCTGTCAGTGAAACTTAAGCCGGAGACGCGCGAGCTATCGCGAAACTTTATTTAGACGGTAGGCAAACTCGAACGCGTATTTATCTGCGCTGGCAGATAAAGCGTGGCGCGCGTCTTGGGGCATGGCTCGCGATAAAAATTTCTATTCTGCGCGGAACACCGCAAACACCGATAACGAGCGACTGACGATTACGCCTATCAAAACGGAGGATATTGGATAACGATAGGTGAAACCAAAACAAGCATGCACGAGAACGGCCGCGATTAATTTACAAATTGCGATACATATTTACGAGCGCCGAGAGAACTTTTAATTTCATGTCTCGCGGAACGCGCGCGTGTCTAGTTTGTGATGCGCATCGCGCGTTTACACGCGATGATGAATAATCGCAACGTGGTTACATCATGCCACAAAATATTCCGCTTCAACCAACATTTATCACTTAAAAAAAAAGGAAAACACTCGAAAATATATAGACTATAAGTTAGGAACATTATAATTGATTATTTTCAATTGAAATTTGCTTTGATCGAGTCCGAGATAAATTCAAACTTTGAATAGATAAATCATTTGCATGCGATACATTTTATGACACAAAAATTACTTTTATATGATTTGAGCAATCAAAGTTACTGATAGTAGTTTTAGATATAGTTCCGGAGCGTTCTAAAATTTATCGGCTAATCAATTAACTCGATCGGAAGCCAACAAAAAAAATAATCAGAATCAATACGTTTCGCATTTCGGAGTGCAATTATTCCACAGTGCTGGAAATGAAAATTTCAACGGAGGATTCGCCGGACGGGACGTAGCTCGCTCGAAACCTACAATATGTCGTTTATTAATGCATCTCTGTAAACGCACGCACGGGCGCGCGCGCGCGCGCTGCATAACGAGCAATTAAGAAATTAAAAAAAAAAGGTCGTTAGGCTGCGCCCCACGTTTTAACCGATACACTTTCACGTGCGCCTGATGCCGCGGCAACGGGGATACGCGGGTGCACATTAGGCGTGTCTCCCCCCTGAACCCCATACTCAACTGAGCATGGCGAAACCGGAACCTGAATATATCAACTCAGCCCCCATTTAGTTTCCATCTCGCTCCCGAACCCGCTCGAACGTGTAGCCGCCGTGAAATGGAAATCCGCCCGCAGAAGTCAGGGGAGCGTCGGGCGAATTTTCTTTATGCTCGTTCGTCGTACGTACATCACAATCGCGAATTTTATTCAACCCTCGAACGTCTCAAAATTATCGAAGGATTTATTCAAGGAAACTAAAGCATAAAATTCTCTTGAAATTCGATGTAACTGATATAACAGATATCGGTAACTGGAAAATGTAAAAAATAATCGATATCAATAAATATAATTAATATCAATATATTTGTAAATAATACACAATTATAATTAATATCAGTAATGAATGTAAGATAATCGATATCGATAACTAAGTATAATATAATTAATATCAATACAGTTAGATATAACACGCTTAAACCTGAAAATATTTTAAAAATTAAGCCATTATGATTAATTTAGAGCTTCTTTTACCGATTATGCTCTAAGTGTATCAAACCAAAACGATATTTCTTTATTTTAGACAAATCACAAAATTCTTTTAAAAAGTTATAAGTGATGAGATCTTCTTCGGTGTTAGTCATTATACATATATATATATATATATATATATATATATATATATATATATACATATATATATATAATTTTAATACATTACGTGACACGTAAATACGTGTTTAATACCCCAATCATCGTTATTAATCGACTACGATTCGTTCGAGAAATCCATAAACGAGGTGCACTAAAGACCCTGTACATTTCCAACTGTCGCGTTAGGGCTTCCGCTCGGACGATACGACCCGTCTGCGATTGCGATTAAATCGCCCTCAGACGGGCGTGCGCGCTCCCGCCATGTGTACCGCCGGCCATTTAATCCGTCATCGCGTCGTCCCGGCGTCGTACGCGGCTTTAACCTTCACCTTGAACACGCCCTGCGCGCACGAAAACTATTTTAGGGTCGTCCGACCACCCTAAGAGAGAAAGAGAAAGAGAGACACGCACACGCATAAGCGTAGGCTCTCTCCCGCGGCCAGGAGCCTGCATTCTAATCTCGGTGCCGCATCGCGCGGCCGCCGCTCGATCGAATTATCACACCTCCCTCGCACTTTACGTTTCTCGCACGTGCCGCAATCGCAACTACCCAGAAATTTTCGCAAAATTGCACGGTGTAAGGATAGCGGCAGCCGCCGACGTCACGCGCTCTGCCGAGAGTCGCGACGCGATCGTGCACGAAGGGGGCAGAGCCTGCCCTAATTCACGCGATCCTTGGACGTGGAACTGCAACTTAGCCGCGAGGAAACTGCGGATCCGGTAATTTTTGGTTCGTTAAGATGTTATCGGCAAAATGGGTAATTTGCATCTCGACCGGTTCGCCGTCGGAACCGTCGAATAAAATCGCGGGCCACTTACCGCGGCGACTACACGCTGCACTGCAGAAATTACTAAGTGCGAGCGGAAGATGTACGACGATACAAAGTCTCGCCGCGCCGCGACATCGCGCTTGTAATCCCCGGCTATTCTACTCTCGCGTTCAACGCTCCGATCATTTATTCATTCGCGAGAGAACGTCGGAAAAAGCGGCGACGTCCCACACAATCGCGTGGAAATAGCATCGGTGAATTAGCGTGGGTGTCTCAGTGAGTCAAGATGATTCACTGCTGCACTATAACGGAGGTAAACTACCGTGCGATATCTTAGTTACGACTGCATAATTATACTCCGCTTAAAGTGCCGGAAGTAGATTTGAGAGAAATCTTTTGAGATAAATCAGATAAATTGTGAGTACAAAGTTTCGCTTTCGTTCAAACATTCCCGGAAAAACCGTCGGTAGCCGACGTAATAAAGAACCGGAGATTTTATTGCATCGTTGTTCCCCCGGTTCCCGTGTAAAGAAAGTAGCAAGTGTGGCACGCATCTGTGAATACACACCAGTAGAATGGTGTATCCTTCACCAAATATTTACAGGATCCGAGCGAAGAGCGCAAAAAGGACGCCAGGATAAGAAACGCGCGCACGCTCTTGGCGAGCAATAAACGGCTGATCGTGGAGAGCACGAGACAGACATATTCATTTGTAAAACAAGAATTCAACGTTAAGATATTCAGTGAACCGTGCAGAGCTCTCGATGATGAGCGTCGTAATCATCGAAGAAAGCGGTAACTTCCTTACTAGAGAAACTAATCGGCCGTAGAAAATGATTTATAACATCCGAAGCTAGACGTTTAACCGCGATGTAACTATCGTGGAAGAGATACACAAGAGGGGACCGATATTTACGCGAGACAGTCCGCCATTATCCGGGACCCTTCAATTATCGGACGGACGTTGACATTCCCGCATCTCGTTCGAGCGATTCGCTCCGTTTCTCCGCCTGCTGGACCTTAGGCTCCGAGTTCGACACACCACTCGGAATTCACCCTAACATTCACAGCCGTTAGGAATGGAACGGCGCAAAAACACGTGTCGCCCGTGGACGCGCTCGAGAAAACAAATAGGGGAGGGGGGGTCCTAGAACACCCTTCGGGAGGAACCCGAAACACCATCTCTTTCCCTGCGAAACTCGATGCCGCGGATTATATATGGTCCCACCCTCCTTTGCCAAAACAATTCGTTTTGATTTCCACGGTAGGAAGATCAAGACTCTAAATCTCGTAACTCGTAACGTAACGTCTCATTTGCCAAGTAGCCAATTCTCTTGATTTTAAAGATCCTGACTGGAGTAACTGGATTCCTAAACATTACCATTAAATATGAATGATGATAAATTATTTATCATCTGAGAATAAAGCATAAAATAGAACAAAGGCGCAAGATCGTGTAAAATCGCGTGAAACAATCGGAGAACATTTTTAACAACTATCCTTTAACGAGTTTGAAAAATTCATGATGGAGATACGTTATACATATGTAATAGATATTTGGAAACATATACGGAAGATATGATGGCGAAACTCAGGTAAAAAATGCGAAATGTAAGGAGTAACAGCGCGACAGAGAGGTATGCGACGCCGCGGCCGTAGGAAACGGCGCAATCGCGTTAGTTGCGCTAATTGAGGTAATTAACCACAATTAATTAGAAGCAAAAGAGAGACCGCTCGGGAGAGACCGGTGGAAATCATTCTACGGCTGATTCGACGAAAGCTTGATTCGATGGCGACTCGCGGCCGGCGGATTTCAGAGAAACCGCCGTCTGTCATGTGAAAATTTAACTGAGAGGTCCAATTAGGGAAATCAACCGAATCAAGCGCTCGCGCGAGCGAACTCTGCGTGTATCTGCGCGCGCGTTTCTCGTGCGTGCAATAATTATTATCGCAAGATCTTTCGTATGCGAGAACACGTTGTAATGTCTCATAAATATTTTTCGAGAGTACAACACTTTGATAACATCGAAGCGCTCGCGTTTTATTTTTGCGGAGAGCGGCTACGCCGAATAAAAAAGCATGTAATTACGACGCAACGCGAGCAAGAATTTAATAAAGTTAAATCATTTAAGATTCTTATGGACGTTTGAGACGCAGGTCATTTCTTGATTGTTTGTTTGTCAAACAGTTTCTTTCAAGAGAGACTAATAGAATGGAAGAATAGAAAAAACTTGTAGATGTATAGTGTATACACAGCTTGAGGTTACGACTGCCTCTTCAGATAACGACGAAGATCGTGACTATGGACTTACGCATTTATCATTCTAGAATATGTTAACCTTTTTAATCAGTTATCGTATCGATCAATCAACGGGCCGAACCCCGAGGAGAAATGAAATTCAGCGACATATTTTTAGTCTGAGTCCGAAAACGTATATCAAACTTTATCTTCTTTGATTTCTTTCGTCCCTAAGGACGAGAGGGGACAGAACAAGGGATAAAAAGGAACCCTCGTAACCGTATCATCGCGGATTTTCTATCGAATCGTCAATAGACATGGCTTAATCCATTATGTAAAGGTTGTGTTCGATTTAGATATAGTTCTCTAGGCATATATGCGTATTCTCGTAATATAAATAACGAGAAATAGTGAAATACGATATATAAATATAAATAACAAAATACGACTACAAAGATATCGAAAGATAATCGAAGAAAAAAATGGAGCGCTGAGTGTTTACAGAAATTCGATTATAGCACAACAATACCTATATATATAAAATCTTTAATTAATCAAATCAATTTAAATTATGAAATTGTATTTTAAGTCCCGAAGGAAAGACGGAGGAAAGTCGCTAAAATGAACGCTGACGTTGTCCGTTCGTCAGTCTGCATAATCGCGAAACGTACGAATTTCGCGTCTGCTGGAATATTCCACGTGTTACGGTTCACGAAACGAGAATAGAGACTGAATAGGGTGCCGGCTCTCTCGTGGGCGCCACTTCTCTGTCCCACAATACACGAGATACCGGAGGCGATTCTACATGCATCGCGTCTCGACGCGAAAGAATGCGAGGGTTCGCCGGAAGAAAGAAAGAGAAAGAGAAAGAGAAAGAGAAAGAGAAAGAGAAAGAGAAAGAGAAAAAGAGAGAGAGAGAGAGAGAGAGAGAGAGAGAGAGAGAGAGAGAGATCAACATTTTGGAGATGCAATATACGCGCGCTATTCATCCTCGTCGGGCAAACGCTTTCAACAACAACGAAGTTAGCAACCCGTGTTCGGATCTTTTTACGGCGAAAGAAATTACTCGTTGCTGTCGGAATCAATATAACGTCAAATAAAAAATAAAAATTTTCTCGTTTACACGTAAAATGTCGTTCCAAGAATCTAAAAATCAAGTGTAAAAATATGTTACGTGAAGCGCATACGCGTAATATATTTTTTTTACACAAATGGGCAACCCAGTATACGTCCGCGCTTGTGTATGTACACGTGTATAAATCATCTCGCAAAATTCCGGGGAAATTGGCGGTGCGGCTTTCGTACAATTTTGCAAACTACACAAAAGGTTGGGAAAAAAATTAAAAAGAGACGGTTGGCGGAATGCAGAAGCGACGAACGACGAAAAGGTGGAGTTTCAACCACACACGGGCCGCCCGTCAATCATACGAGAAATTCTCACAATGTGCACAAAGAAAGAATTTCCCGTGCATCTACCTCGAGGCTGAAGAACCAGCGCGGCGAGAGATTTACGTTCGTCTCAAACGCGAGAAACTTTGCAATATTTTGATCACATGTTCCCAAGGATTGCGTAACGCTATCTGATTGCGCGCAAGCGTGCTTGTACTTCCTGCATTTTTAACAGTTTGAATTATGATCAAATTCTTTGATCAACATCCGCCGATTTTCATCTCACTACTCGTTTCTTTAATTATATATCTACAAGTCAAACTTAAAGTCAATCTAAGTAAATCAAAACTCTTAAAGATATTATCATTTTTGAAAAATATGCTTTCGTCATCATTTTGCATAAAATTAAATGAAAAGTATTTTAATCAGTAATTATTCAATAAGCATTGTGATACTTGAATATTTTCGTTGGCAAAAAGTTGACTCAACGTTTGTCTAAAAAAATATATAGTAAAGGATACAATAAAAAATTTACATTTCGTGACTTGATAGAAACTTCTAAAAGTATACGTTGGTATCGTGGCGGTTCGTACGAAATCTCCGTTACGATCGATCGAGGATCGAGAGAGAAACGAGAAAGGGAGCGGACGGGCACAGAAGCTACGAATTTTTGTACGAGCGCGGAGCGGCCTGGGGGCAGCGGGAAAGGCGGGGGAATAGCGAACGCGCGAGTGGGGGAGGAAGGGCGAGGTTAAGCCGAGCTAAGAATGCGGGGGAGAAGAGGGAGCGAGAGCGTGGAGAGTAGGGCACGGATGGTGAACAGCTGCCGGTGTCTGTAGTGGCCGTTTTGTGTGAACGTGCCCCCATAACCCTCATACCTCCCCCTTCCTCCCGGGCCCTTCATCCGTCCATTCGTTCGTCCCTGGCCGCGCCGCTTCTCGGGAATAAAGGCGCGCTCGCGACCGACGCGCAAGGCGCGCGTGTGCACGCACGACACAATAGGTACGCACGCGATCGAGAAGCCGAAAATCTCCCGAGATGAGGAAAGGTCGCGACACGCGCCTCTACGCGAGCTATCGGACGAACGGGAACGGCTTTGTTCAAGGGGTTCGAAATCTCTCGGCGATGAGAAAACAAACTTTCCTCGTCGCAACGAAATCCCACAAGGAAACATCTCGCCGAAGTTTACGGAGAACGGTTTGATAAGAGACACACAGGAATGTATACCTCGAGTAATTTATGTTCCTTAGGTTTATAGATGTCAGATAGCACGCAGGCACGAGACGTTTAGATTGTCAGTCACAGTCTTATCGTAAAATTATACACACATAATTTTCGTTAGGATTTTCCGTTAGAACGATACCTCGCTCGTCACGTCTCGCGGCTTCGAATAACAAACCTAAAAATCTCCGAACCGCGCGTTATCGTACCGAAAGATAGAAAACAGGGTGACGCGATACAAAAGTTGCATAATCACAGCGGAACCGGGCTGGTCCGCGCCTTTCTGCGGCACTTATATACCGCGCCTGTGATTTATTCCTAAAGAATTCGCTATCGCGTTCAGTGGTCCGTGAAAGGAACCAATCTTACGAAATAATTAATACGATCTATTCCGGGGCTATATATATGTATACTTAGTCGATACGATAGCTCGAGACGAGAATCGCTGCCGAGTGCCGACATCATAATGGTGTATAAATGCTATGTATTCTACAACCCTCTTTTCTGTTGAGACAACGCGGCACACCACTGCGTATATCCGACATTTCCTGTCGGTGATGATTTATGACATCGCATTATTGCGGGGTTGATCCGAAAGTAAGGCGACCATAACTTCTTAGGCGTGTTTATAAAATGGGAAGGAAAGACATAGGACATTTATAATTCTTGAAACGCGAACGAAACTCTATTTGTGTTTTATATATATTCTTTACTAATTATAAACATCATTATGGCTTTATTTTTAATTATCCCTCGAGTGTACCACTTAACACACGAGTCTCACATTTAAGTACTGTACAAATAAATTGCGGTTGAAAGAAATACATCTTCCTGTCAAATCACACGCTGCAAATACGTGATTAGGCGTTTCCGAAACCCGTGAGAACATTTCAAGAAAAGATGTCTCTTGAGCAACAAGAATGTCTAGTCACCCTATTCAGGAACTCGCGCAGACGTGAAATAAAATAAGATATAAAAAAACACTTGCTAATTCCGTCTCTTCTTCCACTTTTGCTTCCTCCAAAGATCGCAACCGGTAAGAGAGAGCGATTGTCGGTCGCAATAGACACGAGATCGAGAATGAAGCACGAACGGGAAAAAAGCGAAGAAGACCGGTAGTGCGGGGAAAAAAAGCGCGTGATCGCAGGAAACCATTTACCTTCCTTTTTGCCGAGAGACGCGCATCGCCGTTTTTACGGAACGGCGCTTCATTGCTATGCATCGCGCATGAACATCTTCGCATCCACGCGAAGTTTTTAATCATGCGGCGTTCGCCGCGCGTCACGTCGCGGCGTTGTGCCGCCACGTGCATGGGCGTATACGCGTGCACGTAAAAGATCGCAATTGACTTTACTAACGATAACACGACTCGTCAAGTTCGCGCTCGCGATCGCCGCGATCCGGAGAACCAGTCCGGACCGTTTCTATTATTCTTAGCATCAAGTTTCTCTGAACTACGAGTAAGACTAATTTATCCAAAGTCATTCTTGCTCGCGTGCAAAGCAATAAAAAAAAATCGCAGTGCGCTAAACTTTTCCCTATAAACTCCCACGTCATCTTTGTCAATTCCTTTAAGTCCACGAATCTGATGTGTATCATTTCGATCGAAAATCAACAAATTGTGCCGGCCGCGCCGCCGCGCCGCGAGATAATCGAATATGGCGGGTGTGCCAATGCGCATTAAGCCTAACCGGGGCCGGCTTTCCTTAATGCACACGGCCGCACGGTATCCTGCCGCACGGACGGTATCGCCCAGGGATTCTCATTCGGGCCCGGCGGGCCAATTAGGCCGGATGAAATCACGCGGCGCGGCCGTAATGCGTGAGAACCGCGCACCGCTCTGGCGCGGCGCGCGGTTTAAGGCGCGAGAACTGGTTCCGAGAGGCCTACCCTGATCGCGAGCATCTCTTCCCAAGGCCCCCGTGTCCCGACGTTAAACGCGGCGCGTAGATGTTGCGAGAGAGCTCCTCGGGACTGTCTGAAATTAAACGTCGGGGACAAGGAGCCCCGGCGAGCTCACCTTTCCTCGGGGGCCCCCGGGCCTTCGCCCATTCGAAACGCGGGGCCCTCCTGGCTCTCTCCCTCGCCTCCCGCGCCTCCCTCTCAGCCCCGACCCCCGACCGATCGACCGCCTCCGCTACGGCTGTGTCTTTTGCTTTATTTCTTTCTCATCTTCTTCCTCCTTCCCTCCTCGACTCTACCCCGCCTGCCTCTACCTGGCGAACGTTACGAAACGTATCCTCGGATCCTCGTAGATCCGAGAGCTCGGAATTTCATGGACGAAGAAAAAAAAGGACGCCGCGCGTGTAAAGGTAGTGAATAACATTTGAGATCGATTGACCAAGATGAGGCACACAAAACGTATGTTACGATCGGACAGGCTTCATCCATTACTGATAATTATTAAGATATTAAATTGATACATGAGCCTTAAGTGGTCTAGTGGAATGGAATGTTGTTTGCTATCTGGTCTAGGATTCGTCATGTAAATTATGAAAAGAATACGTCGAAATGTTTTCATCGGAGAATGAACTGTCAATAGATTATTATTGGAAGTAGATTACGGGCGAATTTTTCTCGATCATACGTCCTGCGTGTTCCGAAGTATATATTTTCGTGTTGAAAGAGAGCTAAATATTTCCCGTAAAATCTAAACGGGCGGCGATTACACAATTTGAGGGTTAAGCTTGGTATATATTTATAGGGGAGGAGGAATGTGCGCGCGGGTTATTTGGTATATAACCGGAGAACGGGGCCTGTGGAATGAAATATCACGTGCACAAAGAGTGCGCCTCGGCCACGCGGTGGTTCTCCGTCGTCAAGTGGACAATATCTTCTCGTGTTACGACGACGTTACCGCTGTCGAATAAAACGAAACGACGCGCGCACACAAAGACGCGCTTCAGGCTTCGCAGGCCCTCCCCATTGGCCACATACGTGCCTGAGATATCGCGTTATAATTTGTTGTTACTGACGGCGAGACGTCACGTCGTGAAACATTCATGTCTCACCTTACTTTACCTCCTGCCTCTTGCGGCTACGAACGCCTTCAACGTGCGTGTAAATCGATATTGATCGTCGAAAAATACATTCCCTTCTTCCTCCCGCGTTGCACATAACAGATCAAAGTAGCTAAAATCCAATAATTCTAATCTCCAAATCAACATTTTCATCTTTTCACATATTTAGTGTCAGTTTAGCGCGCATTAATGGCTTTTTCAAAAAGTATAATATATCAAAATATCATAGAGATCCATAAACATACTTGCTTAACTGAAATAAAGATTTCGTTGAACAGAATCAAGACAAAAAATTATATTGGAGACTCGAGTTGAAAGCTAGTCTCCCGACTAGCATTAATCAAATAAAGAATATAAAGATGACTGATTGACCATCTCCTTTCTCTCTCTCTCTCGTTTCCCCTCGTCCCAAAGTGTCTGCCACGGAAAACTATCGAAACATCTTTCGTGTGTACACACGAAAATTCCTCCCCCGATCGCCGGCGCGGCGGTTCGATCGCGAGCAGAGCGAAGGTTCCGCGCGCGCGCCCGGAACAAAGAAACCCAATGCCGCAATGCCTTCGCGCCGTTTTTTATGGTTTACTCCAAATCCCGTTAGAGGATTTCACCTCGCCGGCGCGTTAAAAAGAAAACGACAGAAGCGTGTCGAGCGGGGCGAGGTCGACAACCGCAGCTTTCGACATCTTGAATCCGAGAATGATTCGCGAGTATGGCCGTACCCGGCCGAGGGCAACGCGGTATTTATTTTCCTTCCGCGAATAGTTAGCTAGGCGTAATCGATGATGAAGTCCCCTGGAGCTGTTCCGAACATATCCTATCGATCGTATCGACGCTTCTCTTTCTCTCTTTCTCCTCTCGTCGTCCCGCGTGCAATCTCTCACGATTCAATTCAACTTATAACTTCTGTTATACATAATAATTTGATAATTTATTTATTAGCGGCATTATGCAATACCTCCCTAGCGTTAATTTCCCCGCAATTAAATGCTCGTTAACGCCGTCCCGACGCTATCTCCGCCATCTCTTTGTCGGCGCGGAGAGAAACAAGAGAAATTAATTTACGGCGGCGCATAAATAGATCGGGAAGAGGCAGAAAATAATAACGAGAGCGGCGAAATAATGAAAACTCTCAAAGTTGCGCGTAAACATCTATATAATTCCCTCGAACGACACGATGATGGGCGGTCTCTGGAGCATCTTCCGGAGATGAGAAATACTCGGTATCTCGGCGGGTGCCGAGCAGAACGAGCACGAAACAGGAATACACGCGCGACGATACGCGATACAAGAGGAAGAAGAGGGCGTCGAAGACGAGGGCGAGGTGTATTCGCCGGGATGCGGAGGATGCTTATACTTGAATAGGAACCGGAACTCCGCGGTCCGTGCTCGGAATCGGCTACGCGATCGCACGCGTACGGGCCGCGCATATGAATCAGATAAGAGAGACGGCCGGAGGGGTTTCCTACCGCGGTGGAGAAGGAGGAGATAGGAAAAGGAGGGAGGCTGTCGGCTGTTCGTCATTGATTTCTTCGACGTGCGCGAAAATAAATCTGCCCTGTCTCTACGTACGGAGATGACGGACGGAATCGCGAAACCGCAGAAACGAATCGAAAACCGCGCGACGAGATTGCCGCTCTTATGCTCCACGGAAACCAGATCACGACTATCGGAATCGTGAAATTAACGACAGACCGTTCTCTCGTCCGGAGAGGCGGGAGAGGGTAGAAAAAGAAGAACTTATTCTGCATAGAAGTCATCCGGCAAGTGTCGTTGCATACAAGAAAAAACGTAGGAATGTCAGTAAATTATCGGAGAATACATTTAAATTATTTCTCCAGTGTCAGATTAAAAGTAATTCGCAGACCGTACAAGTAATATCTACTAATAAATAAAATTGGATAAATACAAATCATAAATTGTATACATCTAATTTAACGTAATCGAGAGAAAAAGCAAAAATGTACTTTTGATATATTTTTAACACAACAATATTAAACCAAAAATACACCCCTAGTATAGTTTTGCTCAAAAGTAAACTAATTTTCTATAAGAACTACAATTTCAGATTTTACAAAATGGATCTGATAAATTTCCGGACTGCACAGTATTTTTATTCTTTCGATTATACGAAACGTCTGAGTTCGATTGAATCAAATCTTATCGATACCTTCCAATATCACTATGTCAAGTTATCATCTACCTGAAATGTCTAGACTCGCCTTTTTCATGTATTTCCAGTGATGAAATGATCACAAATATCACAAACGCTGTTCTCATATTCGGCATATAATTTTTTTATTGGCTCGCGTTAAAACTAGATGTAGAAGTACTCATAATCCGATCTTATATTTAAGTCTTAAGTCTAGTCATAGAGTATTAAAGCGATCTTAATACTCCAATAAAATGATCGTATGGCGTTTCGAGATACGAGAGTACGAAAGTAATGCCTCCTAATTTTTTTCTTTCGAATCTGGCGCCACAAAAAATTTTGCGTTTCAATGAGTTGTTATTTGAAGTCTCTAGTTGCATTATGTCAAGTGGCGTTGTGATCAGGTAAGTACGTGACTGTGTCACAGGAGCAGGTCAAACTGGTGTGTGTTTCAGATATGCGTATACCAAAAGTACAAGAGCAGTGATTAAATTTCTTACCGTGGAGGAAATGAGTTCCAATGGCTGTGTTCAGCGGAGAAAACAACTCAATGAGCGCACATTGATTCTTTATTACGATTGGTTTCTACACTTGAATCCAGAGAAGAAGGCAAGAACCTGTCATTTTAAAAAATCACTGATAAACGCAACCATTGAAATCCGTGCGCGTCTCAGAGATGTTTATGATGACATCATTTCTGAAATACGAATGGATTTCAATAGGACTCATTTCTTCCAAGAAATTCAATCACCGCCCTTGTCTGTTACGCATATCTGAAACACACATCAGTTTGAACTGCTCGTGTGACACGTAACTGACTCACAACGCCACTCAACATAGTGCAATTAGAGACTTCAAGTAACAACTCACATTTTCTATGGCACCAGATTTGAAAGAAAAAAAATTAGGAGACATTACTTTCATACCGACCCTCGTAGTACTTAAAGTAGACAAGCGAAAAATGGACCTTCTTTTAAAGTAAAATATTTAAGAAATAAAAAATTCTGAGTATTTGAACCTTTTGCACATAATTCTATATTCTTTTATGGTTATTTAATAACTCCCGTTATTATATTAATATTTCTTAATAAGTTAATATTAATATTTCTTTTAAAATAACCATAAAAGATAGAATCGTGTGCCAAAGTTTCAAATACTCAGTTTTTTGTTTCTTAAATATTTAATTTAAATATTTAATTTAAAAAAAAAGATAAATTTTTGCTTGTCAAGGTTCTCTATTATAGCCCGTTAAGACGATCTTAAACAGGTGTAAGATCGGACCATGAAAACCGGCCGTAATACCGAAATTTTGTTTATTATCTTACCGTTTGGTTCAAGATTATGGAAAAGTATTCTCAGCACATATCGGTACACGAAGTATACCAACATTCGGCACATGCTACATGAACATTCGAGCAATGTAAAATTTTTATCGCGTCAAACAGATGTCGAACTAACAAAATGGCACATGGACCCGGGAGAGAATTAACTGCCTTCTACGCGTTTCCCGAAGGAGGAGACGAGCAAGAAACATGCTTCTTGCCCAGGCAACGACAGGTCCGTAATTCTCTTTGACCCTGCTAACCTTGAATCGAGCGCGACGACAAGCTCGCATAAATGCGTAAACACAAAAAGGCGGAATGTCCACAAACAAGAGACGATAATAAATATCTTAACGGCCGCGGTGTCTGCAAAAACGTGCGCGGGCAAAACCGGCATTTTCCTGTTATAAAATTTGACGGTGCAATCGACGAAAAAAAAAACCCAAGATATATCCCAACAATTTATCCCGATTTGCTCCGATTAATTTACCGTCGTAGCAATACCGTGAAACGGATGCATTTCAACAATCAACGGAAATAGGTTCGTGCCCCCGGTAAAAATTTCAATATTTCGTCACAATGACTCCTGTTCTGCGTAAAGTTTCGAGAAATACACAGTTTGAGAGTTCTTACTTCGACTCCAGGACGACATGTCGTTCGCGCACGAACAGCAAAATCCATCGCCTGTCGCCGGCCGCGGAAAAAGGGGGAAGGGGGAGAAGAAAAATTTCTAACCGGGGAAAAAAAAAGACGTACTTTTCCCCGGATGGCGGAGCATCCCGGATGGACCGATACTCCAGACTCCAGACGGACTCGACGCCCGTATTCGATCGAAATTCTCCCGAGACTTCCACGTGATCGCCGGCGACAGACGAGATCGCGTCTCGCGAAGCCGGCTTCTCTCTCCGGCCGGTCGGACGCGCGTACGCGGGACTTTACGGGGTTTTTGCGGCCGGAGTAACGGAAATCCCGGGGCGGCGACAGGCGGGTCCGCGAGCGCGAGGCGCTCGCTCGCCCGAGACACGATTACACGCTAGCACTCACCGTACGCGGCGTGGCGTCCTCGTCGGATCCGCAAAGGAAGGCACGGGCCGCAAACCGTCGGGGATCACTCCGCAAATCAACGGACACTTCACTCGCCGAGACGCCGGGTCACTGCGTTCGTCTTGGCCGCTCGACTGCGCTTGTGCAATGTGCGTCTCCCCCCGGCAGCCGGCAGGTTAGGTGCGCCGGCCGCCGCGCTCGCGTCGCCCTGGTGACGCCATCTGGCGGCGTCGCGGCGAACGACGGCGACGGACTCGCGAAAGCGCGCGAAACCTCGAAACGCGGGTTTATCCGAATAACGCTCACGAGGATCCTCGATTAAGGGCGTGTGTTTCGTTAGATGCGGTGGACACGAAATTGGAATTTCGGTAAATTGTGTCTAAGGTCATTTACCGCTGATTGTATTTATGTGCAACTCGATAATTGTCCGATATTTTTCCTGAAATACTCCCGATACCTACTTATTCTCGCTTACGACAAAAGAACTACAAGCAGTGAAAAGCGCGGCAAAGAAAAAATGATCGCGATCACTGCCTCACTACATTATTATATGTATATACATTTAAATGTATTGCCAAAAACTGTTTAACCGTATTTAAATACAGTCGTCATTATATGTTTATTAAATACTACCACGTGCTACGTATTTAAAATTTGCTAAACATGTAACGCATGCGTGTATTCAAATTATAAATCATACGCTTGATCGATCTGCGGGAAATGTACATACAAATATAATAAAATTAAAATTATTTCAAAAAAAGCTCTAAGTATTTGAAACCAATTGCAATGGCATTAAAATCAAATAATTAATATTGTTCTTTTATTTTAACATTTTTATTTATATTTAACAATGTTTAATTTATTCTCAATGTTATGAAATAATTTATACACACATTTAGAATATGGATATAATATGAACGTTTGTAAATTTAAGCATATACATAAATTACATCTAAATAGATATGTCGATTGCACCAGACATATCAAGAAACACGTTATCGTGTCTCGCAACAAGTACACGCGCAGCACGAGACGTCATATATCTTTACACGAAGGGCCGAGTTGCGATCTATATCAACATTGCACGATGTTTCAATCAGTGGCTTCAAAATTTTCGATACATGTATGATTGGGAACATATAAAAAAATATATATCCTTTATTTTGATTTAAAGCAAAATATATTAAAAACGCATCAAAAACGGAGAAGGCTACTCTTGCGTATAGTTCTTTGTTAGATTTATAAAATTTTAATTATCTCTATATCAGAGATGAATCAGACAATAAAAAAGCCATTACAATAAGAAAGAGGCAGTATAGTATAAGAATAAAGTCTTTATTGTGTAAATCAGAAATAAACACTTTATATTGTCGAACATCAAAAATGCCAAAAATTTATTAACTATATAAATTACATATCAATAAAGAGAAAGAGAGTAAACTTAATATAAAAAATTAAATTCCTAACATAAAACAATGCAATTTAATTTAAATAATATCATAAATATTATTATAAAGTTTAAAATATTAAAATAGATATTTAGTATTTTAAATTTAATACATTAAATAATATAACATGTTAACATATATTGTTAATATCTCATCAACATTAAGACAAAGCTATTAATAATATAATTAAACATTTATTACATTAATTATATATTAATAATCATATATTATTAATTACTAAAATATATAATAATATCAACACATTATATTATAAATATAAGTAACATAGGTACTAATATTTGTGTTATTATTAATATTAATAATTATCACCAATATATTATATGTATTTGTAGAAGTTATTAAAATAATATGTTATATTTATATACACATGCACATATATATAAACATATATGTATGTACATGATATATTAAAATAACTAGTGAGAGAAAAAGAGACTCTTATAATAATATTTAAGATATTCTACGTAGTCACAGAAATAACTATAAAACTCATAAGTATAATGGACAATGGATAAACAATATATAAATCTAAATAAATACTAGAGTAATATAAGAAATACATAAAAATGTTTGAATACAATTTTTTCAGAAATCTATGATGCTGTTGTTTTACTTTATTACTAAGGATGCATTCCGTTTCACGCATAATGTGCATAACGCTTCATTTATTCTTGTTGTTCACAGAATATTAAATAAGAATAAATGATGCATTATGCGCATCAAGCATGAAACGGAATGTACCCTAAATGTTGTTGAATACAGTATGATATCAAGCATTGCAGTCTTCCATTTTTTGGCTGGCTGAACTGATTCCAAACACGGAAAGAAAAGTGTTTTTCTGATTCTCGATTTGAGACAAACGTACATCAATCTTGTTGTGAATATCCGAAATTAGGTTAATTACGTTGTTTCTAATACATTCCTTAATCTATAATATAATTTCCATATTATTAATATGTTACCAAATAATACATTTATAATTTATTCCGTATGTTGTTAACAAATAAATAATTATAATAGACAATATTTACAATATTCTTCCACGTTTGATAAAACTAAGAAAATTTCTGAATGTGTATTACGTAACTATACATACGTACGTATGCATATACGCCCACGTAGTTGCACCCGTGATTTTGTAAATTAATTAAATTTGATATAAAAACTATGTTGCAAGGAAAATGCAAGAATATTGTGTTGAACATTATATGTATGTCATACACATATGTACACGTTTATGTCGTGTGTAATCAAGAGTGTATATGCGACATACAGAGTTGCACAAGTTCAATAATAAATACTGATGATGCTACGTTTTTATGTAAATGTGATAATACTTTCAAATTTATGATAAATATCTTTACCTTGCTAAATAATATTGAGTTAATGGACTCGAGAATAGAATAATCTATAAACAGCGGTTCAAGCTTTAGATTTTTCACAAATTCCATTATCTAAAACAGATTATTTTAATATATATTATCTTTAAATAATATTAGTCTTACGTATACTATACTTGTTATTATAGTTTTATAGTTATTTTTTATAAAACTATTCTTTCACTACAATTAAATTGATTATGCTAAGAATACACAAAAGTCTTATAAGGTTGATGAAATGGAAAGATAACATATGAGCAACAATAACGTTTGTTGATATTACCTTATCAAGTTGTTCCTTAGAATACACGTGGTTTATAATATCAATTAATGCTGTAGTCATTTTAATTTCCCTGTAAAAACAAAATAACCGATTTTTAATTTGTATGTATATGTATAATATACTATCGTAATAACAAGCAGATATATTTATACGGAAGAAAATAATTTACTTTGGTTTTACTTTCTCCCAATTTTCTAATATATAATCAAGTACTGAATTATCTTTTGCATGTTTCGCAACATTGTAATGAAAGAAGTTAATATTGTTGATAGTTTCTTCTCTTATATCTTCAAACATGGTGATGGAATTCATGTAAAAATGTTTAGAACAAGTCAGAAACTCTAAACTTATTTTTGTATCTCTTTTAGATCGAATTTCTTTTGCATATATATAATATACACTCATTAAAACAGTTTCATTAGCTATCAATAAACCATTACAATATGTCCATTTCTTCCACCCCGGCAAGAGTTTATGACGTCTGAAAAGATAAGATATGAAAGTTAGTTTAGAATCTTACATGTATATATTTTAAATATTTTTAAATTACTGTATCAGGCATTGTATTAAGTAATACGAATGTATGGTTAAAAAAGAACGTTTAAATTACACAGGATTTGTTAAGTGTTGTTGCAGTTTATTTAAGGCCATAGTCTTGCAGCTAGAATCATTGAGAACGCATGCCCATTTTACAGCTTCTTGTCTTAAACATTTTATAGAATAACTGTCGTTCCGATTCTCGTTGTATCCTATTGTTTGAAGAAACGGTTCCAATTGTTCGAGTATGATCGTCTAAATATTGTAAAGTTATAAAAATTGTTTATTTGTGTATTAAAACTTTTTATGGATTTATGTACAAAAAAGCGATGGAGCGTGCGAATATACACGTATACTTAAGAATACTTTTTCAAAAAAATAGATGCAATTTGATTAGAAAATTTCTCAGTTCTTTTTTTATCATTATACAAAGTTTATCAATAGTGTGAAAATCTGCAAATAACTTTTGTAGAAATAAAAATATCAGAAAGTAAAACAGTGAAACATTTGTTCCAATATTTCAAAAAAAGCTACTATCTCCCGCCTTCAGGTGCGTGACGACAGGATGAGGATTGAAAATTTTAAACGGCTCTCGGGTTCAAATAAGAGCTCATTTAAAGGTCCTTTATAGAGAAACAAAACCCGAACAAGTCGCTACGACACCTCCATCCAAAATGATGACCGTTTAAAAGTCGAAATTTCATACACTTGGCGTTACTCAAGAACAACTGCGTGGAAGTGGCATGAATCTGATCCCGTATACTATTTTTAGTCAAACATATAATTTTTTATTTATATATTAATTCGCGAACTGAAAAAATAAAAGTTCTCGGCAGAAGCAAATAGCGTGTTACTGCGGACGTTGTCGCGTTACCCACATGCAATCATGAGCACGAGAAAAGACCGAACACCTCTATATTATGCTAGCAGAACCAAATCAGTAAAATCAAACTGGACCTATCGGATTATTTAGTACCCATTTTGTACAAATTTGTATCACTCATAATAATTATCCCATGCTATTTTGAAACACACACACACATGCGCGCGCGCATACATAACATAATTTCCACATGTGTAATATCGAACTAGTCAATATATCTCCAGCATATGTAAATCTAATACATCGGTTTTCGAACAGTTACAGAAAAAGATTTGTATCTGTTTATTTTTGAAGGTTGTGCTCGTTGGGATTTTTTATCAGGCGATCATAAACTATAACATATCCAGCTTTTAAACAATTTAATCGAGATTACTTTTCCATAAGGTGATATGCGGTCTGGCTATCATTTGCTGACAATCTGCGCGCATGCTGCTAACATTTTGTTCCACTATATAGGATATTTCATTAAATCTTACGTCACAATTGTTATTTCATTACAAGCATGTAATGTTTGGGATGTAACAACTTTTCTGAGCAACATCTTTTACCTTGAAATATTCACTTTCATCTGGAAAATGGAAGATGTAAGATATGCGTTCAAGAACTTTGATCATAGGATACCATGCTACATATTCTGTTTCTTGTCGTAGATATTTTGTAAGTTCCCAAAATATAGAGGCATTGAGCTGGCTCGTCATGGTAAAATAAAACGCATCGTCGATGATTTGAGCACGATTAAGAACATGAATTTTTTTATAATTTTTAGAATTGAGGTAACTTGCAATTTTTAGCCAATTCTTAGTATCGTAGTTGACACGATAATATCCTGTTGTAATATAAATTAATGTCATTGACCATTAAATCTTATCCAAAAAAAGATAGAAGGAACTGAGAAAGGTGCCACGTGCATAAGTTCAATAAAGTGTATATACATATCAGTTGAATGTACACTTACAATGTATACATTACTTATAAAAAGTTGACTGTTCATACGCTCTAAATTTAAAAATAATGAAATTAGATACTTTAAAAATATTTTAAGATGTTTTATTATATGAAAATAGACATCACAATAAAAGTGTATCATAATTTTGAGCAAATATATTTACGTGAAAAATATATTATAAGCTTGTTGTTTAAATCTGTTATTCTTTCTAAGAAAGTAATCATCAAATGCGGCAACTGAAATAAAATTTATACACATAATTGTTTTATTACTATATGCTGACATTAAAATATTATATCCAATAAAATATAATATATTTGCTTTGTAATATATAAATATAAAACCTAAAATTTTAAGAAACATTTGAGTAAAAGGAAAAAAAATTAAAATATGTTTTTAAAATAAAAAAATACTTAACACAAAAAACTTGGCGCTTAAAATAGAGTTTAAAATATTTTTATATAATAAAAATATTCATTTAATCTAATTTAAATTTAATTAATATCTTTACTATGAACATGATATAATTTCATTAATATTTGCTTTTGGAGTAATAACGCATTTACATTACATGCATTTCAAATTTAAATTTATATAATACAATAATATATTTTTCATAAACTGGGTTTAAATTGAATAGGAAAGAATGGCATATAAACTTATTTAATACGTTGATAAAATAATATTATCGATGCTATATATGCTATAGCAAATTGAGCAAGTTAGCTTATTTTTCTACTAGATATAGCAAGTTCTTGCATTAAGTAACTACTTGTTTCAATAATATTTTTTTATTTTATACATTGTTTTTAATTCGGCCTTTTATTCTATTAAAATAAATCTATCACACACTTAAGAATTTCTTGTGGAAATATAGGTACTTCTAAATCATCTATTTCAATATCATATATATATTTAAGGTATTTGGCTTTACAATTACAGCTAAATACTTCTACAATGGTTTTCATTGAAATTATGTAGCTGTAGTGTATTATTGAACTTACTGATGCATTTTCAACAATTTATATCACGTTTTATAACATTCAATATTTTGTAGACAGTATATATAATCGGTTGACATATATATACTTTGATCAATATGCACTTAGCGCCTTTCTTTACCTTTTTTGAAGAAATAGTTTTGAAAATTTATTAAATTAATGCTTAACAATTTTATTATAATGTATTTGAAAAGACATTTACCGAATATAAGTGCTCCAATAAAATAATTTCGTAAAATGTATAAATGTGTGCATTTGCAATAATTTAAATTTGGCAATAAAACAATATAATCTAAAATTAACCGTATAACATAAAAAATTAAACCGAATAAGAGACATTTATTTCGCCAGAAATTACTGAACAATTAAGAATTTTAATTGATCTGAATGCCTATCATTGCCATGACGATACAATCATTGATTTTGGTCAGATTATTGTCAAGACGTTTCAGATTATGGATTTCGGTCTTTCTAAATTAATGTAATTTTGATGCTTATACATATATAAGCATCCTATTTAAATAATTTAAAAAGAATGCTTATATAAATAAAAAATTAAATTTATAGTAAAACTGTATAAAAAAATTAATTTAATAACCTTGACATTGATATATTTGATTAGAGTTAAATTCTCTTCTTTATTGTTTTGCTAGATTTTTATTATGCGAAATAAATGTGAAGATATATAAAGAAAATAATCGCTCAATACTTACCAGTTTGTTGCAAATTATATATTATCCATTCATGTTTAAAAAGTATAGGTCTAGGGAGCTTATCTTCAAAAGTAACTACGTCAGGTAAAGTTTTAAAATTGAAGAACGATTGCGTAGTATATGTCAAAGGTATCCACTACGTCTCTGATGCATTTTTCATCTTTATGATAGAATTACTTTCATTCTTATAATTACATGTTACATTTAGTATAGGATAATAATTTTGGCTTATCCAAGGATATATTATCTCTTTTATGTTAATTTTTGGTGATATGACTGTTGACGATTTATTATAAGCAATTTGCATGGCAGCCCAGAAATCATCCGGCGTAGCTGATCTAACAGAAAATTCGCAAAATTTAATCACATATATTGATAAATTTATTACAACACATATTACATTAAAAAGTAAAATTTATTGCTTAATTTATTTCTGTATGTTAGCAGCTGATGTCAGTTTATATACATAATTTTAACTTACAAAATGATAAAAAGTTATAGATGAAATAGATAGAAATAATTCATATTATACAATCTAATATAACTTGTTTAAAAATAAATTCTAAGAAAAATATGCACTCACTTAGAGATGAAAAGAGTAAAGAAATACGTGAGTTAATAATATATTGCATTAATATATTGAAATCACAATTAGATATTAAAAGTAACAAAAAGAAAATTATCAGAATATTTTTGAAATAAGTTAAACTTAAAAAAAATGAACGAAAAAAGAATAGATAAATATAAATAATAGCAAACATAATAAAAAAATTAAGAGGAAATAATGAAATGTAAGTTAGTGAAAAATGTAAAAAATAAGAAAAAAAACTAAAAGCAAAAAATTCTTAAAACTATTATTAAGTAAAAATAGGAAGTATTATAATAGGAATAACTAATCATAAAAAAAAAAAAATTAGTTCAGGGTTGTGGACATGTAGAAAGAAAATAGAGAAAGAGATAAGTAAATCACATTCAAAGAAAAAAAATATATATATTAATATAAGTACGGGAAAAACTTGAAAACAATATATGTAGACAGAGCAAAAAGAACAAAAATATATACTCACTGTTTTTTTAAATATAAACAATATATGTAGACAGAGCAAAAAGAACAAAAATATATACTCACTGTTTTTTTAAATATATATCGATACCGATCTGAAACACTTGATCTGTAACTATATGTTGCAACATGCGCAATATAGCAGGTGCTATGACAAATAACATTATAAAATAATTAGATATAGTTAACTAAATATATTAACAGTGATAAAATATTTGTAATTTTGTAAATTTTATTTTTTACATCTTGTACTTCTTTATATTACCTTTGATATAATAAGAGAAAGAAAAAATTGAATTAATATCAGAGATTATGTTGCCTTTTTGTTCCCACGATGTAAGAGGTTTCATAATTCCTTGGCCGTCCAAATAGAGGGATTCTTGCAGAATTTGGACAACAAACAAATCCGACATGCGAGAATTTGGAATAATCTAGAAACAAAAGCTTGCGTGATGATAAGAGTAATCATGGAATATTTTAATTTAATTTGAGCGAATGCTTTAACTATAGCAATATGCAACAGCACCACTTGCACGCTGTTACTGCAGTTATTTTGACATTTCATTAAAAATATGCATAAATACTTTTAAAGTAAGTATTTTACAATTTTGTAGATAGCACTGAAAATACTTGAAATAGGATTTTTAAAATCTCCACTAGTATATAACATTTTGAAAAAGTGCACTCCATTTTTAAGTAAAACATTATAAGAGATGTATAAGCAATTAACCTTATCAATGACTTTTGATGCAAAAAGAACCGTAGCAATACCCTCATTTAACCAGAAGTAGGACCACCACGATGGACTTGTTGTAAAACTCAACCATTGTCGTGTTATTTTGCGTCCGATTAAACACGTTATTTTCATTTTGCGAGCAATATTATCTCTCTCTTCATTATAAATAATATCTTCGTCTCTGAAAGTCGAAATTTATATATATCGCATTGGTTTAAACTATTCTTTACCTTGTTGTCTTATTTATTATTTCCTTAATATTATTTGATATATCACAATTACTTGCATTCAAATATTACTCAGACTTAATGTAATTCAGAATAAATAAAGATAAGCAAATATCATTTTATTTTAATAGATATGAGAACAAGTTGTAATATATTTTTATTTAATACTGTTTACTCAATTTATTAAAAAAATAATTATTAATATTAATCTCAGTATGTAACTTTATAAAAAATATATTTAAAATTTTATATATAACTTTTGCTATAGTTTACACCTCTAATAGTATGATTACGTTTCAGCTTACCACAATTCCTAGCAAAACATTTGCAAAAAATATTAAATACATTAAAAAAAATGTATTTACAACTTATCATATATCTGTAATTGCTATAAGAAAAATTGTACATGAAACTGTTCAAATTAATTAACTAATTAGAAAACAAAAATAATTTTAACTGTTAAAAATGTTCTGTAATAACTATTAAAAATCTTTCATTGCCACATATTTTTTTAAACAATCAACCACTTATCTGTTGTGGCATGCTGTCATCGATGAATATCGCATTGACACCTTTAACTTAACAAATCGACATTTAAGTGAGTCTTAAAATTAACACTTTCTCTAAACCTTACACAAAAGTAAATACAAAAGAAGGAAGTGTTTAATAGTCATAACTCCTTTATATTGTAATTGGTCAACTCAATGAAACAAATGTATATTTTGTACTGATTTTATTTTAGTAAATTTCTTATTTTAGTTATAAAATAAATTTGCTTTTTTTTAGGAACAGACTTTACATCTCAGTTATGCACATATATTACTAAAATTATATTATGTATGTACAATCATGTAATGAAACCAATTTAAACAATGAAAATAAACAAATTTCTGAATTATTTCGTTAAAAAAGCAAAAGTAAATCTATCTCTTAATCCGTTATGCATTAATGTTTGATTGCAGTTAAAAAATATCTAATCATATATATGTTACCTGTAAAGTATAAGTCCCCACTTTGCCATGCCATCATCTATCAAGCCTGGAACGGCGAAATGTTGTTGCATTGGATAAATATTCAATTGATTCGTAACGTTTGTTATAACGCGACTTGTAAACATTAAATTATGTTCAATTTGCTGTTTGCCTCTCAAGTTTACATTTTCAATGACAATTGTTTCAGGCAAATTGCACAACACTACAGCTATAAGATAAGCGGGCATTGCAGGAGTTTCTTCAAAGTGTGTTTCTACAATGTCATTATTAACACGGACTCTCTTTCTATAATGCGTATTCGATAAAACCGTGTACTTTCTGTGGTGCTGTACGATAATTTTAAATATAGCTTTTATTCCTGGCTCGTCCCAACATGGAAATGTTCGTCGTATTCCAGTAGCCCAGTTATGTGATGCGACAAACCATCTACGAGTTTTAACAATATCTCAAATAATAATAAATTATTAATCTGTGTTAGTATTAAAATATGGCATAGGACTAACGGAATGTGAATGATTACGTGTTACAATTAAGAAATAATTTCTTCCTTAATATTTTGATGTCTATTTCTTATTATTATTTTATATCTTTACACTATTCTATACATCACAGTATAATATACTATAATACATAAAGATATCTTTATAGTATGCAACATATACGTAACATAAAATTCACAATTGCTTTTAAAATGTAAAGATTTTATATAAATATAACAATTAGCGCTTCTTTCAACATTTGATATTTCTATGGTTTAAATTTTAAATTTTTTAAATATTATCTTCTAAATTAAAGATACGGATAAAGATAAGCTTGGATTAAGATGACGGATAGGTACTTTTGTTCTTAATTGGTTACATACATTACATGCTTTCATGTATTTTGTAATTATAGCGTAAAAGAAAGTATTACAAAAATTATACTAAACAATATATTATTTATTTATATTAAAAACATTAAAAAATACAATCTATACAGTAATAACAAAATGAAGGATGACAAGGAAATAAACAAATAAAAAATGTCAGATGTAATGTTCTGCATTATGTGTAAATAATTTCAATTACGTATTCTTTATCTTTAACTGAAGTTATTAGGACGTTCTTTATAATTCTCTAAAATATTTCAGAGTGTTTTTTTACACATTCTTTATATCTAATAGCATATTTATGAAATTTTTTATAATAGGTTAAAATAGTCAACATTTAGATATAAACAATTTAATTATTAATTTTTTTTTAATGAATATATTCATGTATATGTTCTTGTTAGTTTTAAATCTACTCACTCTCTATCTCCTTTTTCGTTTATAAACGGAGTCTTGAAGAAACCAGCTTTGAAGTCACTCATATTAGATATGCTGCCCATAAATTCCATGTTTAAAGTATAATTACCAGGTGATAGATCATAGTTAAAATTAATACACGTAACTTCTCTTTTTTCAATGGAAAAACATGTATCTGCGATATGCTTGGTCCTTTCACCCATATCAATATTTTCAATTGTTGTATTTTTAATTTTCAAATATATCGAGTGCAAATATATCGCACTCGTTTGTTGATAAATGGTGATGTTGACATTAGATTTTCCATAGAAGATATTCTTTTCAACGTCTATATCCAACCAAATTCTATAATGCTTCGGTATTGTATAATTCGACAAGGGATCATTAAATTCGGCGCAAACAGAAGCCATAATGAACATTACATTAAATAGTAATGTAAATATTTCCATTATAATTTTCTAAATAGGTTCAGTGGTGTTTGTAGAAATGTGCCTAAGTTAGAAGAAAAAGAAACATGAAATTTAAAGTAAATATTTGTAAATAGAGGAAAACGTTATAACGATTTTGTATGTATATTCCGTTATATTGTACAATTAATTTTATGCTTTCGGGGCGTTTTTGAAATTTGTACGCTTTGATGCTACTAATTGTAATTTTTGTTTTGGCTAAGCGTATTTGATGACAAATATTTCAGTTTATATTTTATTCTATATATGTTACTTTTCTTTGTCTCTCATGTCAGTTTAATTCAAACATTAATGCTTCTCTTATTTTAAAAATCTCGCGATACAATAAAGACTTTTTGTGATTGAGTAACAAACTAAAATTGAGATTAAATTTTTTGTTTCCCCATCTGACGGGGATCTTCCTTTCGTTTAAATCCAATACATTATTATTACAAATATTTAATATACTTCAGATAAATTAAAAATTTCTTTATCACACATTTTTTTATTTTAAGTATAATAGTTGACTTTTTTTAAATTATGTTAACTACGTTGCTACCGTTTGATTAATCATCAAAGATTTGCAGTCTTCTAAATCATAAAAATTTTGCACAAGAAAACAATTAGTTGCATTTAATGTGTGGCATCTCGCAAAATACCATGTTAATTATAAAATATTATTGTTCTTTATTATTTTGCACGGATATTTGTCGTTTGCTCGAATTACATATAAGATAACATTAATAGACTTTTGTGTTACTAATTGTGATACGAGATTAAACTTTCTAATTTCGAAATCCGTTGTCCATCATAGCAACTAGCAAGTAAATAAATTTTACATATAATTACTGAAATAATAAATTTGGCATTTTTGAATGGAATAAGTGAAAAGTAGTGAAGAAAATATTAAATGGTTTATTTATGGAAAAACTGTAAAATTTAAGTCAAGCTCAATATAAATAATGTTAACACGTAAGATTGAAGCAAGTTCAGATAACACGATAAATATAATAATTTATTTTTGAGACCATTATTTCAAAATACTTATGTATTGTTAATGATTCAATGCATATCTGTGTATTTTCATATTTCTCGAATTATAAGTACGGTTATATGAGATTAATTTATGTATATATAATCCTGGAAAGAGTTTAAAATGATTTGATACTTAGAATTTATAATGACACTGGTAAATTTGAAATTAACTGTGATTAATGCTTACCAGTTACGAATTGCCAGAAGTCTGTCTATAGAATTGCGACCTTTTCGTTTCGAGAGATCACTTTAAACTGACGACGGTGTTGGTAATAAACATTATAAATGTGAGAACAATTTTCTTTGTTGAACTTACTATGTTGATCTCGCGTGTGGTTTGCCATAACGTGTCTACAGTCATGTTTATATTTTACTTTTGAATAAGCTTTGACTTATTATTATCGAGCCCTTCTCAAGTACTTTCAAGAAGGACTCGATACCTATTGTTTCACACGCGACAGCTGATCACGCGTCTCCTTCCCTGTTGAAAGAAATTTCTTATTATATTTTCTCAGAAATTTTGTAAGAATTGAGACTTATAAAAAATACAGATACTCTCAGAAATAATTAGATGAAAATTTCGTATAAAAATCTGAAAAATTCTGAGCATTCTGAGAAAGTTTAAAAATTTTTATAAAAATTTTGATTAATAATATGAAAACTTCTGAGACATTTTTCCACCAGGGTAAACTAAAATAGATTACGGGGAATATTTAACAAGTTATATCGTACATTATAATATTTAAAAAATTATATAAAAAAATTAAATAATATTAAAACTGCATCTGTTTACATTATTTTATATACAATAAATTATATATGACACATTTGTACATCTCTTTTTAAAATTTCTTTTTAACCGAACTTTTTATAAATAAAATTATAAAGTTAATCTTTATATACAATTTTGATATTAATAATTGTTTATACAAATCCATTTATATTAATCTCCTTTATGCATGTCTTCACATAAATGCAAAATACGATATTTTTATTGTATAATACTTTATTAACTATTAAAATAAAGTAATGTAAATTGTCATCAGTTTTACATTAAAACGAGAATTAGAAATATGCAACTCTCAAAACTCGATCGTTTCCTCGCGATTCAAGCCGTTTCAACTATAAGCCACGCCGAATTTCCTCTTCGCGGAATCCCGACCGACAAATCGACGCGAGGACACACACGCGTTCAGCAGGAAGCACGAAATTTAACATTGTCGCGAAGTCGAGGACGTCGCCGAAAGCAGACACAAATAAATACACGCAGGAATGCGAGCGAACAACGGATTCTTGTGACGGGAAACGGACATTAAGGACAATAGCGTTACGAATTACATCGACGCGCGTATCGATTAACCGATCGTTCAACCGGGATGGTTTCGCTCTTGCAACTCATCGCGTTGCTTCGCTTTACGGACCACATATTGCATTAAAATAAACTAAATGACCGAAATGACGTCGTTTCTATATTATACATTTACGTTTGGAATTTGAATTATGTAGCATCATCATTTATTATATTATGCCGTTTCCCCGTAACAATTTATGTAATCTCGCACAATCGTTTGTGTATCTCGCATCAGATCATGAACGGAAGATCTAGATTCTTCTTTCCGTGTCCAACGTATAAAAATCCATGATGAGGAGAGTTCAACTTGTGGAAGAAAGTCATCCCGTGCCAATACAAGCTGTGCACAACGGCCAGACGACCGCCCAAAAGAAACTGCAGATTCCAACATTCTGAAAACAGAAATATAGATGTTAAATTATATATAATAGATTATTGACCGGGAACATAAAAGAAAAGTCAAATCAATGCCGTTCAACTTCAAACTTTATCGCTTAGAACAATGTCAAATATCGCGTTTAGCGTTATTTCACGCATTTTTTTTATTCCTGTCTTCGACATTAAAGTTTGCGCTTCGTCGCTGTTTATACCCTGAGGAACGTCCATGTCTGTGCTGTCCAAAAAGTCCAGCGCGTAATTGTAATCGGACCGGGACGACAAATTCACGTTCCACTTCTGCTTCGGGGGACGGGCGTGCAAATAAGATTTCAGATTCGCGGCGTCCACCTCGCGCAGGCCGCCGAAACTCGAATTCTCAATCACATCGCCGTTCGGGCACTTGAACCAGGCCCCTCGCGGAATGATCGCAGCATCCTCGGTAATCGATTCCACGGTGGCCGCGAGACGATCCTCTTCCTTCAGTTCCTTCGGCATAGGATCCTAAAACGTCATTTTTATATATCTTTTCATTAAGATTAGATTAAACTAGAATTCTAAAAAACTAGACCTCTGAAGATGTAAAAAATGACATAAAATACTCTTAAGATACATTAATATTCAAAGAAGCCGAATCGTCGCAACAAATTTCTTAAATTTCTTGAGTCAATTTGTCTCAGAGCAAATTTAAAGAAAAAGTCATTGTTTGCAATTACCTCGTAATAAGTCTTGGGATCTTCATTTGGCGGAAACGGTGGATTGACGTCGTAAACGTTCGTGACGATGGATGGATCACCTTCGAACTTATTAATCGCCAAGGGGCTCAGAAATCGTCCGCATTTCGTCGCTTTTGGCAGCAGTAGCCAATTCATACCATCTGTGCTGTAAAAAGAAACGTCAGAAATAAACGTTATTTCGATTTATTTTTATTTGCCTAAAACTAGCATTAAAACAAACGTATAGAAATTCTTTCTTCCTTTTATAAAAGTAATTAATTTTTTTCTTCTAAAATCTGAGATTGGTTTTGTGATATTAACAATTTTTAACCAAGTTAATTAACAAATATTTTTTCTTATTAATGTATTTAAAACAATTGTACGGACAAGTTTTATGTATCATAAACTTGTCTTTATATCTCAACAGTATCTTTTTTCAAAAGGGCTTCAATTCGCGAAAAATTCAAGAAATTCCTTACCTGTAATAATATACCTGACCGTTCATACAATCCTTTTCGTAACCGTACGCGACGTGATAGTCGTTTTGTATCCCATTGATCCTGCCCCAATAGTAACATTTTCGAAAGTGATTTTCCGTCTGCAAAATGAGCAGCGAATTCTGCAGCAGCTGCGAGCTTTCGGTACTTATGCAAATACCGACGCAGCCGAATATATCAAGAGTTTCCAGTAACTTTAAGCAATCCATTTTGCTTACTTATAATAGCTCGTATAATAGCTTATGAAGACCTCGACATTTTTGACAATCCTTGACGCTCGAGATTGTCTCTTTTCAAATGTTACGTATTAAACGTCATTTAAATGGTGTTCTAAAAAGTCATGCATCGACGATGAGAGTTAATTTCTTTATTCTTTCTAGATTTTCCTACTCGGAAACGCTCAAATCGACGTTTCTGCATTAGGTTCTAAAAGAAAACAGACGTTATTACACTTGATAAATAATTATAAAATTTTAATGAAATATTCGATCCTGAGAATCTGAAAACATACAATAAATTCAATGTATAGCTATAATATTAAAAGAAACTACAGTAGGAATCCGTTAATTATTCTTAAAAATCTGACTGTTGGATATCCGCAGATTTACATACACCTATACATATTAAAAAATATAACAAATATAATATAAAAATTGATGAAGAAGCGTGTCATCCCGTTGTAAGAAAGACATTATCGCCAACGGTCAAATCACGTTTTTAACGTACAAGTTCTCGTCCGATCACTTAAGTCAAGCAACGTTGAGCGCGGTCAGTACTTAAATGGGTGACCGTTTGGGAACACCGCGTACTGTTGGCATTTCTTTTTTTTCTTTTTCTTTTCTTTTTTAAATTTAGAAATAAATATATTAAAGAAGCTACAGTAGGAATTTATTTTATAAAATTGAATTGTAAAAAGCCATCATCATTGACAGGTACGACTCTAGTGTAGGTATAGAGTGTGGACTTGCTCCAATTCGCACCGCGCACGTGCTCAGCTTCGTTGCAAGCAGCTGCGAGACAGAGAAGTCGCACAGCTGATAGTGTCGAGTTTGAAACAAGACGAGCATGTCATCGGACGAGGAGAATGACGAATTGCAAGACCTGGAGGCGATACGCGATAAGATTCTCAGCAGCCCGCGTGGCGAGCATATGCAAATGAGCGCCTGGGAGGACGACGATGACGGTGTGGAGGCGGAACGTAATGCGAAAGGTTAGAATTCTCTCACCGCATCAAATTCGGAAACTAATTGCATCTCGCAACTCATCGGGGACGTATAAACCCTTAATTATGTCTGCAACTCGAAAGCCTCGAGAATTTTTCTACGATTAATTTCTTGCCTGTATGCTTTTATAGCGTATCTTTGTGCCTCCAGAACCTGATGCAAAGGCGATACTGAGCGCTGCCGAGGAGGGAAATCTGGCGAGAATTAGGAAATTGCTGAGCAAAGACCGTCTCTTACTGGACTGCACGGATAAGGACGGCTATACTCCGCTTCACAGGGCGTGTTACGGCAATAATGTGGCAGTTGTGGAGGTAGGTTTATGAAGATCTTATTTCCTTCTCTCAGCATTTACAAAATTATTTAAAGTAGTTCTTGTATATTATCGTGTCTCTGTCTCAACAGTATCTACTTGAAGCTGGAGCGAAAATAGACGCTAAAACCCAAGACGAATGGCAACCTTTGCACTCTGCGTGCTGTTGGAACAACACGGAATGCGCTGAGACCTTAATCGCAAACGGAGCGGACATTAATGCAAAAAGCAAGGGTGATCAGACACCTCTACATCTGGTTTCCGCTAGTTCGCACAACTCCCCGGCCCTTCAGCTTCTTCTACTGCATCCCGACACGAATCCCTACCTGGTTAACTCGAGCGAAGATACCGCAGATCAGATTGCGAGGAGGACGACAAAGTATTATCCTATGTACGAAATAATTGAGCCTTGCTTAAATGAGATTTAAGGTAAGCACTTCAGAATTTGTATAAATTGTATAAATGCAACTGTGTCTTAATGCAGTAAAGATTTATTTGATATACATATACATATATACATGCGTAGAAATATGAGCAAGAAGAATGCAAACATTGGAAAACAATGATAGTTTGTATAAACACATATGTTGTTGCTGCATTATGTAGTATGTTACTCTATAAAAATTTTTATGTATAAATTATATCATTAAACAATGAGATATACAATCTATACGAATACATGATCCAATATAAAAATGTATATAAAAATATAATGCAGAATATATAATTACGGATATAGTTATTATATCGGAAGAATCGATAAAAATAATACTTCATATTGTTCATTTTTCCTCCAATGCGTGTCATGATTATGACTAAAGATAAAAAAGATGAATATGATTAGCAGAAACGAACACATTAGTTCTTAAATAATAACGCAGAATGAAAAAAAAACTTAATTACATCAATGAATCATACTAAGAAACGATATGAGAAAGCTACATATTAACATAAACATTACAAATGTAATATATAAAATAATATCGTGTTTATTCTTCCAATCTATTTCTCTTTCTCTATATATAAGCTGTCTTCCCAGTTCGTTCCACATTCTTCGTCTTTAAATTGGAGTATGACGGGATAATGATTCTACAGATTAGTATGACGTTAAGTTGACGAATTTCGGAGTACCGTTGCTGAGACGCTTAGATCCCTCCCAAATGAGAACGGTAGAGTCTTCCGTGACCGCGTACAAATGATGCTGATCCAGAGGCCACGCCACAGCGATTATCGCGCCGCAACCTCTCACGTTATTCGAAATTTCTCTGACCAACTGCAGATCCCAACTGCTCCATAATCTACGTTATACAGGGATACAGTCTTTCGTTCAATAATTGTTCGTAAATTTAATAAAGTAACATATGTGTATACATATATGTGTATATCGTACCTTATTATTCCGTTGTCTAAACCAGTTGCGATGACGTTGACAGAAACACCCTCCGGCGCGTTGCTGTAACAAAGTGCCGTTACACGTCTTCTGGATAAAATGGAGCCCACGGCCCTCACGTTTACAGTGTGCACCGTTAATTCGGATTGATTGTTGGTCGCGTTGTCCTCTGATCTAGGAATGTCATAAGTAGCGGCTACATCCCCGAGCGTCTCGCTAATACACAGGAGAAGTACAGCGTAACCTTGGTCACAGTCTATTGACCTCACATACGTTAAGCTGTTTCAAAATAACAATATACAGATGTGAGACTCATATAAATTGCAAATATAATTCTTTATCTCTCCACATGCTTAAATATGTAAGCTTTATTTATGTACCTGTTCAAGTCCCAAATAGCAATGATACCGCTGCCATCGCCGGAACAGGCAACGCTAAACGTACGTGACAGACATATCACTGTCACCCGACTTCTGTGAGCCAGGAGTACCGTCGCAGACGCTGAACTGAATTCGATTTTACCCGTAGTCCCTACGGTATATGCATGCACTGTGATTCGGCCTGATAAATGCCCAATCCAAAGCTGCCCACAATCAGGAGTAGATGCCAATGTCGTAATCTAAAAAAAAAAAAACAATTGGGCATTATATATTTAATATTCTATCTCAAAAGAAATAGTTTTAATAATCCTGCAAATGCAAGAAATTGTTTTCTTCTTTTATTATTATTAAATTCTTGCTGGCGTATTATTCATTGCGAAATGTGTGTTAAGATACTTACGGGATCAAGGCCTGAAGATTTAATTAGAGGCCTTGGCGGTTGTTCCTTCTTACATTTCAATCTAGCAATTCCATCTGTGCCACTCCATGACGCTAATGCGACACCCAATACAGACATACCGCTTAACATGCTGCTGCCTGATAACATAAAACGCTTTCATTCATATCTATATTTAAAGCTTCGAGTACAAATAGCGTTGCACAAACAGCGTTATGGTATGCAATAATCATGATATGACTCACTAACCTTTTTCTTTGGTATAGCCAAGGAGAAGCGTGGTGTAATTAGGCAAACCAAAAACGTCACCGGTTGCTAAAGGAACCAGAGAAGCTAGCGGAGTTTTGTGCTTAAGTTTCCAACATAATACAGGTTCATTGCCGGGCGCGCCCACATAATTTCCCCATTTTATACCTGCGATTACATCATACAGTTGCAACATTTAATTGATTTAATTTAATGGACTTAATACATAATTTTGTATTATTGTTGATCGATCAACAGTTTTAAGACGCAGAAAGATGCATGAAAGATAATTACCATTGATGCCTTCAATAACCTGCGGCGTCTGATTAGTTATCGATATATTGCCGATATTCTGTATCAATGGATGGGGAGCCCTGAATAATTGCGCGGGCGTTTGACCATAAGTTCGTACCATGGTTTCCCAGGCTTGACGTTCTAACGGATCGGTTATCTGCTCCACGTCGAATCCGTAATAGGTCTAAATACAAGGAATTGAGCTGTTAATATTCATCCGTTCGAAGAGCTACGCTGTGATAACGTAAGAGCACGTACTGCGGGATGAAAAACATTTATAGCCTCTATCGCCGGTCTTCCTGTCTGTCTGAATCCAAAGACGAGGTCAATCCAATATGGCAATACTTCCCTCACAATATCCGATTCCAGCGCGGCTCTATGTGCCAATATAAATAGGCGTGCGTCGCCGGCGCACCACTTCGGTAATTCGACATCTCCAACTTTGTTACCATTTTGTCGAACACCGAAATTGAATCCTGTAACACACATGCAAATGTATTATTATATATTATTTATATACATATTATTTTATGCGCGCAATATTTTTTCAATGTTAAATGCAATGCACTGGGATTTACCCTCGAAGTTTAATAAAAATTCAGGCAAATAGAAAAATTCTGGTATCAATTCCTTCACGTCCGTTGTTGAATCGCAACTAGTTAATCTCCATGTAGTAGCCAATGCATGGAATGTCCGATCAGGAATATCAAAATTGTTATCTGTAAGTAAAAGCAGATTTTTAACAATAATCAACTTTTCGATAAATATCATTGTAAAAAGAATAATCTTTTTTGTAACTACCTTGATAACAAAGGAACATGCTAGTAAACGGTGGAAGCCGTACCAAAAAGTGTAATACAGTTCCAGAATTACTATAATGAGAGCCATAATGGAATGGTCCTTGATTTAAGGCAATTAGATTTAATCCTTCTGTTAAAGTTTGTTTCAAATACTGTATGAAAATAAAGTTATTAGTAATGCTACAACAAAATATCAAATAATAACGATTATTGCTTTAAATGGCTTACATTATAATTATTTATATAGTGTTGCTCATTCTTTTTATCTTGCACAGCCATCGGTCGTTTAAAATTCCTGTAAAATACACAATATGTATTCGCGTGTATTACAGAAATGTATTCGAGTGTATATGCGACATAATTCCCATGTTATTTACCGATAAATTTTCGGATTGTTCAAGTCGATCTTCTCACTGACGTAATCCGCCAAAACAAACGGGAATACGGGATACTGCATCAAGTCATTATACGAACGGCCTGCCAGTTTGTTTAAGCAAGTTATGTATTCCCAATTAGTGAGCGCTCCACTCCTCCACAAGGCCAGAGCCTCCCCCAAATCATCGCCGGGGATTCGCCTGGGTAAGTTACAAGCAGACAGTTCCGTCGCAAATTCGTCCCTTTCCTTGGACGAATTGAACGCCAACAGGTATGTTCTGCCGGTAATGAGAAAGATTTCGATGGCTCTCTCTTGCAATTGGTACCTTCTTCTGTGCAACTCTCGAATATCCTCGAGACGCCAAGCAGTACCACCAGCCACAGCCAAATCGAAACCACCCAATGCTATCTATAATTAACGATGGTTAAGAAGTTAATTGTAAAATTATAATTATGGAAAACAAAGAAATTGCTCACGTCCGTATGTAACGGCATATCGGGGTTGTCCGGAACGAAATACACGCACGTCTCGCCAATGAGGACTTCTCCGGCTAATTCAGCCCTAGGTGTAACTACTTTCGCCTGAGACATCTTACGTATTTTCTCAGTCGTGTGCAACCGTTCGATCAGAGCCGCAGTATTGGCGTCTTCGCGAGTACTCGTAAATAAGTACGATAATGGCATCTCGATATTGGAAGACTCTGTAAAACGTAAAATTTAAGATTAAAATATGGATGGAGAATTGATTCAATTTATTCAATTTCATTGCGTACGTGAATGTTAATAAGGAAAATATATTCTATTTAAGACAACCTGAACTGACTACTTAAGACAAACTGAATGTTTTCCGTAACAATTTATGATAATATTTGTAGGCACACCTAATCTGTCTTGATATTCAGGCAAAAAGAATCTGTTGTCAATATTCAAGTGACATCTCTGAAGTCTTATTCTGACTCTCGCAGGGCCTTCGGTAGGATCCAATTCCCAATTTCTTGGATAGCTTTCGGGAAAGTGCCATGGCGCCCGTTCGTGTGTTAGTCGCTTAGCTATGTCTCTCCATCTGGCCACCGCCTGAGCCTCTAATGCTCGCGTGTGTTTCAACTGCTCCATCAATACTTTACGCTCGCGGTTTTGTTCCTCCACAACCGAACGCGTTATAGTCATGGCGCTCTCGATTAGCTGTTTCGCCAACGCATCGAATCTTTTGCTGATTCTAACGTAAAATTACATCGTTGTATTAACTTGTAAACGAAATGCTGATTTCCAGGCTAAACATGACATATGCGTCTACCTTAAAATCGCGGGATAATTGTCGATACAAATATCTTGATCTGGAAGCAAATCTCGACGTAACAAAGCTAATTCGTCGTTCCACACTTCAGGGCTCGCTTGCTCTATCCCTTTGGCGAGGTTCCATACGCGCAGGGCTTCTCTCAACTCTGCACACACTCTAGCATCGGCACTTGGCATCTCGTCCCGCTTTTGCAATAGGTCCCAGAAGAACACGGTAAACTTTTGCTCCATCTAGACACAATTTACAGATAATACAGATAATAATTTCATATTTTGCCCCTGTATAAAAGCGATCTTAGACAAGTCCCGCTTTCGATCCCAATTTTTATCTCATGTATGCCTCAATTTTATAAGAAGTTGATTGGAAAATTAAAAGTTGTGAATGAAAGAGTGTGAAATAACAATAGTAACTCGTTTCGGGAGCTCATACTTCAACATAGACAGATAATTTCAGGTAAAATGCGTAATATGGGAATACATATTGTATAAATTAGTTTTAATCAATTAACTTTAATTTTATTAAATTAATTTCATTAATGTAAATACCTGTGGGTGAACTTCCAGGATACACGACAAGATTTCACGAGCTCTTGGTTCTTCCATCAGAGATCTAATGGCGTATATTCTCGTATTGATACTCTGATGCGGTTCCAGGAGCCACACCATAATTCTAGCTGTATGCTTTCTTAAAGCAGTTCTGACGGACCACGTGTTACTCCAGTGATTTTTCTTCTCCAGCGGACTGCATAGACCGTGCAGAAGAACGGAAAACAGTCTTCTCGTTAGTTGCAATTCGTTGACGGACGGCGACGCGTCAGCGGCCATGATAAATTCAACGGCGCGTGTCACAATAATACGAAAACGATCGTTCAATTCTCCTTTACTAGGTTCGCGTAGCACCGGCGGCGAATTCGTGTGAAAGTTCGCGTAGCTGGACGAACGGGATCCATGATCGCTCTGCTCGCTGGACGTCGTGAGAACTAAAAGAATTTTTTTTAGTGTAAATACATAAGTACCGGAAACTTTGGCGCGCTCCAATCACTACCTGAGGTAAAGTAAGATGCCGAAGCCAAGTAGGATGCCGTACTGCGTAAACGGAATCCCGAAGGATTCGACATTTTAGTCGTGAGCACGTCCAACTCTCCGTCGAATAACGCAACTTGGGCGTCTCTTATGGCTGTGCAAGTCAAACTCGCGCGGCACCGTAACTTCTCCGACAGTTCCATGTAATCGAGTATCATGTGTAGATCTAATACCGCTTGCATCTGATGATTTCCCGGTAATTCTAGAAGTTTGGTCGCGATTGCTACGAACAGTACATGAATGTCTCGGTGAAGGGACGTCGAGGTACCTTTATGCGCGATTGCGCATAAAGCTTGTGCCAATGACTCGATCAAGCCTTGCTCTAGAAGTACTTTCAGTGCACTCGTATTCTGGAATAAAAATTAATTTGTATGATCGTACGTCGAAGTTGCTACCGTATTTTCCATTCCCATTACCTTTGCTATTAGGTCAGTGATAAACGATATAATTGGCCTGGCTACGCTCGAATCAGAGGCCGCGGCCTTTGCAATCATTGCCATTAACGGCGGCATCGCCGCCAATGTAGGACCTCGTAGAGCTAAGTTTTCTAAAGCGACAATCAACGATTCGCTTCCGGGATATAAAGCTATCTGATTTCCTAAATGCATGAAATACTTTTGTTTTATAAATTTATTAACTTCTTCGTCGCTAGCGCGTTGTAGATAGGTTTGTATCACCTGTAAGATATCACAAGATACTGATGAAACATTTTATTCGCTCCAGGTCTCGATGGAAGTTATACACGATATATGTTGCACTAAGAAATTATTTACCTTGATCAATGCTGTGCGTACGCGATTATCGGGATCATTGGCTAGAACTAATAGCAGTTCAGCTCTTAAAACGTGCTTCAGTACTAATCCAACTTGACAGTCTGGTAACACTCTTACAGCATCTCTCAGTAACAGTAACAGCCCTTCGCAGACTAAACCCTGACAGGCTCTTCTTTCATCCGCGTATGTTGATTGCCTTTCCTAAATAATACACGATACATGATTCGAGTAAGTGATACGTAAAACTCTGTTGTATACAGATTTTACATTTCTCATTATACATACATTGCTTTGAGGATTGGATCCATCACTACCTGCAATCCCGGAATCTTCTCCGGCACTAGTATTATCCGATGACAGCACATTTTTACGGTCCTTCTTTTTAGGACTTCGCGTTTTTTGAATCTGGAAAAATTAACGATTAAATATAATATTCGTGTAATTTTCACAACCAAAGAAATTTTACCCTGCAAAAATCACACCTGTTCATTTGTCAATGCCTTGTTTAGTTTGCTATTCTCCACCATGCCTATCGAGTCATCGGAAATGACAACAGTATCGTTCCTTTTCGAATTCTTCTCCTTGAGTTGTGGCAACATAAAATAGATATTATGTCGCGAATGAGTGACATAAGTCTCTGACGCTTGATGAACGAGGACCAGGTAATCAGTGATGGCGACCAAGTGAGCAAATTCGGGCGGTGCACCCATTAAAGCCCGCATCAATTCTACAATAGCAATTCCGGTATTTGAGTCCAATGTGGTATTCTCTTCTTCATGCATTTCGTACATGAAGTGTTCCTACGAAAAATAGAGATATTACTATAGAATATGTAAATCGCGTATTAATGTATATTTTATTGTGTGCAGATGTGTGTTCTTTTTAATGCACGAATAATTTTTTTATTTACCTTACACAAGGTAAGAATCGTATCCACGATACCGACCCTGTTTAACTGCGATGCGTTAAATTCACGATGTGAATGTTGATCTCGCAATAAAAGTAGTAACGCTTGCAATAGTAAATTTAACGTATCGTATTTAACCCACGCTCTCCATGCGGTAAGAGCGCCTTTGATCAGCCCCGGATCTGTGATAACGGCTTCGCAATTCTGTGAGATTGAATGGTTACCGCTGCCAATATCTTTGATAATGATCGAGCTATCGCATGCCGCATCCAGTATCGCCTTTAGGATGTGTCTACCTGCATGACATCTAGACGATTCTAGAACACGCAGAATCAGTGACGTTCCGCCGTCCGATCGGTATTGGTTCAGGAGTTCTGAATCACTACGGACAAGATGCAGGACTATAGACAGAGCCAGAGCTTGTTCTTCCTCGGTGGAGTTTAATTCGACCACCTGCAAGGATTCACTAATGTTTAAAAAGGATATGCAGACGCTTTTATTATTTCTTTCTTAATTAATTTTTATGTAAATATAAAGTATCTATAAAAAAAAGTACTTACTCTCACAAAAAGATATAAAAATACCGGTACACCGCCCACTAAAATCGACGCAGGTACAAGACCTCGGTATTGCTGGCTCTCTAAACGAGTAGATACAATCGGAGGTATCGATAGAGGCGGTTGCTGCGATACTCTGTGCTCTGGGACCGAAACGACTCTAAAACCTGGTTGGCCCGGAAAGATACTTCTCACAACAACTATAAAGATAATGACAATAATAATACATAAATAAAAATAAATAAAAATAAAATAAAATCCAAATAAAATAGAAATAAAATAAAATTAAATAAAAATTAAATACAATAAAAATTAAATAAAATAAAAATTAAATAAAATACATGATAATTCATGACATTATGAACTGCATGCAGTCAGAAACATATCAATAGTGATGAGTATAACTTACCAGCAGGATTAGCGATAGCTTGAGGATACAAATGTACGACGTTAGGATTTTGAGCCTCATAATTGAGAAGCAAATTATCTTGCAGCTCACTAAGATGCGAGTTTGTCGCGTCCATAACGATATCCCAATCGATTTTCGATTCTGATACTACTGTCTCGACGGCGTGCCTCAGATAGGTACCACCATAAGATTTTCGCCGGCTTAAATCAAATTTACCTCCTTCTACAATGCGCAAAAGTAAATGTTAAAGTCTCAAGTTTTGTATAGATACAATATTAGGCTGTTTAGTGTACAGTTATACACATCTGTTAATCATAATACATTGCTAACCGTATCTCACTTCACGAACGCCATTCAATGCGCCGGATGCAATAAGAGGCGCAAAATCAGGTTTCATCGTATTTAAAATACAATCTGCCAAGTTGGTGTAGTTTGGTCCGAGACCTGCTAGATGCAATGCACGCTCTTTCGTAAACACTGGACATCTGCGAGTAACAGTTAAATAAATATAAATGATTCTGTTATATATATGAATTTTACTTGGATGCTGAATAACAAAATAAAATACCTAAAAATCATTAAATTCCCAAGGTACCATGCGCCAATACTGCTCGACCCAATTTGACCTAACAAAATACACGTAGTACCAGGCTTTCTCACCAGTAAACCGTCAAACGGTAATTGAGCATTAACTTCTTTCCAACCGTCCACCCAAAGCGTAACTTCAACCACAGCACTGCGCTTATTCAAGACAGTGTCTTTAATGTTTAAAGTCAAGTGGTGCCAGCATCCCGAAGGAAGCATGCCGTTTACCGAAGTTTCGGAGATCGTTCGGTTTGTCTTATCATCCGGTCGAGTAAGTCGTAAGATTAATTTATCTAGAAATTATGAAATCAATGTTAGCGCAAGCTTTCGAGCTTTATTGATAATTAGCGAATTTTAAAAATATATACCTGATCTGAGATCGAGCCAAGTTTCCAAAACCAGCGACTCGAACCCGATGGACATCAAATGTATTATTGATGTTGGCATGGGTGGCGACACAGAACCTTCTACGACTAGAAGAAGGATCAGAGATCAATATTTGTTCTTTTCGTGACAATTTCATGAATACGTCCAAATAAGAAATAACGAATTTATTGTTACCGGTAAAATAAAACTTTTACCACGTAACGTAATAACGTAAATGTGCAATTAGGGACAATAAACATAATTGTTCAGTGATTAATAATTGTTTTCTCTCTCTACTAACCATCCCGACTCCAGTCATCAGAAAGAATACCCCAGTCTGATAGACTCTCGCTGTCCGAATCAAGCAACGGGGAAGTGCTGTGAGCAGTCGCACGCCCGCCGACCGATAGCCCCCTTTCTACCCTTAACCACATGGAAGCGGAGCAACCGTGCAACCACACCGACCAAGCAAGTTCCGGCCCGACGGGCAGGCACGTTGCATGTACGGACCATGGACTGCAAATTCCCGCAGCAAGATGCTTCTTTCTAAAATTGTTCACGAGGTTCTCGGCTTTCTCTAGATTCTTGTGTTCCTCCGTCTGGATCTTCAGCGACGTTTTCGTGTCGTATTGCGCGGGAAACGACAGAATGAAATTTGGCTGAGGTCGTGCGGCCAATACCAAGTGATATAATGGCTCCAGCAAGAGCAACAACAGCGGTTTCTTCACTTTGAAAAACGATAGATACGCGACTAACTCCGTCGGTGAGATTGATTGCGTCGCCAATAATGTGAAAACTTCCAGTGCCGCATGCTGCAAGTCTGTAAAAATTCACTGTACAGTGTGCTAATATTTTGTGAATACATATACCTTTTACGTGCTAAAACTACCTCGATATCGCGGATCGTTATCCGTAAATACGTTTTTAAAACCATTCAATATCTTCATAATAGTTCCTGAGGCCGCGAGGGCAGCACAACTTGAGGCACTTTCTCGACAAGTAAGAGTGACCCTTCGCAATCCACCAGTTATTATTGATCCTCTCTCTAAATCTAAACCTCTGTGAAAAAGGATTTCATGAAGTAAAAATAATGTAATACATTAACATATATATTCGCAAAAGTGTTCAGGACTTACTGTTCACTGAAATGAATTAAAAGATCTATCGCCAAGGAACATAGAGCAGGATGCGCATTGGCGTGACCTCTCGGTTCTATCACAGGTCCAAGTGGGCTGCTGCTTTTCTTGGAGACGCTGTTGCTGGTATTTTTTCCAGGCACTTCGATATCCGCTTCATATCCATCGTCAGCGGTTACATATTCACCGGTACTGCTATCTTCCGCACCGTAATCCGGTAGAGTTTCCAACGACACGGTTGGTAGCTGTAATAAAATAATTCCATTAATAAATATTCAAGGTTCTGGATTTTTAATAACTGATGTTGAGATTTAAAACATTATCAACACGTACTCTGGGACGCGGTTGTTGCTGTATGCTGTTTTCTTGCGCTGGCTTCAGCATAGAGACCTTCAAGACCGCGTCCACTATCACAGCTATTCCACGGCCAAGCGTTATCCCGGTATTCATCAGTGTCTTTCCTAACTCCATGACAATGTCACAATCATCTGCACCGCAGAATGTATTTGTCGTTATACAAAATCAGCAATGGCAACGGAATAATAGTTCAATAAAGCAAATATCAAATATAATTCCACGTGTAATAAGATAACCGGTCAAGTGATTTCAAGAATGACGTTTACTATCCGCCTACGTTCTTCGAACTGTTTTTCTGACGAGTAAACGCGCGAAACATCTTCGGATTATAACGCCGCAGCTGCACGAGCGATTGATATACATGTATATACATACGTAACCGACGTGTGTGTCTGTTACGCTCTTTATTAATCGCATTCGTAACATAAATACACTTACCCAACGGAGATATCAGACAACACGTAATCAGGGCCTCGAAGAGCTTATGCGCCGATTTATCTGAAGAAAAAAAAATACGATACGATTCATTAATAATTTCTTAACAATAATTTTTCAGGTATTATCATTCCACATGTCGCAACTATACCTTCAATACTATCCGTGGCAATGCCCACAGTTAACAACTTGAACAAATGCAACGATTTCCCGGATACTGAATGCGCTGATAGTTCAGCGCGGAATTTCGGGCTGCACAGCGCTACTCCTGCGGCAGCCCTCCAAGCCGCGCTAGCCTGATGCAGGCTAAATTTGTCGTACGACGCGTCCTCGTCGTCGCACACTTCGGTAGCCTCCTTGATAAGAGGGTGAAATTTCTCAAACGAATTCGAGATCGTTGCGGTATCTGTCGCATCAGTCTTATTCTCTAATTGTTCGCGGTGAATATCATTTTCAGGCAGTTGCGCTAGAGTATCGTCGAGATCTTCAACCGCCTCAGCGGTCTCCGTTCTCAAATCTTTCAGAGCAGATGATTCAGCTTCTTGATTGTCAGAATGCGTATCACGTACATCCTTCTCGCCTTGCTGGTCCGCTTTCTCACCCACTCTCAGTTCCTCGAGACGCTGTAAGCCGACAAACAATCCGTTCGTCTCTCTGTCGAGGGTTTCAAAGAGGAACTTCGTCGCCGGCGCCTCAATACTTTCCGTATTGTTGAGCTCCTTACAAATCCTCCAGATCTCAACAGTCGCGGTGACTTCCAGAAGAGCGTAAACACTCCTAGTGAACGCCGCGTCCGCTATTAGAGACAGTATCTCGTGCAGTCCGTTTATCTCCATGAATTTCTCACACATCCTCAGGTTCACGATTAAACACGATATAACGGACATGCAGGATTGCAAAAGGAACCTCGCCGTTGCGTTGCCCTTGTCGGTCACGTAACGCGCTTTGGCACGCAGGAAAGTCGGATAGAAAACTTTAAAGAGAAGCTGCTCTCTGACGTGAAACCGAGAGCCAGGTGTGACCTTCAGCAGATGCGCCATGACTACGTAACAGAGTTTCGGATCGTCGGGGCACAGCAAGTCAATGTATAACTCCAAAAAGTCCCATGAGTAATTTGTCGGTTTATCACAGGTATTGCATGTATCCGTCGTCGAGCAAGCGCCCAATTCTCTGAAAAGAGTACGCTCCAGGAACGCCACGGCTGGCGCATACGTCGAGGGGTCGCGTTTTCTGAGACAGGCGATAACGCTCGAGACGAGGGTCCTCGGCGGGAAGCAACAGCACGTACCCGCGGCGGTAATTATCCCGATCAGTCTCACCTGTAACTCGCTCGCGAATAGATGAGATTCTTTCAGTAAACTCGTGAGTGTCGCGAATAATGAGGAAATGCAGCACACTTGTTTATCGGCCACACCAACGATTGGTTGGGCGTACGGTGCTCCGAGCACGTCCGAGTGATGATGACTCTGAACGTGATCGATGCAGGATTTGTGTTTCGTTCTGTGGCACTGCGTGGCATGCGACAGATCACGGCGAACGCGCTTCAATCCGCTAGTTAGCGCGCCTATTATGTCGATTATCTTTTTGGCCCGTGCTATCGACTTCGCTGGATCGACACTGGGCAGACCGACGATCGCGAATATCGTTCTTTCGACGAGCCTGCCGTCTTGACTCTCAACGAAGAGTCGAAATAATTCGAGGAAATCCGAGAGCTTGTCGACGTTGCTGCTACGCTGGTGCAACAAACAATAAAGAAATGTGACGATCCCGTAGATGGTAGCGAAGATGAATTCCTGCAGTAGCGAACCTTCCTCCGGCTCCAGCACGTTCACCGGCTTGCTGCAGGCATTCTCCAGCAATCTCAGAGTCATCGGCAGCAGGCCATTGTGAATCACCGCCGTGGTAGGTTCGTCGGCCCTCAAGGCACGTTCCAGAGCCGTCAACATCAGCCTGGCGGCCGCTGCCTTCAGTGTCGCGCTTTCCGTCCCGTTCAAACTGCTGTCGTCTATGCCGAACTGCAGCGACCAGAGCGTGTCCAGAGCGAATTTTAAAACCTGCACGGCTGGCGTTTGCTCAGCGGGTGTGTCGTAGTCGCGCAAGCCTTGCAGCAGTTGTATAATCAGCAAACTGATCTCGAAGTTACTGATATCGGCGTCCAACACATCGCGGATCCTTTCGTCAATATAGTCGCGCGGCGTTTTCCTTACGGGACGAGGCGGCAGCTCGTACAATTCAGCCCGCCACTTCTGCTCTTCGTCGCTCCTAACGATCGACGTGAAATATTCGAAGTCCATCGGATTCAGGCGAATCTTCAGCGTAAGAGAACGTGCTGGATCGATGCCATCCGTCAATGGCTCGAACTCGCTGCTCGTCTCACCCTCCGGTGTATTGCGTCGCGCTTCCAGAATCGACGACGGTTTCTTCGGTTTGTGACTGGCGGATTGTTGGGTCTTCGCAGCACCGACGGCATGCCGGCGAGCGAATCTCCTGCGCGAAGGTATATCGCCCTCATGAGAGAAACGCCTGCGGCCTGAACTTTTAGCGCTCTTGCGTTTTGCGTGCAGCACAATATTCACCGTATCGACGGTATCGTCGTTACAGTGAAATCTCATATACTGGTTGCGTATCGATGACTCGACGACGGCGGACTCGCCGTTAGACTTTTGCGTCGCGGCGGTCAAGTTGGCCTTCGAGTCGGTCCCTTCTTGAAACGCGACTTGATAGAGAGCGACCAGCAGCGTGACCAGTTCGCGACCGCAGGACAGACCACGTACACCTAGTAGATGCAGCACCGCCAGGTAACGCCAGCCGCGATCCTGGACCAGATATTTCCGCAGACCGATCAGCTCGCCGCCGTCGTTTCCGCACAACTCGTGCACATCCGAAAGCAATTCGCAGGCCACGAGGGTCGACACACCGCCAACGCCAACCGAACTGAAACAAACGGATGTGCTTGATGTGTACCTATTTTTTTTACTATCTCATTCAATAATTGAGTTATCAGATGTGAGTTATCAATGAGATACGACAGTTACGTACATATTTGTTATTTCTAGTAGCTCATGTGATACCGCCTTTTACATTGAACAATAAAGAAAGGAAAACTTAGCGCTTATCAGAAAGTGATTCACAACAGAATACACAATAGCAGGTCAATGATTTTTTATACTATGTATGTATGAATATTGTAATCAACACGCTAGTAAGTTTAATCAGGTATTTAAAACATTTAAATAAATAAATACAATTAACAAGCGTGACTGGCAGAAAAAAATAAAACGAGCTACCAGATCGAAAGTCAGCTTTTAGCTATAATAAAAATTCTCAATTGCAACCGCAGAAGTGCGATCGAATTTTCACATTGCGGTTGAGGCAAAGACAGTGAGTCATAAAAATAAACGCGTAATTGAATACGTTTCCTAGAAAGTATCGCGTCAACTTTACGAGAAATATTGCGCAGAATTCGCACATAATAATAATAATAAATGCATTAATATAATAATATGAGATTCTCACCAACAAGACAGAACATCTTTTACGTCTTTGCCTTCTTTAATTTGCGCGAGCAATTCCGCCAGAAATATATCAAGCCACGACGATTTCTGAAACAATCATTGTGATATCAATGTTTGTCGGAGTATTTATCAACAGAATTTGTATGAAACGAGCAAATATCTTTTGTAAAAAAAAGAATGTATTCGCAAAACCAGTTATGTAGAACTCGTACAATAATTAATACTAATTATTCAATCCGTAAACGTGAATTCGGCAATTCAGAAGATACGATACGATATTCGTAAGAAAAAGCCAAGTTAAAATATTACTTCAAAGAGAAAATTAGTGAATAAATGACTGTGCTCGAGATAAGAAAAAATACAGACATTTTGTTCATTTACTTGCCAAAATTGACAAAGATAATTTTGGCTCGCGTCTCTGCGCGATATAGTAATCAACATTTTAGCGAGCATAAAATGAAAAACATAACGATTAAGCATATTGCAAAATGACATACTTGCGGACCGCTGTTTCTGATATTCACAATTTAATAAAAAAAAGCCATATAGATATGAAACTGGAGCACTCCGAATTTTAGCTATTCTTCACCGACAGAAATAGGGATTGTTGTCTAATGGTCTTTTAATGCATGCGTATGACGAAGTCTGTTTACTGCAGACATGCGATCGGGCACGTACACGCGTGATTCACGATGGAAATAACCGTCCGCAATGAAAATATGTCGTTCAGAGAAAATTACACAATTGAAATCTCATAATTGCTACAAATTATAATTTAAAAATAGATACATGTGTCACATTTCGTTAGCGCATTTCACATAATTGTATCTAATTATATCTGTTTTTTTTTTTTAATTATATTATTATACGAGAGAGACATTAAATAATGCGGTTTTTCCATCAGTTGAAAAGATTGAAAAGATTGTATAGCCGAAAAATTTATTATTTCAACGCCCTCCACGAAGTATTGACGAGCAAGGCGCAGATAACTTGTAAGGCATCCGTTTCTTTCGTAAGCCGCTACAGTGCGGTATCTTCGGTCGCGGAAACAATCCAATTACAATGCAATAGGCTTCGAGGCTACAATTAAATGTTGTTGAACTTGACAACAATAATTTATTCCCATGCTACGCGTTGTATCGATGTACAACGCGTAGGAAAAAGATTCCTTACCATAATAGACTTATTATGGTCGAATCTTGTTAAAATTAAACGACAAAAATTCACAAAAGCTTAAAAAAGAGAAAAATAAGTAGAGTTCCGAAAATCAAGAGAAAGCATTGTTCCCGAAAACTGTGCTAATACCTCGTAACTCTGGGGTTCGGCGTGGATAAAGTGGTCCCATAGAAGTTGTAGTTTATTAATCGATACCGTAGACATCCCTGAACCCCGTTCGTCACGCTCCTTCTCGTCCTCCTCCTCTGGCTCCTCGGTCTTCAACCGCGCATCTTCCTCGTAACTCGCCACCTCGTCGAAACTCAACCATCCGCACAGATTGTCCTCGTGCTGCCTTTGACGTACATCCTTCGACCAAGTAACTTGATCACCTGAAAGACCGGGATTCCTCACGTCGCGCTGAGTAAACCAACACGTGTTGAAATACATGATCGATATGTCTCCCGTCTCGTACGTCACTGTCGGAAACTGTGTGTGAACCCGGTATAATCTGTACGCTGACAATTAGAATTTGTTTCACATTTTCAATACATGATCAAGGAATACATTATATGTACATGATATACAAAAAGGACCGGTGTTTCAATGACACCTGAATTTAAACGCTTTGCGAAAACGAATCAATGGACCGCAACTTGTTTCAATAAAGTAGTTGATATTTTTATTCGACTTTATTCTATCGTATTCAGATCGTCGCGACTGTGCAACATTGTAGCGTATTGCAAATCCGATCCCGACCCGGGAGTGTCGAATGTGTTTACCGAACGCGAATACATGGCTTACATAACATCCCCACGTATTCGCGATTGACCACCAGTTTGCAATCTTCCGCGGGGAAGATCGGAAGTTTCACGGAACCTTCACGAAACGAAATCGGAAAGCGGTAACCCCTGATTTATAAAACTCCTCGATAACGATCACTGCCGTCGCTACTGCCGCTGTCGCCTCTATCACGGCACTATCGATAAACCATCACCACTACTGCCGATCCCACGGAAACACGAGCCGCGCGGAGAAATCGCCGCTACAACCGCGATGGCAGGATCTGATCTACCGCTACTGGCAATTCTTATCTGTCGACTTGCTCTCGTGCCGCTTACGACAGTGCCCCGTTATCGCCTTCACGGAGCATGTGACAATCCGCTCATAAATCTCACAACGAGCGAGAGAACGCAAAGTCGTCCCTCTCTGGTAAACCCTTCTCCTCAATTCTTACAGAGCCACCCGTTGAAAAATACGACGCGACGACCAGGCTATTATCGTTTCAATTATAGGCAAGATTCTCGACTTGTCAAAGTTAGAAAATTAAAATCCATGCGCCTTCGCTTCTAGACGATAAGCTTCCCTCTGATCACTGTTCGTTCGTTCGCCATTCAAGTCTAGGGATTGAGAAACTGATCTTAAATACCTCGTTAAAATATAATGATAAAAATATGATGTTTGAAAATTAATACTGCATAGTATCGATTACGATTCTTGGTACATCCTGCTATCTTTGATATACTATAACGCGCTCACGACCTTGTTCAGCGACTTAATATAATGATTCGGAGACATTGATTTTATTTGCAATGCTCAGCAACAAACAGTTCATTATATCAAATAATTAAAAATATTATATGATATCTTAGGGAAAGGAAAAATTACGATGGCATGGATATGGAGTTATGGAGAAAGAAAAGTTTAACGTGGATATAATATGGAAAATGAAATTGTTCGATAGAATTATAAAACAAATAAAATGTTGTATGGAGTAGAGATATGGGGATACAGAGAAAGGAAGAAGGTAGAGGTAGTGCAAGAGAGATACATAAGGTGGATTCTAGGTTTACAAAGATCTACCCCGGGGTATGTGGTGAGAGAAGAAATGAAAAGAGCGAAGATAAGAATTGTAGCGGGATGCAGAGCGGCAAAATATGAAGAGAAAATGATAACTGATAACGGAAATGTAATTCTAAGAGAATGCTGGAAGGAAAGAATGGAGAAAGAAAGCAGAGAAGATATACAAGATTGGTCAACAGAAAGTAAAGAGAGTACATACAGAGATGCGGCCTGAGCGAGGAAGAACTGATAAGGATAGGAGATGAAGGTATTGATTGCATGGTGTCAAGAGACAGAGAAGTAGATATGCAGGAGAGAGAGCGGAAAAAATTGAAAACTCAAAAGCGTGTAAGGATTATAAAAATGTCAAAATAGGATAGCTGCCTAGATATATCAAAGATGGGATCAGAAAAGGGAAGGAAAAGACAAGCCTAATAGCGAGAATGAGGTGTGGAAATGAGACAAAAGGGAATATGTATTAGAGAAATGGAGAAAATGTAGACTATGCGGGAAAGAAAACGAAGATATGCGACATGTAAGTACGAGATGTAAAAAAGTGGAGAGTTGGAAAAGAAGAATGACTGATATGCTGAGTGACGATGGAGCAGGGTACGGATAGATGAAAGGTTTGAAAGAGATAAGATTAGAAATGGAGAAAGAAAAGAGAGTAAATAGTTCAAATGTAAAATCCAAAATATAAGCATTATTTGAGTAGTTTATAAGCAGGATCGTAACAGCGAAATGTGAAAACCGGAAACAGGATTTGACAAATGTATAGTTGTGTAAAATCTGGCAGGCTAAACTGCTATGAAGCATCAGAAGGTGAAGCATTAATAAATACTACTATATGATATCTTAGGATATACAGATAAGTACGTTAAAGAAAGAAAAATTAAATTGCCTGCATTTCGCAAATAAAATCTTGAATTACAAAATTAATCGAGAAATCAAATTCTAATTGTATGATTTTATAATATTTCCGATACCAGTAAAATGATGAATTATTTGAAGTCCTTTTTCAGTTTATAAATTGTATGCAAAATGTCTCAAAATAAACAGGTCCAATGTTAATGATCCTTTTGATATGATTCAAAAGCAAAGTCAATATTTTTCCTCAGAGAAAATGTTGAAGGAGATTCAAATTCATAGTTTTGTAGTTTATTAATCTAAAAAGTTCAGTTTCCAAAGATCTCCTGATTTCCACTGTTAACTACTATTTGTCAGAAAGAAAATTCGATTTGTACAATTTGAACCGCTTATTCGGGGACACTTTACAAAATTTATATCATTATATTGGAGATATAGAAATCTCAGGCTTACTTAATAAAAATTAGCGTTAAATTACGTTCGTACGAGCAAGTCGAACACGATGTCTATCCGCGCACGCCGATGAACGAGAGTACACTCCTCCTTGCTCGTTAGTTCGTGTCTCCGGCTCGAGTCTTCAGCGGGGGGTGAACGTTGGATATTAACTATCCGCAATGAGGAAGGGGAAATCCACGGTCGAGCCTCCGGCGCCTCCAATCGGTTTTCTTCCACGACGAAAAAAATCGTGGTTCAAGCAGCGTCGGCCCCTCGCCAGTCTATCGACAAATGGAAAAGGAATCAACGAACGTGTCGCATGAATGCGATGTATGTGATGCAAATGATAACGTGCAATTGATCTCGGAAAAAACGTAGCGACAAACTTAGTCGCGACTGAGCGGCAATGCGCGTTGCATCTCGATAATTGATGAAGGAATTGCCAAACGGAAGAAAAAAGAAAAATCATTATCATTTGCCATAAATCATTCATTGTAAATATCAGAGATAATTAATCTTTAATTTCTCCGTTATCTAGATTTAATTTTATCAATAAATATGATCAATTAAGCGTTATATCTTGTTGAGCTGTTTCTCTTTTTCAGTTTCACGGCATCATCGGAAAAAGGGACAAATCGCTAATTTATAATTAATTATGTACTTTAACGATTTTTTAATTATCCAGAACATAATAATTTTATGGATACGCTCCTGGTATTATCGCGGCGACGTTTTTCCATATAGCTAATATAGATAACGAATGATGTTAGCGTTGTTCAGACACAATGCAAAATATCGCATTCTCCCACCCACGATATTGAACAATCCCCAACAATTCAATCAGTAAACACGGCAATACGATAACCGGCAAACAATTGAGAACAGTTCAGTGGACAACAGCCGCATGTGGCACGATTGTCGATCAATCTTTGAACAAGCTCGCGCGGTCGGCTGCTTGTTTTATGGTGACCGATTATCTTAATGAAGTTCTACGCTCCGTCGTGCTTTAATTAGCCCCTCGCCCTCAGCAGTGCGATAATAACGTGTTAAAGATGTGAGTAATTTTTCAATGTTCTTCTCCGAGTGAAGTAAAACGATAAATCGACAAGACGTTCCTTTCAAAGAAGATCATCGACTCTTGACCGTTTTTATAGGGATCTAGAAATGGTATGTATATATTAATATGTAGCTTTCACAATTCTACTTAAAAAAAACTGTGTAATTTTTGTGGATTCGATCTCCGACTGAAAATATAAAATCTTACGCCAAATAAACTCTCCATTGTTGCGAATGAATTCTTTCGCGAGATTTCTTTCACGCATTCGCGCAATGTTCGATATTAGCTCGTTAATTCGCACCAATCCCGACATATGGTTTTAGTAAGCGACAAATAACCGACGAGCCTTATTGCTTCTTTTTCTTTTCGCGTTCTATAATTACTTTATCGCCTCGCGAACTTTTCGTGATCAGCGCGCGACGTCGATAAACAGCGGCATCACCGACGACGATAACGATAACAGTTGACCTTCGCTACTCTCGTCTCGTAAAATTGACAATTAAGAGCATCCATTTCCTCGTGCTCTCTTCTCTTTTTCACGTTCCCCGCCATCCGTTCCTCGTTTGCGCGGTGTCGGGTGTCGGCCGAGATTTAGAAATCCGCTCGTTTCCCAATCGCGTTTCGTTCACTTTGTTTCATCCTCGGTCTATCTTTCCGAGCCTAAACATACATCAATCTCATTTTAAACACGAAACTATACTGTTCACAGTATCCACACGAGTATATGTTTTATGCCTGTCCCGTTTAGCTACATTTTCTTTTCACTTTCATGTCCATTGTTTCCATATCAGCCCAACACGTTTTCAATTTGAATCACGTTCCCGCCATTCGTCCCTCATTCGTGCGACGTCGAGCGAGTCCTCGTTTCGAGACTTCTCTCACGATTCATTTTAATCGTATTTCATTCACTCGAATCTTCGTTTCATTCCTCTAACAATCTTTCTAGATTTCTAAAACCTAAACGTACACCAGTTCTTATTTTAAATTGCAAAAAGTAAAAATACATATTGCTAATGTGAGTGAATGTTGTGCCTTTTTAGCTACTTTTCTCGGTACTTGCAGACTATTAAATTCATAATGACAATTTATACTCAATTTTAATCATTTTTAACCATTTCTATCGCCACTGCTCCTACTCAATATGTCGTTAATGTAACTAATGTAACAATGTTAATTTAACTTTAAGTTAAATTAATGGAGTTAAGATAATACTGTTTTATATTAAAATAATAAATTTTAAATACACATTATATAATAGTTAAAAATGACAAAATGTTATTTAACTTAAAATATTGGTTCAAAATTTTACCCTTTAATATTTAACTGCATTCTTATGTTTATTTCTAAAACGTTAATGTATGATTTGAGGCAGTATGAGCATCTTACTCCAAGTACAGCGAGTGTCAGAAAACAGAAAGCCGAGGCAAACGAACTGCGATTCTGTCTAGCGAGTTCCATTCTCCATGCGTTACAGATGATTACGGAAGCTACTCGGTTCAGCTTGTCGATTCACCTTGTGCATCTTTTATTTCTTTTTAGTTTCACGCTCCGAAAGGTATATATATAGATACGAATACGAATATATATAAGAAACGTGGGAAGGACATAATTTAAACCTACGTGTAAAATTCGATCAGAAAGCTTGTTTTCTCAACCGCGGTCTCTCGCAGTTTGCTCCCTTTCCCCGAGGAGTTAACAATCTTCGTTCCGCTTCGAGAAAACGTACGACGATTCGCGTATAGCTAAGGAAATCGGAGTCACGGACTTCACGTGTGCAATGTGCGGGAAGTATTCGCCAGGTCTTCGCTGCAGGACGGTCAGGTCGACGCCAGGAATCGGCCGTGGGGTATATACTCGTCGCCGGCGACCCGTCGTCGACGTATGTACCTCGGAACGCGACGTTACTCGAGCCTGGCACGCCGTTTAGTGGTTAGCTGTCACCCGGACGACAACAACACACACCTGCAAGCACACCGACTCCATCGCTGCGGCTCCGGAACGCAGCGCCGCCGCCGCGACTCTCGCGCGAGGCCTGTTCGTTTTAGCTGAACTTGTTGCACGGTTCATCTTTTCTCTTTTTCTCTCCAACGTGAAAAGAAAAAGAGGAAAGACGAGCCGTGCAACAAGTTCAGCTAAAACGAACAGGCCTGCCTCGTCCTCTACTGCAGGCTCATTCAGGGCTCAATTTAAAATCAGTCGTTCGCTCAAGTTCGTTGTGCCCTGTGATAAAAAGTAATTAGCCCAGTAAAATGACAAAATTTTGAGGAAATAATACTGACTGGACTGAAACTTTGTAAACAGACTTGTTTAGGGTACTATTCAACATATTAAAAGTCCCCACGTGTAGGCGCTACGTTGCGGGGAGGGGAGGGTCCAAAAGATTCCAAAAATCAGTTTTTTGCAAATAACTCGGAAAATATCGACTTTACAAAAATTTATGTAAATATAAAAATTGTAGCTTACAAAATTCCACACAATTTCGTTTTTTTATTCAAATCTGTACGATCAAATGGAGCAGAGATAGAATTTTTTAAACACCGGTAGTTTTGCCTTGACTCGAGAGTCCATTTTCGAGATATCAGCGAAAAATGCGCGACGCGCGTACGCGTTAGCCTCTATTTGAGAGTCCATTTTCGAGATATTAGTGAAAAATGCGCGACGCGTGTACGGGTTTTTGTTGCGTCGCAAAAACTACCGGTGTTTAAAAAATTTTATCTCTGCTCTATTTGGTCGTACAGACTTGAATAAAAAACGAAATTGTGCGGAATTTTGTAAGCTACAATTTTTATATCTACATAAATTTCCGTAAAGTTGATATTTTTTGAGTTATTTGCGAAAAACTGGTTTTTTTTTTATATTTTGGACCTTTTGGACCTTCCTCTGTCCGTAACGTAGCGTCTACACATGGGGACTTTTATATGTTAAATAATACCCTAAAACAAGCCTGTTTACAAAGTTTCAGCCCAGTCAGTATTAATTCCTTCAAATTTTAAAAATAATTTTATCTCTGCTCTACTTGGTCGTACAGACTTGAATAAAAAACGAAATTGTGCGGAATTTTGTAAGCTACAATTTTTATATCTACATAAATTTTCGTAAAGTTGATATTTCCGAGTTATTTGCGAAAAAAACTGATTTTTGGGACCTTTGGGACCCTCCTCTCCCCGCAACGTAGCGTCTACACGTGGGGACTTTTAATATGTTAAATAGTACCCTAAAACAAGCCTGTTTACAAAGTTTCAGCCTAGTCAGTATTATTTCCTCGAAATCGACAAATTTCGAGTCATTTTACTGGGCTATAATACAAATTTGAGGCGTCGCGCGTCGCAGTAATATTATTTTATCTTAATTAAGTATATACTTATATATAATGTCTATTTATTTCAACAGAATTAGCGGCGGCTGCCGAGCTGGCAACGTTTATTGCCACAATTGTAATAAGAGGGATAATGCCTGAAATTATATTGTTTTTAATCATAATTTCGATTATATCTCACTTTAACCCTTTGGACCAACGGCTTAACGTCTCTGTCCGAAAGACGGAGCCCAGTTTGCTCCGCACAAGGGCCTGAATCTTGCACGGAGGAGCGCAGCTTTCGGAAAAAAATTCCACGGCTCTAGTGGACTCGAACCTGGTTCCTCAGATTACGAGTCTGGCGCTCTACCACTATAGACCACACTGCCGCCCTACCACGTGTCTTATTATATGACTGGATTATATAATTTATATACATAACAAGACTTTTTGTGAAAAAAATCTTGTAAATAAAATAAAGCATAAAACTTTTAATATATTGTAAATATAGAAATAAAGAATTTATAAACAAAAAATACAAGAATACTGGCAATTATTTATTATTTTTTATTGATATTTTCGAAATGACACACACGAAGTAACTGAACTTAAGGGGGAATATACACCTAGAAACGAAAAAAAAAAGGTAATTTTCGGGAATTTTTTTCAGGGGAACTATTGGAATTGTCGGGTCGGGGTTTTTTGTAGTTAAAAATACGCACTTTCAAGAATGTTTAAAATTTTTTTTTATTAAAAAATGTTGCAAATTCACGGAGTACTGGAGTCGTCTACGAAGTGCCGTAAAAAAAGACGGTACCTATAGCGGCGCTTCGTCAAAAATCATCTAAAACAAAAAATCAAACAGGAAATGAAAATAGATAGTATATTATCTTTGGCGTGTCGTAGCCGATTTTAAAAATATTGATTTTTTACAAAATGGCGGGCGCTTGAACTCAACGTAGCGATTTCGAAAATGTGTATTTTTAACTACAAAAAACCCCGACCCGACAATTCCAATAGTTCCCCTGAAAAAAATTCCCGAAAATTACCTTTTTTTTTCGTTTCTAGGTGTATATTCCCCCTTTAACGTTTGGATAAACATGACATGTGCATGTGCAATATCATGACAACATGTTGACATGTTGTTATTGGCGACGGACTTTCAAATGGCGAGTGCCACCGCCTGCGCTTCCCGCGCGACCGGCGTGGTAGGGAAACGTCTTCAAACGTCAACGGCGCGGTGACCGCGGGGAGTCGACCTAACCTCGAAAACGCGCCCGTCGCTGGCCCAGGCCGTCGCGCCGACGCCTCTCGCGTATGCCAGTGTGAGGGGAGGAGCCACACCGCTCTCCCTCTCTCAGGTCGCCGACGACGAAGCATGACCGTCTGGGAGAGGCTGCGTAACCCATGCGGCTGGCGCGCGGGCGCCAAGCAGATCTCCGTCGATGCGATGCTGCCGTTACTGGTGGTGCCGATCCTGGCGGTGATCGCCGCCCAGGCCTTCCTCTGCACGGTCCTCGTGTTCCTGGTCACGCCGGTCCTCGTCTACTACCTGCACCACAACTTCCTCAGGTTTCTACTGCGCACCAAGTTCTTCCTCATGTGGACGATCGCGAGCGTGCTGATGATGATGCTGGTGTTCGAGATGTGCGTCGTGCCGCTGCTGGAGATCCTGCCCGAGGAGAATCTCGTGTTCATGATGTGCGTGATCGGGGGCATGTGGTGCGGCTACAAGACCAAGCTCAAGGCGGACGCGACCGTGCAGGAAGGAGGCGCCGTCGGCCCCACGCAGAGCCTCGAGCTCGGCGAGGGCAGCGGCGAGCTATGCGCCACGTGCAGGAGAAGGGCGCCGCCCAAGGCCCACCACTGCCGCTTGTGCCAGACTTGTATTCTCAACCGGGAATATCACTGCAAATGGTATATTGGATTGGCCTTTTTCCTTGACGCTGGATTATGTAATTATCAATCTGTACGATCCGACTTCCAGCGTCTTGTGTTAATCACCTCCTCGCTTTTTTCTTTCAGGCTGGATTGCTGCATAGGTTCCAGCAATTTAAGGTCCTACTTAGGCTGTTTATTCTTTTCCGCGATCGCTTTTATATACGGTTCCAACTTGACTATGACCAGCGTCTGCCATCCGTTTATACTTATCGGGACTGTACTCCTACCGGACGACTGCAGTGACGTGTATCATCAGTTGGAGTACGTATTTACCATGTTTTCTAATTGCGGCTTGATAAACATTGAGAATATCGAAACACACACTGTGCATATAGCTCTTGAAATTATTCCACAAGAGGATGAAAAGTCCAAGTATATCGTGAGCACGAGCGGGAAGGGTGTCGCTGATACCAAGTCTTGATGAAGTAAACTGGAAAGATACAGGGGATCTATAAAGTTTAATAGTCGCGAGATAGTGATAATTGTCAGGTCCGCGAGACGTAGCGTCTATAAATATTGTTGTATCTCTTATTTGCTTTCTGATATATGATAAAAGTTCGACAGATAATGTGTCGCCCAACTGTTCGTTCCGAACGGTTCCGAGCCGATCAATATTGCAATAATGTGTATATTGTTTCAGCATCGCGCTTTGCTTCGTCTCCGCTCTGTACAGCCTCCTCGTGGGTCTGATGCTCTTTTGTTATCTCATTTACCACCTATGGCTGCTCTACAACGGCACGACATCGAACGAGCGACGATTGGATACCAAAAATCAGTACGATTATGGAATGTTGAAGAATGTATCCCGATTGTTCTGCTGCAAAACTTAGAGATGATATTTGTAAACTACTAGGTCACTGAATTTACTTCACACGGTGTATGTATTACGCTGTGTACGAAGGCTGCAATGAAATCAAATTCGACAAACTAGAAAACGGTAAGGCCAAAATATTTGTCATAGCGCTAAGCCGTAATAATAAGTTTCGCTCGAAATGATGAATCTGAGAATGCCAATTACTATCGGCTTAATTGCACCCTGTCTTCATCTACTTAATGTATCCTGATATCTACGATTCATAACTCATGAAAAGTATAATAGATATGTTACTTCCATGGATAATGTTACACTTATGAAATCATGTTCGACATATCACGAGGCATCAAAATTTATTACATTTATCATCCTTAATGTATCATTGCACATAACATTTGTATATTTATTGTAACTGTGATAAAAAGGCCATTGTACGAGAGTAATATAGTAAAGTATAATAATATAATAAATTACATTCAGTACACACGAACATACACGTACACATTCTAAGGTAAATTGAAGTAAAAAGAAATTTAAATACGTATGTACAGTAATGAGACTTGCGTTTTAAGGTCTATCCAGACAAACTTGCATAGCGCATAAGCATAAACATAAGAAAATTGATTGTTCCATATGCATATGCATAAGGAAATAGACCAATCCATCTCTTTACTGCATATGCTTATGCACCTATGCAAGTTTTGTCTGGATCGACCTTTATTCTGCGTAAAAGAATGATGTTACTCTATCTTGCGTGTATTTAGGAATAAGACTACTCTTTACCTCAATCAAATACGAGGCCAACGATTGTCGCAACAGTATTAAATCTAAGTTATTTCTAAATTCGTTAAACTAGTCTTCTAATATTACACCTCTTTGCCTGGGGTCAAAGTCTGGGATTATTTCTTGCACAATTTCCCGCCACTTGTTTCTTACTCGCTTCCTCTCCATGATAGTAGGCAGTACTTCTGGATATCTTTTCCACATATCGAAATACTTATTTTTCAACTTTTCTTCGTAATGGTCTAAAGCTAAACGTTCACGCTTCAGTTGTTCCACTTTATATTGCACAGCTTTTATTTTCAACACTTTAAAGCATTTGTTCTGTAATCTCATGTCGGAGAAGTCTCTAGCCACTTGGTCTTTTCTTTTCTCCTCCTTCACCGCTTCTTTCCACTTCCGCAATGCGTACCGCAATAAATTTTTGTTGTACCACAATGTAGCTAACTCGGATTTGATTTTATTCAGACGTTCCGTCTCCACCTTCCACATCACGAACACTTTTTGAAGTAAGCACCGCTTATAGTAGTCCTCGGCTTTCTTCATATCGTTATTCTTCTTTTCGACGAGCGCGATTATACAACGTCGTAACAAGTATTTGCGATAAAATGCTTCCGCCATGGCATTTAATTTCTTATATCTTTCTACTTCGCGTGCTCGTTGCTGCTCCCGTTCCTCACGCATTCTTTTTGCCTCGCGCAAGGCCTGAGGACGAAAAAAAAATCTTAGATTAAACGTGGGGTATATTTCTAAATGTAGCGTATAAGCGGCATTAGAGGGAATGCAATACTTTATTATGTTATAGAGTAAAGTACAAAGTAAGCGAGTATTGTATGCAGTAATGTAAGCTAGAGTATTACAGTGTAACATTTACTGGAAACGTCCCTCGCAAGAGATAATTTTGTTAGCAAGGTGAAAGCTGTGAGAGCTAAGTGTACTGTACACACTCAATACGATATTAATATACTTTGACCTCTCATATTATCTGACCTCTTGTTGCAATCTTTTCCGCTCTTGCTCCTCCGCCCTCCTGGCAGCCTCTTCTTTCCTCCTCTCGTCCTCCAGTTTCTTCTGACGCTCTTCTTCGCGCAGCTTTATTCTGTTTCTCCTTGCTTCCGCCCGCGCTTCCATCCTCGCCAGAAATTTAGGAGGACTCGGCACCCGTACCGGCGCCATCAGGGATTTGTCCCTGTTAATTAAAAAGGAACGTGTAATTAAGGACCCGCCGAACCGAATTAAGTTTGCGTTAAAAATCCGTGGCGATGTAATTTACTGTAACGCAAAAGGCCGGACTTTGAACAGACTCTCCTCTTTAAAATACTTTTTACTTCGCAAACTGTAGAAAGACTGGCGCGTAAAGCGAGCGGTATAATAAACGGTCTACTTTAATTTGGTTCGCAAGACCAGCTTCCAGCATCTTTATGTTTTACGTCATCGTCGTACGTTATAAAAGAGCTTAGCTGCTCAGAATACACTTGCGTGCAAATAGATACCCATGTCCGATGCAAACGACGTTATATATAAACGTAAAGAGATATTTTATGTGGAATAGAAGGTTTGTGATTCGAGAAAATGCGATTATTATTCTGATTATTGTTCGAATTAAGATTTTCAATGGCGAGTTTATTCAAGAATCTTATTCGAGAATTAGAAATTTATTAACCTGAAGTTATATTCTTTTTCAGATAAAGAATTCATGGTTGAGTTACGTCTTGAAATGAAATAGAACGCTCATAATTACAGGACTACCTGTAGCCTGCTTGTCTCATTAGTTGAATCAAAGTCCTTCTGGTCTGCTGGCCGCAATGGGTCAGGGTCTCCCTGGCCGCGTTCACCGTCTCCTCGCCGGACCTCGTTATCTCTTCCTGCACCTGCTTCAGCTTCAGTTCCTCGATGATCTTGCTCTGCTCGGCCAATTTCATCCTCTGCTTGCGAATGATCTCCTTTTGGGCGTTCAGTCGACACTGTGCCGGCGACTCGACGACGTGGAAGAACGGCCTGGAAGGAGTCTTCTTCTTCGTCTCGGTGTCTTTCGAGTTTGAGGGAGGAGGACCCTTCGACTCCGCTCTTTGACTCGACTTCAACTCTTTCTGCGTCTCGCTGATGGTGTCGATGAGCATCTCGATCTTCCGCGCGTCGGGATTTTCCGCCGCGCGTTCTCGCTGCGCTTTCACCTTCCTCACATGCGTTTTCCATAGGTGAACGTACGCTTTCAGTTTTCTTCGCGACAAGATGCTCTGGATGTGGCTCTCGATTTCGCAGAGACGACGCTTATCCCGCGCGTTCTCTCGCAGAGTCTCGAAATACGATCTCAAGACACGTAATCGTTGCTCTTCCGATTCGCAGCTTGATTTATCCTTGATGGTCACTTTAATGCTACCGAAAGATGTGATTTTGATCCCGTTTGTCGAACATCGCCTGCTGTCTTTCGATTCGGCAGACGAGACTTCCGCAAGTGGCTTTCTGGCCTTCTTTTGAACGGCCGTCGGCTTTTGCTCAATCGTTCTGTTCCTCCTTTTATTAGTGAGAATCCGCTGTAAATTTTCAGACTTGTTAATAAAATTAATTTAGATATTTAAAAACTTACGATATATTCGCAGGCACATTGAAAATATAGTGATTCATCTTTATTGAATGTTTAAATATATTTGTCGCCGAGCTTCACCTTGACTCTGCTGGATGTTCTCCAAAAGTTCTCGTCGTCAGAGCTAGCTATATTCTTTCTGCTGCACAGTCCGCAAAATTTAGGACGGCTCTTTTGCAAGTCTTGCTCGAATTTGCGTAATTCCCTCTCTATGAAAGCCTGTTCTCTTTTCAACTGCAGTTCCCTCGTTTCTTCCTTCGTCAGTAATCTGTGAACGCATTAATAAAATCTATCTTTATATAATACAAAATTAGGTGATCCATTTGCGTAATTGTATTAAGCTTAACAATAAATTAACAATAAAAAAGTAACAATAAAAAAATTGATAATTAAGATAAACGATAAAGTTAAAAGTCTTATTTGCGATAACTTATAAATCGTATAGATACATACCATATTATAAATAAAGTCTGGACTTTATAAATCGTATGTAAAGATCGAGGTATATAGATACATATATTATAAATAAAATCTATATTTGTATAAGTCGTGCGTGTAAAGTTCGAAGGTATACCTTCCAGCTTCCGTCAGGACAGAAGACTTAATCGCTGGAGAACTGGCCAGATCTTCGCGAAATATCCTGTGCCTCGCATCCATAACCAGATTCGGATCCAGAAAGGTCTTCCTTTCGTCCTCCAGCATTCGGCGTTTCTCGGACGGCTGGAAGATTGTTATCTTCATCATGTCGTTCATCAGCTTCCTTGCTTCATCGAACAGCACCATCGCGTCTCGTCAGTCTGAGACCTAAAAACGAATTGTCAATAATTGTTCGATTCGTGTCGCGGACTGCGCCAAGCCCTTGTTTATGCGTGCTTGTTTCTCTGTTGTTAGGGAAAGCTTCAACCCCCCGATCTCACGTGAATGGGGTCCCATCCCCCATTCATGAATTGGACGGTATAAGAAGACGAGGGGAGAAGCGATAATCGGGGAAGAGTGAAATGCAAATATTACGCGGTACATTGATATTCTGCCGCGATAAATAAATACCTCGAATTCTTGTTAATTAATTATTTTAATTAAAAATACAGTAAACGATTATAATATATGTATATATATAGCATTCAACTTGGAATTTTTTAATTAAAATGTTTATATCCATTAAGAGGTAATAAATTTTATACAACGAGAAACATTTTTTTTTTATTTTACCTCGATAAAACAATTTCGAATTTTCCGATTTTTATAGATAGATTTTAATTCCAGTATGTGTTTCAATTACAATGCGCTACGCATCTTTCATATATTTTCTATTAATTTGCTACAAAGAGGAATATTTTTTTATTTTTCTGATGAAAAAATTTCTCATATTTTCACAATTTTATAACAATTGAGACTTATAAAAATAAAAAAAATAAAAAAAATGTATACATTTTCTTTGATTCAGAAATAATTAAAGGATTCTCGGAATATTTCAGTATCCATGTGTATAAAAATTTCTTATAAATTGCACAAATTTTCTCACATTTAATCAGATTTCTACAAAGATGTATTGATGGGAAAAATCTAAAATATTTTATTATTTTCTGAGTTTTTCTGAAAAACGTTCCAATTCGTATAAAAAAAAATCTAAAAAATTCTGAGCATTCTGAGAAACTGGAAATTTTTATAAAAATTTTGATTAAATAATATGAAAAATTCTGAGACATTTTTCCACCAGGGTGATAAAACAACTCTGGATTTTACGAATAAGTTTTCTAGATAAGTTTTACGATTGTGCAAATAAAATCGTAAGATAAATTATCATTGCGCGCGATACGGAAGGGTCTCGCGGATGGACGTTCAAACTTTCCCGCCGTTCCGACGTTAATCAATCGCGATGCGAGATCGGCAATCGTCGACTGTTGACGGGCCAGTGCTGCTGTTCGCAGCAGCAGGTGCATCCACCAAGCGAGAGGTGCATTGAGGTGCATCGACTTCGAAGCCTATATGTCGAGGCTGACGAATTCTTCTCGTGTGAGTTCAAAATAACGGGGGCCCGTCGCGACGAACACCTGTTTCCTGCCTCTCGCGCGATGTCGCGCGCCGCCCGCGCCGTTCCCGCAACACCGAGGGTCGCGCGTCGCGGTTAGAGCGACCTGGCGGTCACCCACATCTGACACGGTCCGTCTATCCCTCGGTACTTTTGTGTGTGCTTCCGCGCGATCGGATGTGACTGTAATACAGGCACAGGAGAGACAAAATCACGGAGTTCGCTGGTGCGATACGTCGACGTAAGATGGATCCAAGGGGCCCTCCTGAGGGGGCCCCTGCCGAGTCCTTCGAGATATCCAGCATCGACAGGGGGGCTGACACCTCGGTGAATTGGCCTACGGATCACCCCTTCGCCTCGTCCCTGTGCGAGCAACCGAAGAAGCTGAACAACAGGCTTCTGTTCCTGACCGTGAGTAACTCTCTTTGACGATCAACGACATGTCAGCACGGTGTACTTACTCATGATACGACCGCTCTGTTCGCTCTGTTGCCAGGTGGAATATGTGGAGGATCAGTCCCGATTGTTCCCCACGTATGAACAGATCTCCTTTTCTCCGAGGGCGGCCTCTCCTCTGTCCGAATTCGAGCATCGAGTCAGCCCGCTGGACCCAAATATGAGCTCTGCTGCTAGATACTCCCCCACGCCGGTCCAACTGCCTTCCTCTCCTTTCCACAACTCCGTTGTCGTGCTCCAAGGCCCGTCCTCGCCCTTGATGTCCCAGCCCGAACCGAATATACGAACGAGCATCAATTATGTGACTCAGCTGGCTCACCCGATCGACACTCAGACCGTACCTCAGACGGATACCACCACAGACTTTGTTGGCAATGGGAACGAGGATGGGCTAGTGTCCAGCGTCAGCAACGAATTGATTTTAATGCAGGGTAAGAAATGATTTTGCTTATCACGAGATAAGGTATAGCGGATAGTCGTGTTAGATGGTTTTTTAAATTGTTTTTGACCATTATATGTCATTTGCAGAAACTGCACCTGAATTGGAATCTTCAGCGACTCCCTTAATGCTAACAGGAATACCGGGCACAGATTTCGCTCTGACTAGGGACTTCTTGGTGATGCAGGATGATCAAATAAACGTTATCAACACGTTTAAAAATCAGAATATAGAGATGGAGGACAACCCTATTACTTTACCATCTATTGCCGAAGACGCAAATAAAGAAAACAACAATCTTGCTTTGTCAGAGTGTGATAAAGAAATTCGACAAATTGCCAAAGAACCACCGTCCACCGAGAAGAAGAAAGTAGTTGAGAAAAAAGATGTAAGGAGATCCAAACGGCATATAACAGATAAAAAAGATTTCTGTAAGTATAATATTTATTTTAAACATTTAATATGTACAAGGTGTATCTGAATGGTCCGTACAAACTTTGGGAATGAGTTCCAGGGACTTGAACAAGCAGAAAATGTCCCATGAACATGGGGTCGGAAACGCTTGCTCTGGAATTACAACGGTTCGAGGTTTTCCTGCATTGGTTGGAGAAATTATCACGTCAAATCGTATGGGAGTTACAAACTGTGTTTATTTATTTCCTCAGTTTTGCCACGGACATAACAGGACAGTACACTTGCTACAGCAAATGCTCGAAATGGCCTCGGCGTTCGATTCCAAGAAAGCCTGCGCACGTGTTTATTTATTTCCTCGCCTAACTTTTTTTTCTGAATTCTTCGCCAGTCAGTGCGACGTGCGCAGGCTTCCTTGGAGTCGAGGTAAATAAACAGTTTGTAACTCCTATGCGATTTGACGTGATAATTTCTCCAGTCATTGCAGGAAAACTTTCAATCGTCGTAACTTTAAGTTTCCGACCCCATGTTCATGGGACATTTTCTGCTTGTTTAGGTCCCTGGAACTTATTCCCAAAGTTTGTACAGACCATTTAGATATACCCTGTATATCTTATTACTTTATATTCAGTTATAGTACTTGATATATTGGATTGGGCATTTTTACAGGGGGCGACGACGAATACGACGGTAATTGTGCCAAAGACGACAGCTCTAATTTGACCGACGTATGCGCAATCGCGGATCAACCTGTGCCATCGCGTGCTGTAGCAACACTGCCAGGATCATATCTTTTGTTAAACAAGCTATCTACTTCGCATGCTGCAGCGAATAGCGTGACCTATGGGGTTTTTGCGAAACGTAATATTCGAAGGCGCACGCAATTCGGACCCATAGAAGGTCTATTGTGCCCTTACGACGGCTCACCTTTCGAGAACGCTTTGCCACTGCTCTATGAAACTGAGACCGGGGAATTCCTGAAAGTGGACGTTTCCAATGAAAGTAAGTAATCATCTATCTATAGCGCTTGTTTCTGGTTTAAGGCATTGAACTTAAATCTCCGTTACATTTTCAGACACTTCGAACTGGATGCGTTTTGTACGGCCCGCGCTGACGTATAAGGAGCAAAACTTGATCATTTGTCAGCAGAAAGATGGAATAGTGTTTTTGACTAATAGAAACATTTCGCCAAAGGAAGAATTAAAGGCAGGTCCTAGCCCAGACTATGCAAGTCGCAGAAATTTGCCGATACTTAAACCAGATGCAAAAGATGAAAAAGGTATAAAGAATTGTAAGTGTAGATATAACATATTATATAGTATAGAAACATTGACCAATTTAAATTAATTCCTTCTTTTCTCTTTAGCGGAAGTGGCGAACCAAATATCTACATGGCCGCGTTTGGATGGCAACTCTTATAATCGACGCATAAAAATGTTTCGCGACAGAAACGTGAAAGAAAAGGAAAATTCGCGACAGAACAAATGCGACAAGGAATGGAAATGTTCCGTGTGCAGCTTGATTTTCAGAAAGCCATCTCTGCTTAACTTGCACGCAGCCGTTCATTCTTCTATCGATATCAAAATTGAAAATCAAAGTCAACTCCAGTCCGCATGCCCGCAGTGTGGATTGGAGTTCCAGAAGCAAAGCGAATTGGTGAATCATGTGTCTCAGCACGGGCGAACGACGTTACCTAAAGCAAAGAGATTAAATCCTTTAGGTTCATACAAGTGTTCAATGTGTTACAAACGTTTCGCTACAAAGATACGATTACAACAGCACTGCTTGGCGCATGGTGCTGAAGACCAAAAACCACTGCCATGCAGTATCTGCTTGAAACGATTTATGAACAACTCCGCGTTGTCCGGTCATCTGAAAACGCATAAAGGTAAATCTATATAACAAATCGGTCAATCAGAGTTAAACAGTACCGTATTACTCTGTGCTATAACAATTCGGATTTGCAGAAAATAAACAGGTTTTCGAGTGCCCAATGTGCAGGCAGCTATTTCGCCAAAGTACGATGCTGAAGGATCACGTTGAGACACATAGAAATCAAGACGGTATATTCAATTGCCCTCACTGCCAGCGAACATTCATCAAATATTCGGTCATTCGCAAACACATTCGGGCACATCACTGCGAGAGGAAGCACAAGTGTCAGCATTGTGCAAAACGTTTCCCGACGGTCGACAAGTTGCGAATGCATTTGCTGAAACACTCTGATCACAGGTACAAGTTTCAATTTTAATTTATCGTGACGATTACGTTAATAAGATATATGCAAATTTTAATTAACTTTTATTTGCGCAGAGAATTTCATTGCGCCAACTGTGGTAAACGGTTCAAGAGAAAGGACAAATTGAAGGAACACATGACTAAAATACACCACTCCCAAACGGTTAATGGAGAACAAATAACACAGAACAATCAAGCGAAAAAATTTGTGCCAAAGGTATGTCAAAATAAAAAGGTGATTAATTATATTAATCAATTATTTTATTAATAGATGGACGTTATTGATTATATTGATTAAACAATTATTTTATTAATAGGTGAACCCGAACGATTACAATCGCTTTATTTACAAATGTCATCAATGCCTGGTGGGTTTCAAACGAAGAGGAATGCTGGTGAATCACCTAGCGAAGCGACATCCCGATGTCGCCCCCGAATCTGTGCCGGAATTGAACTTACCTATCCTGCGACAAACCAGAGACTACTATTGCCAATATTGCGACAAGGTATCATAAGATAAATTTCCATTTCAAGGTAGAAATAAAATTATCGTATTTTTTCACACATCACATATTTTTTAAGGTCTATAAGAGTAGCAGTAAGCGTAAAGCGCATATTATGAAGAACCATCCTGGCGCGGCCTTGCCGCCTAGCAATCGGCAAAAGGAGTCTGAATTTTCAGGACTGCCGAATCCAAGCTTCAGTCAGACAGTGGGCAGCATCACGACTAGTCCTCAAGGTTGTCAGTGGTGCCATAAACAATACGCCAGCAAGGTAAATTTTATATAAGGCTCGATTACATTAATCACACCGATTGACAATCGACGAAAGTTAATGAATCTATTTTATTCAAGGCCAAGCTCTTGCAACATCAACGCAAGAAGCACGCACACCTGATGGAGCCGGCGGATCAAATACCGCGATCCCGGAACCGGCCGCCGCAAAATCAAAATCAACCACCCGCGCTGAACGATAACAACTTTGTGATATCCGATTATATACAAGGATGCGACGGGGATTTCCTGAAGCAGAAAATAATCAAAATAACTAACGACGTTGATCTGATAGGCAACGGAGGTTTGGAGACGATCGGTCAGCAGTTTGTGCGTATGCGCGACATACGTTGAGGAAAAGCGCGACATCCTCGACACGGAGGATGAGCGTCGCCAATTTATCGAGATATGAATCTCGCGACCTTTGTACGCAGTCGAGATAGGCTGTGTTTTTTTGCTGCCGTTACCAAATCGTGGCGACGTCGCCTGGACGGAGCGGCGAAGCGTGTCGCCCGAGAATATTTGGGAATATTACGCGGCTTTGTCAGCGTCAGTGCGAAACACTGGGCGCTGTTTTGTTGGTTGTACACGTTGGTCGATCGACAATGACGACGGTTACCGATGATAATTAGTGGCTTTGGCGGATTTGTTGGAAACGGAGCACGCAGTTTTAAGAATACTTTGACCGAGCCTCGAAACGAAAAAAAGAGAGAGACGCCTAAAAACGTTGACTGAAAACCAACGAGGCTCGAATCTACTCTGCGACGGAGAACATTGTAGTCTCGTACAATTGTTGAGATCTTTTCTTGAAGTATTAAGAATACCGTAAAGAGAAAAAGGAAAAAAAAGGTAGAACAAGTCCTGGTACTATCGGCACGCCATTTGCGCTAGGCCTGGTAGTTTTACTTTTAAAATCCGATGTCATTCGAGTGTGAAGTAGATGGACGAAATTTAAGCGACGAAGTTTAAAGCGATGTTAAAAAAAAAGTACCGGCTTAAGTCTGGTGGCGGACGGGTCCGCTGCGTCTTAGATCAGCGTGACTTCTTCCGTACAACGGTGATTGGACGAGTAATGTTAAAGATGCATTATTCGCAACGTATTTGGCTTCACTTAACGGCGAGCGATTGTCTGTAGATTACGTGAAAGCTTGCAATCTCTGCAAAGAATCGTCCATTTCACTTTTGCTCTTTCTCTATTTCTCTCTCTCTCTCGTAATTCCAAGATCTCGTAAACGCTTGCGTCCACGTTCTCATTTTAGAGTAATATACAAGTAACATGCGTTCTTAGATCTTCAACGGAACATACTGTTTTCACGTAATCGTTTCGTAATCGCTGGTCTCATCCAGGTATGAGTCTAGTCGTCACAGCCGAGAGCTCGTTTGAATCGTCAGCTCGAGATGTCCGATTTAAACCGACCGTACGGTACCGTAGTTACGTAGCCAAGGGAACTTTCGCCCTCGCAATTTTACGAACAGCAGGAGCAACAAGTACGTGTATTTTAAGCTGTGTATTCCGCGTTCACTCACACGTAAGCACACGTACACCAAGAGTTTCCGCAAAGATTGTCCAAAGATTGTGTATTCCGCAGCGGTGTCTGAATTCGGATAATTGTGTCCTCTCGTAAAACCCTATCCGGTTGGTGTGTAAGTAAAAAAAAACCCGCACGAACGATTTTCACACTCAGAGAAATTCACCGACGAAACGACGACGTTGAATTTATTTTACACGCGGTATTATACACGAGATACATTGTCGCAATTACGAAGACAGGAGATTGCATGTTTGTCGATGTCCGTTGAGTACATGGAGGACTGTACTGTAAACATGACTTAAATAAAGTTATTCGATGAGCGATACGACGAGCATGGTATCATTTATTACATAGACATATAAAGGAACAAACGTTTAGACGAATATTTATATCTAATTTCTATATTATTAATTTTTAGGCATTAGCACAGAAAGGATAGTCAATGACAGCAAATTTGCTTTAAAAATTAGCAGATGTCAAGGCGATACAGAGGGGTGTGCTATCATTCTTATATATATATATATTTTTTGTAGCCTCTATTTTGTCATAACTCTTCTATCTGTTTATCGTGCTTTTACTTTCGAACTTTTCGCTGGCGATCGCGAGCGGGCCCACCGCTCCGGGCTTCAACACCTGGTGATTCGGCGTGACGGCGAGCGATCCTCCACCCCTTTGCTTCTGCGCGGCGTCGTACAACTGCTTCTGCATCACAGCGAGGGAGACTTTATTCGCGGACAGGAAATCCTTCATGGAGATCATCTCGCCCGACATCCTACGAGGCGTATCCGAGTTGTCCTCCGCCCTGATCGAGTCCCTGCCGACGAGCCTGGTTGGCCTCCTCTTCGAATAGTATACAGTCGACACGGAGGACTGCCTCCTCGGTAAATACGGCGCCGCCACGTCCTGATTACCGTATTGCAACTTGTGTATCACATAATTCAGGCCTTGCTTTATCACGATCGACGTGACGTTCAGCAGGGAGTATATGCAGCAACATCCCACCACGAGGAAGACGAAGTTCGTGAATCTATACCTGCATGATCAATAATAAAAACTATATTTATTTGTATTTTCAAAGTTTTAACGTAAAAAGACATTGGTATTTTTGCGTTAAAGAAAAGTTGATGTCATATTCGGAAAGAGTCTGGTCATTCAAAATTTAATTTGTGGAGTTTCAACTATGCGCCTCAGATAAATTATACGAGTTTGATCTCGTTGGGACGACAAGGCAATCTTCGCAATCTTACCAATGTACGTAAGGGTAGCTCGGCTTTTGCGTGCTAACAAAATCGCCAAAGCCGATAGTGGTGAAGCTAACGAAGGCAAAGTACAGCGCGTCGAAGTAATCCCAGCCCTCCAGCGGCGCGTAAAGTGCAGCGGCACAACAGGCGACGATGCAGGAGGTGACGGATAGGTAGAGCATGACCCAGTACACGCTCGGTTTCCATTGGTCCAGGTCCACATGATCGTCGTCGTCAAGGATGTCCGGCAGAAACGATCTCTGGGTACTCGACGACTTGGAGATCCGTCGAGATGTCAACGTAGTCCTGCGGAGACGTCTTTTCAGTCGGCGTACGTGCCAGCTGCGCAAGATCCACGCCAGGAGAGTAATGATCCTCTCCAGAAAGAGATTGAAGAACAAGATGCCACCTAAATCATCACTTAACGTTAGGATCAAATAGTTTTCGCTAAATGGTATTTAGGTTTTTTATTTCATCAGATTCATGAAGTCTTCTTTTCTACTTTTAAGACCCAATTATTTTTAATAATTGTTACTTATTGCGATTTCTTAAACATGAATATGACGTAAGATACTTTGTCGTTTTTAAATGTAGATTTTTTTTTTGTTATTACCGGAACAACCGAAGAAACCATAAAGAACGACAGCCGCTTTCCCCGCCGTTGTCTGGGGCGCGGTGCTTCCGTACCCTGCAAAATAACTTCAGTATCACGCTTTCTTTCATTTCAGAGGCATATTACACGGCGACGTATATGCATATATATAAAGATCGGCGACCAAAGGACAGTCAGCCGTGTGGATAAGTGCGAGACTAGGTCGCGGGATATTAGCATTCCGGAATTCACCGGGACATTCTCGTGCCGGCCGACGACCCTTACCCTCTTACTTAACGTCCATTACGACCAAGTTTTGCGGAGGAATGCGATCGTCTCGGCAAAACTTTTGTCTATCGCGTATAAATACTTGTATGCCGCGAAGTCATTTTTATTCGCACGAGAAATAAGGAAGAGAGAAAGAGAGCAAGAAGAAACCAAGTTATTCAAAGTACGATATCGCTTTTATGATTTGTACTATATAAATGAGATAATTTGTTCTCCAGATAATAGAAGCTGTATATTAATAACAATAAATTAAGGAAAAACGCTATTTTCAGGACTGGATCTTGGTATAGTCTAATAATATTCATGTGAATTTTATGTATATTTCTTCGCCAGTCCTGATCGTAAAATGACGTTTTTTCCCTAATTGATTATATATCATATCGATCCTGTTTTATTTATTTATTGTTAATAGTAATAATTATAACGAAAAAACTTTGTTTTCACAGATATTAAGAGTCTCGAGTGCGGAATCGGCAGGATCGTCCCCCTGAAAGTTGATTTTTTTTTTTCATAACGTCGCAAGAATAAGAAACCGAAAGAGCGCGAGGAGGCGCGCGTAAAGCACGCGACATAAATCCCACTGACCCCGTTATTCGTCACCACGACGTGGACACGGATGACTAGTAACCGGTATTATTGCGCTACGTAGCTTACCGATCGTAGAAACTATGGTGCCGACGAAGTGAAAGCTACCGGAAAAGTCCCAGCGGCGTCTCTTGTTAATGATGCCGGTAGCGGAAGCGTTGCCGTAGGCGTACAGCAGCTCGTGCAACCTCTGCACGGCCAGGGGGCTGCCTCGCAGGTGATGCCTCCGAAACGCGTGATAGACCCGCCAGAATTCCGTGGCCTGTACGTGCACCCCCCCAAAAATATCAATTATTAGATGTAACAAATCATTTATTTTAAATACGCTTCAATCCTGACTTGCAGATCTCGCGATGATACATCGATCACGTTACAAAAATACATGTATGTACAATTCATTGATTTGTTTGGCATGAATTAATGATTAGTTGAACGAGGCCCTCGTTGCCCAATTCTTATCTATTTATAGTACTTCACACGAAGATCACTGTAACGTCTGTTAATTTTGAATAAGGGTCATATTTTTCTTGTGAGAATTGTAACAGAAAAGAGTAATTTTTTATTTATACGTCCCGCGGACACACTTTTTGTACCTGTCGTATCTCGAGATCGCTCTCTAGCCTTTGGAAGAGAGCCGCGCCTGCGAGCATGTACGCTGCCAGGACAACGGCAAGGAGGATGATCCTGGCGTTGTCCTCCGCGAGGCCTCCGCACAAGCACATCACCGGCGACTCTCATCTTTCCGACAGCCGGCTGCTGCACGCGATCCCCACCGCGCTTTTCGTCCGGAGCGGCGCAAGCTCAGCGGCCGGAGAAGAATTCGCGAAGATATACAAGGACGTGGGAGAGGATCAATTTGAAGAACACCTCCCTCTTTAACACACACAGACAGATAAGACTTGTGATAAGACTGATCAGAAGATATTGCTAGCCAATTCAATTTTTCCCCTCCCGAAAGTAAACATTAATTTTGTCATGTTATTAATTTTGCCCTCTTTGGTGGAAATTACTCAAGATTTTAATTTTCGAATGCTTTTAAGTTTACGCGTGAGGTATCCTATAAGCAACGAGGAGATAAAATTGATCGGCGCTGGATTGGAAAATATCCTAATTGCCTCGCATTGACGCGACGATGCCGGACGACGACGTACAGGCAGAGCCGAGATGTATATGTAGGGCAATCCAACGCCCGCACTATTGAGAGCAAATCTTTTGATGAGATAAAAATAGAAATACAAACAACTTGCTTGCGTATTCAACGCGTGAATTCCGCCGAGGGGATGTCTTTTCGTGAAAAAGCGGCTCTGAGTAAACGCGGCGGATAATTAACCGGCGAATGCGAAAAAGACGAATGCTAAATTGCGACCTTACGCGCTATGGATATCTTCAATCGTGCCAATTAAAAAGTGAATCGGATATTTTGGGAACCCTGTAAGTCTAATTTTGGAAACTTTGTTATAATTAAAACGCTGGAAAAAAATGAAAGCTACTCGTTTGTAAAATAATTTATATTACATCTCAAATTTTTAAAAAACTTTTGACGAAGAAGGGAAAGGAAAAGGGCGAGACCAACTGAGATAAATCGTAGACTATCGTATAATAAAAATACTTTGTTAATAAACAATCTGTAAAAGCTACATTTACATAAATAGATACTATCGGTATTCTCATGCTGAGATTATTGTACAATCGTATAAAAATCTACATAAAATATCGTTTACATTATTCGCTATACTATCTTCATGTCACGAACGTTAGAATTTATTGCTTCATATTAACAGTACTAAAAAATTGACAAATACTTCTCCCGGCACGATCGTTAATGCCTCGCTTGCGGACCTTCCTCTAATTTCCGCCAGACGACCTGGAAAGCAAAGACGATTAATCATACGTATATCGTAACGTAACGAACACATATCGCTCATCTCACGCGGAAGATTTTTTTTCGAGTGAGTTCTACGGTATCAATCACACAGGATAATCGTATTTCAAAAAAGATTCCTATTCTACTTGAAAGATATTTTGTCGCGAGAATCGCATGTTAATCGACGAACGTTTTACTTACATTGCACATCTCTCTAACTAACGCCTTTTCACCGTCGTGACCTTCTTCTCTCTCCAGCTGTTCCCTGACCTCCAGTACCTGAAGAGCGCGCACTACGGCTTCCGGCCGGCTTCCCAAGTGAGTATTGTCGTTCGGGCTCGCAGGACTGTCCCAAACTTCACCCGATGGTAGCACGTCCCAGCCTTGCGCGCGAGCCTGGAGAACACTCTTGTCTTCCTCCAACTGCTTCACCCGTTGCTCCAAGCTCCTCACGTACTGCATCGTTTGGTCTGCAAGAAATTTGCGATTGAATCACTCCGACATTCAAGAAAAGATCATTAAAATAGATCAACTGTAGCCTGCGTACTTCCGCATATAATAATTATGAGTATTTCACTTGATGACCGTAAGCACTTTCAATTTTCCTAGTATTCATCACGTATGCCATACTAATGTTATATATATGTAAACACAAGCATAGTGGCTTCTTTAGAAAAGCTTTCATTTTCTACGAATTATGATTGTTACGTCTTCTTCTACATCCGAGCACATTTCTTTCCGCGTTAAATAATGTTTGCGCTCATTGACTTAACACAAGACGAGGGAGAGAAAGAGGTCTGCATTTTTTTTTACTAGATTTTACCGTTAAATGTGGAAGTATGCCTCGGCCTCGGCGGCGCGGTTTCCTCGGCGTTCGTACTCGAGCTCGACCCGTCGCCGTCGTCCCTTTGACCACCGCCGCGTTCCTCATCGAGATACAGGCACAACTCTTTGAGTTCTAGATTATCCTTAATTAATTCCTGCTGCTTATTGTCCAGTTGACGTAGCTTATTCTGGTAGGCCGAGACCTCCTGTCGCATAACGCTCACTGTGTATCGGCCGAACCTCTGCCACTCCCTCGCCAGCTTGCGACCCTTTTGTCGATCGTCGTCTAAAAAGCAGCAGAGATCGCGCAGTTCCTGGTTATCGTCGTTCAATCTTTGGTTGGCTTCCTTCAGCAACCGCAGCTCATTCAACTGGAAAGTAGATAGTTTTGTCAAGTCGCGCTCATCCCATATTTCTTAAAGTCACAGGCTCTTTTGAAATTTCATGTTATTGTTATGCACAATGCAAGTGAATGGATCTATACAGATTCAGATATATAAAAACTGTTGAAAATTATTTCATTTTTTTTTTGTTCATCGATTGCAAATTGTATAAAACTTTATAGATGTCACAATCATATAAATAATTATTTGAATACATTTCCTATACTGATGTACCTGATCTTATATATGTATATAGGTTGTATATATATATATATTTTTTTTTACAGATGATACCGACATATCTTCCATTCAGCTGAATATCTATTGTATCATTAATTCGCGTGCGCCTCCTCCCCCCGCCCTCCGTATTGAGAGAAATAACGGAGTCATTGATCTCCGCGTATATTCGCGCCGCGGTACACGTCGATTGCCGAAAAGAAACCTTTCACCTATTCATCACGCGTGTGCGAGCGACGCACGTGACCAATTTCCGACCGAGTACTTTTGGTAAAATCAGCACTTTGCTGGCCAGAGGAAACTGATTGTCCGTACGATCGCTTGCGGTTTATCTCGCGTATATGCGTGACCGCTTGAAATTACGACGGTCGGTTCAATCTGTGTATATGACCTACAAGAGCCTCTCTCTCAAAAACTTCCGTGTGGCGTGCTAAAGATTTCAAGGACAGCAAACTGCATCCTACACATCTCCGAGATATAACGAAATATTATTTATCGTAACGTCTTATTGATATAACGAATTATATGAATTATATCATGACACCAAAAAAACACAACATTATTTTCTCGTTCCACTCGCAAGGTATCTATAAATAAACCCAATGATTGGGAATGGAAGTGGATATATTGCCAAGCGAAACCGTTATGCAAAAACGATAATAAACGAGGTCCTTAAAGAAAAATAAAAAGAGTGAAACATATGAATAATTATTTAGGTTGCGTTCCACATTTTTTTATCGCATTCTAAGTGTAATTATTCCAAGCTTTTAATTCAGTCTTATAAAGATATAAAAACAGAACAAATTGTAAAAGTTAATAATAATTCTGAAAGAGTTAATAATTCTGAATAATAGTTCTAAAAGTTCTGAAATTCTCCTAGTTCCTACGAATTTGCATTTATACAACTTTCAATATGTAATTTACACCGTAGATAATTACAGCAGATAATCACAATAGAAAACTTTTTCAAATTACACTTCTGAATTATTGAGCTCCAAGCCTGTGATCGTCAACGATTTTGAGAGTCATGCTAATTTCTCGGTTAATTATATTACAGAGAACCAGAGAATCCAAGGGAGGGCTCACCAAGTTCTGTATCTGGCGATTCTGCTCGGCGGCGAGCCTAGCGATGTCACTCTCGGTCTTTCGCACGAACTTGAGCATCTCCACGGGACCGAGTCGCAGAAATTCGTCGTCGCTGATCCTCTGTCTGACCGGCGCGCCCTGGCTGTTGCCCACCGGCGGATACTGGCTGCTAGGTGGCAAGTACGGGCCCTGGCCGAGCTTAGGTTGTTGGAGGTAAGTCGACGGCTGCGGCTGCTGTTGGCCTTTGGACGCTGCCGCCGACGCGGCAGCGATCAGCGAGTTACCCGGTTGGGGATGATGACGATGCTCTATCCTCGGCGAGTACTTGCTCTGCGCATCCTTCGACGGTGGCTGTTGCTGCTGCTGCTGCGATTGATGCTGTTGCTGCTGCTGTTGCTGCTGATGTTGATGATGCTGCGAGGACGGCGGGGGCGGCGGCAACGTGCGCGGCTGTGCGCCTATCTGGTGATGGCTCAAGGCCGCGCCCGGACCTTGATTATTGCCGGCTTGAGCCGAGCTCGGTGCCGACGTAGCTCCGTTGGCGAAATGAAGATGGTTCTTCAAGATGCCACTGGTAGGCTGCGGCGGGGGCTGATAACGCGGCGGCAGTTGGTCCACTGGTTTGATCACGTGCGGAGGATGATGTTGTTGCTGCTGCTGCTGCTGCTGTTGCTGCTGATAATGCTGCGGCTGCGGCGGCTGCTGCTGCTGCGGCTGGGACTTACTCTTATTGGACATCGCGGCTAATTTAGCTCCAGGCTGCGCCGTGTCCCATTTCAGATAGTCCGCCGCGGCCTCCTCGCGCCGGTTTGACCCGCCGAAATCTGGGTCAGCGCGCGATCTCTCACGAGTAGCAGCGGCGACGGCAGCGGGCCCGGTCCGCGCGACCGGCCCCGCGCGATACATACGTCGTTCCCTCCACCGGCACCCGGGCCTCGCCTTATCGCCGTAGGGGGCCTTACTCGCGCGGGCCTCACTCTTTCGACGACCGATTTCTGCGTTCTCCTTCTTCTTCCTCCTCTTTTTTAGCTTTTTTTTTACGTCTCCTCTTCGCCTTCTCCTCGCACTCGTCTTCTTTCGCGCGCTTCTCGGTCCGAGTGCACCTGCCAGCGGCGCCTCACTGTTACGTATTGCGAAAGAATCTCGTCTAGCGAGAATCACATTACTTGTTATGATTCCCTTCTGGTCCGTTTCTTCGGCATTAGTTAGCTAATCTCAGCTTTCTATCCGTTGCCGACCGTGGCTCAGGAGAAGACGGAGCGGCGATTAACCGGGGTAACTTTACCCAACGATTAACCGGAGATGAAGAAATCGGAAGCTAGCTGTTTTTGCGAAGTTACCGTGGCACGATTAGGCCACCGTCATCCACGTCTGAATTCTCCAAGGAATGGTACCAATGGACGACAGGTCTTTCACCGTTCACAATGCACCTTGAAAGAACATCGTAAATTGAATCGTAAATCATATTATCATTCCGGAGTCAAATGGATCATTATATAAATTGAAAGCTTTTATCGTCTTGGAGTATTCGCCACTCGTCGAACGGTCGGATATGATTCAGAGAGTGAGTACGTTCCCTCCTGGATGCTGTTCACTTTCAAGACTGCTGTCAGACCGCAATGCTCGACCCGCACACGCGTCAGCGTCGTCGGTCTCGCAACAGTCGCACAATCGTGGCCTTCGCGTTCAACTCAAGCCGCAATGCTGCTCACAATCGACATACCAGTCTCCTCGTATCACTAATCCCCGCGGTAACACCGCGGTCCCCTCTCATCAGCGGTCACGCGTCTCCCGTCTCTCTGCGGCTTGGGTGCCCTTCGCTTCAAGTGGGTACGTAAGCGAGACACGGATACGTCGTGTCAATTCTCCTCTCACAGCATTCACACGTTACCCCTCTCTTTCTCTCTTTTCAGTATACTACATGCCCGAGCGAACGAGGTGTAAGAATCACGCCAATTCGCGCGTTTTCTCATCAAGAGGATCACGTCCTGCGCCTCTCTCCTTTTTCGCGCACGAAGCGAAGACACGGTCAATTGTCGCTCTATTAGCAGCGTCTCCACCTTCGCCTCGGACACTGTCGGATGCCAACGAAACGCAAGTTCAATACCAGTTCTTTTTTATCAGCATTCGTGCGTCACACCTTCCTTCACGTGTCTCTCACCTCTTGCCTCGCAGAGACGGAGCAAACACGCCGCCTTGCCCAAGCGCCGCCTTGCCACCTCGGCATTCAGAGACGCGGATCCGTTCGCTTACTCCTGGGACCGGAGCGACTCATACCCGCGTGGCTGTCATCTCGTCCTGATCAGGCGGCGCAAAAGAGAGCCGCGTCGACGAAGGAAAACCCGCTACGCCGTTGCCGTCGTCTCACCTGGCTTTCGCCCCCTGTCCCCCTTCGTCCCTGCGCGCACCCAGGTCTACGATCTCGCAGGAGACGCGCATTCCGCGCCGTCACCCGATCACGTCGCCGCCGAGCTGCGCGTTGAGTTGCACCGAGGCACGAACGCGGGGCCCCCGTCTACTCGCGAGAGCGACTTACCGGTCGCCGCGGGACGACCGCCGTGTCCGCACTCCGCGCTGGCAATGCCCTGACTCGCTCGCTCGACGGCCGCCGCGCGCCGGGTCCCCGTTTTTCTCGCCGGCGGGCCGCATTTCACGGGATGCCCAGTGCCGTGCCCACCCGGCCGGGCACGCGTTTACGTGCGCGTTAACGACGTCCTTATTTCTTAACGACGTTGTGTTTCTATGTGGAACCTCCTTGCGCTCCGTATTCCTTCATACAATCGTCATTATTATTATCATCATCGAGGGTTCCTTTTTTTATTTTGATGTATATGACAAAACTTGGGTCATAATACGGGGTCTTCTAATTACAACGTCGGCCAGCGCAATGATCTCCCCTCAGTAGCTGATGATCGCACTATTTGGAGTTCGTTATTGAATTTTGCTCTTTACGAATCTAATGATATCAGTCAAATCGTGTTGACTTTTGTCGACCCCTACGCGGGCCCCGACTTGCACGAGCCGCGTTTGGAATCACGTACTAACAATATGGCGGCCACTCGCGGGACTTGAAGTGATTGCTGACGACGCCGGGCCCCCGTGAGGCCCCGGCGCGGGAACCGCGCCGCAATCTCGCGATTGGCTCGCGAAGGGATGAGAGCGTGAGCTTCAACTCCTAAGTCGTGGGAGGAACCTGAGATCTTCACATAGGGCCCAACGCGGCTCGTTGGGGCCCAACAGCGAAATCGAGAAGATAACGACAGTCGCGAATTCGAAGTACGGATCGATATGACGAGCTATCGTTTCCATTATTTCTTCTTTTATTTATATTTACTATACTTATACATTAAAATTTACTTTATTATATTTAATAGAATTATACTTATATGTATTTACTAAAATGCACGTCTCGAAGAGAATATACAAGTTAAAAAAAAGATGCAAAAATATCTCGCGAAGCTAATTGTCATAATATAAACTTTTCGAAATCGGAAATCGGAGATCCAGTCAGATTTCATAATTGCGACAAAAATACTCTTGCTGCTTTCTCGAAATCGTCGACAGATTAAATTCTGAATTTTTTCCGGTATCTTTAACGCGCGAATCTCAGCATTCTCAGAGAAAATCCCGACCCTTCATGGAGTTTCTCGTGGGACTTTCCGGCCGCTTGACTTTTCAGCGGAAAACGAGTAGACCCAACGAGGTAGCGTTAGCATCTTTACGATCGGCAAGCGGAAGGCACGGCGTAATTTCCGCGTAATTTTCATCGACGCATCGCGCGTGTCGGCGGAAAAAGGCCTTCCCTCGCGCCAGTTACCAGCAATCTCTGCAGTTACGCAGAATTCGGCAGCTCGACAATGCGACGGGTACAAAATTGGGGATCAAGGATTCCCTATATCATTTCCTGAGACGAAAATTGTACGACCTTGGGAGTTTCTAAAATTTCTAAAAATTTCTTTCTCGTTACTCGCATCCAAGCTTAAAACACACGCATTTTCTCTCTCTCTCTCTCTCTCTCCCCTCTTCTCTTCTTTTCCTTCTTCATTTTTCTTCCTTCCTTATAAATCATCGACGTCTGTCGATCTTGCGGACTGTACTGCACGGCAGGTGTTACTCCTTCACGCTCGTTCCTCGGCAGAGAGGTAATCTTCGAAAATATTCTACCTGCTCTGGCATATATATATACGTATATGTATATGTATACAGATACACATCGGGTATGTGCACCTGCATTCCAGTGCCGTTCGCGTTTCGCGCCGGGCGTCTGGCGGGCGAAGGGACCGGGTAAAATTTCAAAAGCGACCCTTTAAATCCGGTTCCGTCAATGCGACGGAATGCCGGAAAAAACGAGTCGAGAAATCCGGCTGTGACGTGGCGTTCTATTGTATCATCATAGAAAAGCCCTTGCCAATATATAAATATAGCAGACAACGGGCCCGTCCATCGGCCTTTTGAGTCATGATTGAGAGAAATTGGAATTGTTAACTTTTGTAGCGGAAAAAACGTGAAAAATTTAAAGCAGGAACATCTAAATTTATATTTTATTCCATATATACACAGAAAAAAAATGTCAACACTGAATACTTGTATACATATATACGCAAGAATATATGTATAATTAATAGTCTTATAAGAACTTCAACTTTTTATTTTTCAACTTTTTTTCTTGATTGAATTATATAAATGACTTCATTCAAGCAAGTTTTTTTCGTGTTGATTACAGTATAATCTCATTTCAAGATTTATATATTCTTGTGTATCAAGTGTATCAGTGTTGATTTGACACTTCTTTTTTTCCTGTGTAGTTACGCAACCGAAACCGATACAAATTTTACATTTTAATCTTCCATTTTTATTTCGACCTATAATTTTCATTTTTAAATATCGACCGAACATTAATCAACCGCTAACTTCATCGAAATGTAATCTCACTAATTAAAAATTGTAAATTTTTAAATTTCGAACCCGTATCGTAAATTCATTTTAAAACAACGCCACCTCGACAGCCCTTCGTGGAACACCGCGAGAGTTTTCGCGCAAGATTCAAGGGACACATTTGAGAAATCTAATTTATCGTCGCTCGAAGTTCGAGCTGGATTGGAGCTGGAAGATACCGAGTCCCGACGGCAGATGTGGCCGAGCGCGCGAAAAACGCGCCGGCCGGAGAGCCGGAGCCGGGGACTGCCGGGAGCGCGCGACGCGCGCGCGGCCGCGCGCAGGCGGCGTTCGCGGCTATGTTCAGGTGATTCAGGTCGCATGTAACGGCGCGGCGCGTGCACCACCCGGGGAGCGAGAAAGCGCGTTTTGTATCCGCGGGCCCGCGGCGAGGCGGCCTCCCGGAGTAGGAAAATCGATGGCCGGGACGAGGTGTGTCATCGACAACGACGCGGGATTTTCACGAGCGAGTCTAGACGCGCGCGTGTAGAACGAGGGAACGTATCAACTCCCGGCTGCTCCCGGCGGCGCGGCGTGGCTGATCGCGCGCGGCTCAGCGAGGGACGATCGAGAGACGGATTTCGATCTCGGGCGGTAGGTCCTGAGACTCCCCGAATCCGGTCGGTCGCACGCGCGAGCGCGCACCTTCGCATCCCGGGCGGCGTTGTCAACCCTCGCCTCGCGCGCGCTCGCCGAGCCGACCCGTCCTCTCATCATGATACCCGCCAACGTCAGCGCGCGTCGGCAAGCCCCTGGCAATCGCAGCGTCGTCCGCGGCACCAACGTCCCACGGAGCCTCCGCGCGATGTATCGGGTCAGAGTCTGCAATCCGGACTAAGACGGCCGCGATGACGACGACGTGCTGGACGGACCAGGTAAGGACTCGCCGACTTCGATACGTCTTCCGACGCCGCTGCGGCCGAGTGCGGCATCGCGGCGTCGGTTTCGGGGTGATCGGTGTATAATGACAGATGACAGCAAAAACTGTCGTAACTCAGGTAGGAACAAGTGACAATAAAGTCAAAATGACGATTTTTTTGGTCATTTTTTAGCATCATCTTACCATCATTTTGACGTAATTTTGACTTCATTGTGGCTTTCTGTTCTACCTGGGATAATAATTAATAATGTTAACAATTAATTATAAATTTCTATTACTGTAGAATATGCATTTAATTCAGATCCAGGGATGATCGTGTGCGAACAAGCGAGAAGTACGCAAAGCTGCATGGGTTATATTTAGACACATAAATTAATAATAGAAATCTAGGGGATGCGCGACATAAATATTTTACGGGATAGAAATTTTCCATTGCTCTCTCTTTTAAGCAAACTACGAAAATTCCAGATTTGTTGGTATGTACCTCTTTAAGTACCTCGCGTGTGATATGTGTTTACCGAGGTGTTTACGTTTTCTTGCAAAAATGTTAGACAAACATTTCGTGTTGTGCGAACGAGATTGAATTAATCTATTTTGAAGTGGAAATCGTAAAGTCGTAATAATAATAATTTTCATGTTCGTGTTTTTCCTTTTCTGCAGCTACGGGAGATTATTTAATCAGTATACAATTTAATAGAATAAATAAAGCGGATGGATTTAAACTTGAAGTACCTGAATACATTGCGCCGATTCTCGCGTAAGTTTATATTAAAACTCCATTAAAACTCGATATTATTCATCTTCGCATTTAACTAGACTTACAATTAGTTATATATTATATATAATTTTTATTTTTTGTTAAATTTAGGTCTGCCATGCAGATAAAACGTGATTTCGAATGCGTAAAAAATTGTATACTCGAAGATCGAGGTCCGTGATGCAATCAAGTGAAAATATTTCTTTACGATATCTTGTAAATTTCTCATTTGCTTTCATTGCTCGCGATACATCAAGTACGATTTTTGTTCACGTCCGTGATTATACTAATTATCAAGCGTCGCCTTGTATCTGCTTACGCAATGTACGCCTTACGGATGTTTATTTAATTTTATTAATGATAGGATATATATATATATAATATATATATATATGTATATAATTATATATATATGTGTATAATAATATATATATAATGTATAATATTATATATATATATATATATATGTACAATTATATATATATGTATATATATACATATATATATATAATTATACTTTTTAAATGTCTTTAAAAATATTGATTTATCATAAGTTGCACGAAAAATATCTGGTGGTGGTGGTTGTCAGGGGAAATTTAATTTAAAAATATCAGAAATGCAAATAAATAGATATTTCTACTTAATAATAATAATAATATAATTAATATATTATATTATACATATAAATGTATATATCTATTTACATAATATATATTCTATTGCGCGTTGAACATACACACACATACACGCACATTCACCCATTCGCGATTCTAATTTCGGAGCACAGATGCTTCTTCCATGGCGGTTCTCAATGTTACGTCATTTTTCGTAATGTCTGGAAATAATTTATTAGTTACGACATGCGAGCGACTTTGTGCTCGCACAAGCGTTATTTATATGTTATACGTAAAATTAAATTATAGTTCACATTTATCTCGTGCACAAGAGATACCACAAATAGCCTAGAGTCTAGACAAAAAAAAACTGTTTGAGCTGATAAACCGACGATTAAATTTAGCGGCTAAACAACGGGTATTATGCATGAGGAAATAATTCAATCATTCGTTCATTTCCAGAGTTTATTTTTGGAGTTTCTCTAGCGATATCAATTTTAATCCTTCGTAAGTTTCTACCGTAAAATATCTACGACAGAAGTCACCTTATTCTCGCAACATTCTATGTTACGAATTATTTGCATTCATTCAAGCAGATATAGGCCTTCAAGTTGTCAAAGTCTGTCGACCGGCGTTGTTTAACGACTAATAGATGATATTAATGCCAGACATTGTGTTTATCTTACGACACAAGAGTTATGGCGTTGTAACTTTGTGGTCTAAAATACTCGTTATCGATAGCGATAATTAAAAAAAATGTAGTATCGAAACCTTGCTCCGCATCAGACATTATTTATCGCCTCTTTGAAGTACATTTCCATTTGCGCTACGTCACGAAGAGATATTCACCGTAATCGCAGTGATAATAATCGTGTACTTTCTCTCCACATCCTTCATTAACTTCCTTGTTGAATTTAAAACGTACATCCCATTTAGTATAATCTTGAAAACGGGTGTATTTGGAAATGTGCGACGCGCGATGAAATTCAAACGCTCGTGTGATTTACGCACGCGGAAAGACGAGCAGCTCCTCAAATTTGCCATAATCTTTCTGAAATCCATATTATTGATATCACAAAAAACAGCGTTTTTTTCCATCTCAGTATTGCCGACGCTTTTGATAGCACAGTTTATCGGCGAGCATATAAATCATATATGTTATCATGTGAAAGTTACATGAAAATTTCTTATCTCTTTAGCAAATTAATGAGTGTTACTTTTATTCATATATATATACACACGCGTATGTAATATTTCATATTTTATTCTGTTTTATATAATGAAATTTCTTAATTCTTTTTAAATTGATTGTAAAACAAAAATCAGTTTGATTCATGCTCGATGAAAAAAATCGCGAGCCCTTATCACGCGTAAGATATCGTTTCTGCGTTCTAATGTCATGACATTATCGAGTATCGCAATGCCTCTCGTATTTTTATTCAGAAAACTTAATCTCGAATTCTTCCTTGGTGAATAGTTTGCGAAATCGCTCTTGCGTTATCTTCAACTGGAATCCGCTCCGAGAGGATTTCAGGTTCCAATTATACCAGGATGGTTCAATATTGAAAGTCAAAAGGCTGTAATGCAAAAGCTGTAACGAGCTCTTTCTAGGTACTTAGTTACAAGAAAAAGACTGAGGTGTATTAAGGGTAATGCGATTTAACTTTACAACCATGCCCCAGCTATCTTTTTATTGATGTCGTACAAGTAACGTGTGGATCAATATAATAAGAACGCATCCGTGCCTGTAATCTAGGAAACGTAATCTGCGAAAGATATTCACAATGTGACGCCGTAACTTGGCAGAAACGTGACTGGGCAGAAGTGCGTCACAATTCTTGGTTTTTTTGCTACTTATAATTATCTTAAAATCTTTGTTGGCACCACATATAGATAATAACGTATAGCAACGTATACCGATCAGGACGTCGAATATATTAACTTGTTGAACAGCCTGAAACCATATTTCAATGGCAAAACATCTTTTTCTACCGTCCGGCAAATTAGTCATCTACCAGACATCATTTCTAAATCTTGTTCTGTTATTAATAACTGTCAGGTGGAAGTCAATTTAATAAGACGCCGATTCTTATATAATCCTTCGCTTGCCGACGCTTTTAGTTCGATTTTATAAACTTTACGGAGTACAATTATAAAAATTATCGTAGCGATCTCGTTTTTTTTTTATCCGTGTGTTTTTATCTCTACTAATCTAAGCGTTATATTTACATCTGTCTGACTGCATGACATTTCTAATTGCAGGAAAGTCGTACCGCAAACACAGTCTTGTTGCACTATGACGGCTGCACCGAGGGGACTGATATCTCACGGCTGAAATCGCCTTGTGAAATCGCGCCATTCATCGCGCGGCCTTCGGATACGAAGCTTCCGCGGGAAAAACGATCGCGCGTGGCGTGCACGCTTCAGTACGACGCCGACTGTCGGGTAAGGAGCATCTGGTGTCACTAGCCGTGCTCCGGCGTAACCGGTCGACCAACGAAGCTCACGTTCTTCGATAATCGGCTCCGACGTGCAGCGGGAAAATCAGAGGCCGGTACAGATCGACGCCCTTCTTGGAAGAAACAGGTAAGCTATATATATACACATATATATATATACATATATATATCTCCCTTTTTTTCTCTCTGCATATTTGTACGCGCGATTCCTGACATTCTGCGCGAGAACGACATTGTAGATAGCAATCTACTCGTTCTATCGATCCATAATTATATCTGTCTGAATACCGAAGTAAGTATGAAGTGACAGCGTGATTGACGGTCGGGAAATAAAAGGAAAATGGGAGAGCGTTGTTGTGTATATACGTCGCGGATACTTTCTAAGTAAGATCCTCGCCGCAATTCGCATGTGACGGATGTCTCGAAAGTTTATTGAATTTATGTCTTAAAGGTATGACAAAGGGAGTCCGCCCTTAGGGATATCTATTTAAGATCAATTTTATTTATAAGATTATTAAAAAAAACGTAATAAGATCCGAAGAAGCTTCAATTTTCTTCCAATGGGAATATTCTAGAAAGGAGAACATTCTGAAAAAGGGAACGTTTTGGGAAAGAATGTAATATTTGTTTTCAATCTAACACATGGATATTATTGGTTCAGGAACATTGTTATGTGGAAATGCATTTACGCCGCGTGCCAACTTTTGCCCTTTAGAGATAATTAATTAATATCGTAATAGCAAAAACTGTTGTTTCGTGAAAGCAGCAAATCCGTCATCTGTGTACTCACGATATATTGTGTAGGCATCATTGTAATCGCGATTCGGAGATTAAAGGATATCGGATGGATTACCCAAATCCTTTCTCGACGGACTCGCTCGAAATTGTATTATTTCGTGAAATAATTCTGTTCACGTGCGCTCTTCCGTATAAACCTAAGTGACGTAATTGTCGGTGCCGGTGAACGGAACATGCGACGGCGCTTAATCCGTCAATTACTTACCCACCTGAGAAGTTCAACGGAAAGCACCCGTGTTTCGTAACAGGAAGTTTAATTTAACAATAAAGTGGGAAATTAAACGTAATCAATATAATAATAATAATTATTATTATTAGTCCACGTTAAATGTGAAATTGAAAATTAAAATTTCACAATTATCAATGATATCAGCAATATTAATATAATTGATAATAAATTTAATATTGTACTTCAAATTAATGTTTTATCCGGCAATGTGATATTGATAGAACTGGGATACATTTCGGATAAATGGACACGCGTATCTTTGTAGAATTTTCAAGTTAAAGATTGTAGAATTGCGTTATCATACTGATATAATTTTAATTTTTAATTTCACATTTAACATTGATAATAATATTCCCACCACTCCCGAGGTACGTCCACAAAAACGATAATGATTACGTTATTAATAACGATGTTCAATTTCCCGCTTTATTGTTTAATTTCATTATCGCAATTAATCGCAATCTCGTTTTCGTTACGTAAAGCATTACAGAAGCCAACGACCGATGGTACAAATTTATTACCTGCAACCCGGTGCAATTTAATCGCGCGCGTATTTCAGCTCGCCGAAATTTGGCGGATATTTTGGGCTTCATCTAATCTTCGCTGTGAAAATACGCGGCTTTTGCTATCGCGAGAATACTCATCACCATACCGTCCTCTCTTACGTCAAGATTTTAATTTATGCATCGCTTTAATTATCAGCTGCGTCTTCCCGAAGTTATGATCGCAACCGTAATTACGCCGTTTCAGGTGGTAACAAACGGTGACTTGCAAAAAAGAATCGATTCTAAACTGCTGGACGCCGGTTTATTATCGATACTTGTTCGATCATAAGAAACATTGTGATTACCGAGTTATCAGAGCGTTCCCCCTCCGGCTGTATAAATATCTTTATTTATGCTCATCATAAATATGCGCAATTTCAAACGACAACTAGTGGTTGATAGAAATGCTCAGACAAAAATTGAACTTAGAAGCGAAATTGTTATTCTATAAGGTATAAGAGACTTTGGGTCGAATAGATTTTCGGATGACTAATTAAGTTAAAGAGACGGCACTTATTAAGTTAAAGAGACGCGAGAATACAGTTTCGAGTAGTAATTATTTTATTGTTTATTTCTGATAATATTGAGTAACTCGAAACTTTTTCAGTTGATAAGAAAAAAAAGATGAGAGAAGAATTCGATAAATATATATCACATTATAAAAGGCAATGAAGTTAATTTGCTGGATATGTTTCTGATTATGGTATGAGTCTGAATAATAATGTATTCACGGTGCGAGTGCACATTGTAATCTCGCTGCATCATGCTGCGAAATTACGGCGGCACTGCAATACGATTTTTTTCTGCGATGCAAAAGACGAATGCGACTTATGTATGCTTACGTAACTATTGATCTCGGTAGCAAAAGTTACATGTGCTGCGAAATTCTGCGAGGTCTAACTTTTGCCGGTGACCGAAATTCGAGTTGGCAACGCGCGAACGGACATCCGAGTTTTCTTTTCTCCATAAAGGAAACACTCGTAATAAATCGCGTTACGATGATATCCGGAATTTAAAAAATAACAGAGAGTATAAAAACGCGAAATCACGCAAAAGAAGAGTACCGATAGAGTAAATCAATGGATTCAGTGTAACGCAGTTTTTTTTACAAATTGTTAAAATAGTGAATGTATGATTTAGCTAAAATAGACTGATATTATTCAACAATACCGTGGAATACTGATATGCAGGTTTTTGCTGAGCAGGTCCGCTATCAAACATTAAAATAATGTCGCTATTGCGACTATAATAGGCGCCATTCCATTCGGTCGGCTAATAAACGTAACTGCTTATAAACATATAGCATTTCGCGAATTAATTCCACGCGAGCGAGTTTGTTGTATAAGTTAACCCGTAACAACGCAGGTTAAATGCCGAGATAATTGTTGCGCCGAATAAGAGCCGGTGGTCCCCATGGCTCGTGTTTACTGAATCGTCCGGTGAAATTGATTAACATTCATCTGTAGCATTTGCGTTTCTCAAACGAGTAATACCGGCAATAAACCGGATTTTTTTCAAAAGGCATTGCGATGTTGATCACGGTTTTTTAAAATATACATTTACCTTTTAACAGATGCATTTACCGACAATGCATTTTTTTGCTGTTTTTTTGCAACAATCAGCATGAATCAGTAGTTTTGCCATATGCATTTATTGTCATTGCATATTCTAGGTGAATTTACATTTTATCATTTTATTTGACGTGCGTTCGGCGGAAAAAACCAATGGTTATTTATTTTAAGTTAATGTTAAAAACTGGCAATTTTGATGACTAACTCAGTATTTACTGTTTGCAAAATGCAGCACGTGTCAACGATTACGGCAAAACTTTTTATCAGTTTAAGTACGTCATTTCTATTTCGTGCTTGAATTTACAAGTAGACTAAACAAAGGCTCATTGAAAATTAGAATGTTTTCGTAAGAGTTATTTGAAACGTTTCTTTTTGTCTTGTTTACAAGCGTACCTAAGTGTACTTTGATACTTTAATTATTTAAGGGATGAAGGATGACTATGTCATAATAAATGAAAGTATTATATTCCAAGATGACCTCGCACTCAGATATTTTACATCGTAAATTTTACCTGCCATTTTCCTGCTGTTCCGAGATTTGTAATTTTAGGAAAAAGCTACGCTCAAGTTACGCATTATCTTTCATTAAGGTCGTTTCTGACGTCACAAAAATATCAAATTTGGGTGGCAGGTATTTTCAGTTTCTAGTAACTCCTAGTCTTTAAACAGAGATTTACAATATAGATCAGTATCTTTCAGCATTATATCATCACTTTTCTATGCCAAAGAGGCATATCCTGTTTTTCTTTCAAACTGTTCAATTTAATTCCGAATTATAATTTTGCGCGAAGCGTTGCATATTTCAAAGAACCGAAAGTATATCTCATTGAAGAGAATAATAGTATCTGAAATTATCGTATCTCTGATACAGTATAAAAATCTTGTTTCGTAGCTCGCAAAACTTTTTCGCGTGTTTTAGTAACATTAATGAATCATGAAATGTTAAGATACAGTCTTTCGTAGAATAAAATAGCTATGACACTCTTTGAGTGCATAATCGAAGGAATAGGTAAGATAATATGATTTTTGTATAGATTTTTTTACTAGATACTAATAAGAGATTTCAAAACACCACTTTAGATAAAAAAAGAATTCTACGGATTGTGAGGTTTATTTTAGTTGACAGCTAATTCTAAGATTATATCTTTCAGAAACTGATGGTTAGCTAATGAAATATATTTCCTGGTTGACTGCTTCCGAGATTAGATTGCTGGACCACGCATTCCTTGTTTCGTTTCCTTGAAATTCAGGGGATACGAGAGGAAAAGAGAGGGAAAGAATCCGACAGGAAAATGGCAGAACAAACCGCGCTATGTGATTAGATGAAGAAACATGTATTCGTAGTTTCGACTTACATATGTGTGGATGAAGGCGAATCTAATTGCGAAAAGCTGCAAAATTTCCATGATTTATGCGTTTAATCTCTCTCATTCGTTTCGCCTACTAGACGTAAGATGCTTGTGAACTTCATCGCGCGGTGAAATCGAAGAACGAGATCTGCGCGTGACGAATTTTTAATTGAAAACGAATATCGCGAAGAGCACAGATCGACGTCGGTGCTTCGTGCGATATAAGAGGAATCTTTAGATCGTCTCGCTCTGGAATTGACGATCACCTCCGTCCGCGCTAACCGAATTCCATTCAGGCGCCTCGCATCGCTTCTCGCCGCCGATTAATTGTCGATTAAGAATAGAAAACGCTGCGCTAAGCGCCAGCGTTGCTAGAATAGTTGGGGGGATAGATATCTGAATGCGCCAACAAACGCACCTGTAGCACGATTCTGTAACTCATCGTTATATGCCTGTATCAGATTATGGATTGGGATTGAGATTGCAGGATTGAAATTTGACCAATCAGAGCAAAGTTCAGCTAAACTTGTAGTGCCGTAAAACTTGATATTTCACGTATTTACAAATTCTGTTTCTAAATTCTTACAAGATAATTTTTCCTCATTATTTTTGTCTAGGCTTATCTTTACGTGACTTACTTTTAATCTAAAATTCTTTTTCTGTATCTGGTCACGTACAGTTATAAACGACTAATTCTATTACGCTAACAGACCTTTTGTTGGGTCCTTTTTAAAGGACTTTTAAAGGAATATCTCGAAAACTGTGCCCTGATATTGTGTCTAATTTTATTCCTAAATTAGAGATATTCGTTGCTATATTATTATGATGCTTTAATCGATTATATTTCTTCCTCGTGGTATTCCTAATTTCGCCTTCTAGAAATGTTCATTATACCGCCCATTTTCCTAATTCGTTTGCCTCTAGAATAACTCTGGAGCTCCCTCAGCCTTTAATGAGTAACAAGATCTTTTTTCGAGGGTAAATCAGCTAGGCAGGATGCTGACCACATCACTCCCTAATCCATGAAACCTCATGGGCTTTCTTAATCGTTAAAAGCAGAGGATATCTTTACCAACATTATGTGCTCTATTTTGAGTTGTTTCTATTTCCAGCATATATTGTGCGTCATAATTGTATTTTTAACAAAAATATGTAAGGGTGCGATATTAGAAACATTTTTTTCGATGTCTAAAAAATACTGCTTTTTTTGTTTTCCTTTAGAAAAGATAGTTAAAGTAAACTTTGAACACATTCATGCCATGGAGATCATATTATGATAATCCTAGAATAAAATGATGCGATTTAGTTATATTCTTGTAGGAGTTTTCAGTCAAAAATTTGAATTTTAAAAATAGGGTGCGATATTAAGCATGATCCCCTACGTTGCCTCTCGCTCGTGTAACAGTTACAGAATCATGCTAATGGTTACGATCCCATAAAGGCGACAACGCGCCCGTTGCCTTGCGTCAGAATCGCGATTATGTTATATCGTATACATAATAAAAACCAACGATCTCACTTCACTTACTGCGTAACGCAAAAGTTAAGGTCGCGCGTCGTCTTTTTAAGATACGCGACTCTTCTTTCACGACCGATATTTGCATGCGCGGTTTAGAGATAGCGCACACACATTGAAAAGTCTGCAAGATTACAAAGTGCTGTTAAGCGTCGAGTATATTTAATTGAAGCGTCAGCATTCCGCGGGGCGAGATCCCCATTGCAATTAATCGCGCGCCGACATTTACGTGGCCCAGTTCTCACATACAGTCCGGGGAGAACATGTAGAATACACGATTAAAGTTTCAATACGTATGTGACATTGGACATAGCGCCTGATTAAAATTTCAACAGAGATTTCATAGAGCACGCCTTCCTTTACAAATATAGGAATACATCCGTAAACTGGATACATATCGAGCGAGTCGTGACCAGTTGACCCCAGCGAGACATCGTTTTGTACCTATATATACCTACGTGTCTTGCGAAAGGAGGCATTCAGGTAACATATCGATTTAACCCGATCGTTAATACGTAACGTCCTTACATCTTTCGTCTTAATGGATTTCGCGGAGCGAGTTCTTTTTTCCTATTCCACGTCCAGTCACTCGCATGATAAATTATAAATGATAAATGTCAGAGAGGACGTATATTACCGGAAGAATATTACCGCCTCGTTTTTGCGTCGTGCCGCGATGATTTTATCGCTTATTCGTACAACTTATAACGAAAGAGAGAGAGAGAGAGAGAGAGAGAGAGAGAGAGAGAGAGAGAGAGAGAACTATTCCGCAACACTGAAAAAAGATTTTAGTTATAATAACCAAGGCTTGGTGAAATAGCTTCAACTAAAGGGTTTAGTGATTATGACGAAATAATTTGGTTAATGTTAACAAATTTGGTTAACATTAACCAAATATTTTGTCATAATCACTAAACCCTTTAGTTGAAGCTATTTCACCAAGCCTTGGTTATTATAACCAAAACTTTTTTTCAGTGAACGAGATAGAACTGATAACCGATACATGTGCTAGATACCACAAATTCTGCATATTCGGAGGAAATAACGGCGCTTAGAAATAAAATTCCTGGGTGAAATGCGGGGTAGCGTTACTAAACGCACGAAGCAACGTTCCCCAATTATATCCGTATTACGTTCATTATAGATCGTAATAACGAATAATCCTCTTTCAGCGACTTGACGTCCCTCGCGTTGCTAAACGACGTCCCATTTTCACGCAGGAATAGATCATATTCGTTCGTTATTCTCCATCGATCTTCCGCGCGGCTTTATTCCCACGACGAGTAGTAAAAGACCGCTATCGGTGACATGCGGGAGCACGTAAGCCGATCGCTTGAATATTTCTACGCGCCGTGAATAATGCCTTATTGTCAGAGAGCCCATCTCACCGGTGGGATACCGTCAACTGTCCGTCGATCGATATCGGCGCAATCGTGCGCAACAATCATTTGCCGTTTGCCATTCGATAGATTCCGCGATGAGATTCCTCCCCGCGTTATTCCCCCGAGGTATTGCCGGTAAGAATGTCGTAGCTTTTTCCTTGATGGGACTCGATAAGCAAAAAAAAAAAATAATAACAATGCTCTCTTGTCAGTACTTTAAAACTGTACAAGTACTGATAATTTTATCCTTGGCCACCTGCGCGCCGGGCCAGCTGACGTTCCTTATCTCATAAAGATATCTATTCCGACAATTTTTATCTTAGGTCACGCACTTCTCGTAAAAATTAACACTCGACAATACCAATAATCTGACGTTGAGATCGAAATGCCTAAATCGCGGTTGGACCATTGTCAATTCTTGTCTCTGTCGTTGATCTATTACGTTTCTCGAGTGACGTTGCTATTCTTAACTGTTAAGCATCATAATGAAAATGGACCGTGCTACAAATCGAGAGACGTTCCCCGCGGTTATTTGCGGAGCAGGTGATCTCGAGTAGAAGCGACGGGTAATGAGGAGAAATGGGAGCTAAGTATAACGATCTCTCGATCGTGCGTATAAACTAGGCGACCCATTGACGCTTTTTAACGCGACCGCGCTTTCTATCATCTCACGCGTCAGTTCGTCCACGAATGCAAAACAAAAATGTAATTTTCACAACACCTCCACGGAAATTTCGACTTTCCATGCCTAGAGAGGGGCGAAAGTGACCAATTTCACGCCAGGGCGGCATTAGCGGGCGGAAAGTGACCACTTTCCGCCCTAGGGAGGAAAGTGGTTACTTTCCACCCGCTATGCCGCCCTGGCGTAAAATTGGTCACTCTCGCCCCTCTCTAGGCATGGAGGTCGAACTTTCCGTAAAAATGTTGTGAAAAATATCGTTTGCACCTCGGGTCGAAAGCTTTTTCAGACTCGTGTGATTTGCTGATGCCCTCGCCTTCGGCTCGGGCGGCAAACTTCACACTCGTCTGAAAAACGCTACTTTCGCCCCTTGGTGCACAATATACTATTTTATCTGCACATTTCTATGTATTTCTTACATTTTTATTATGTTATTGTTTCTATTATTATTAGATTATTATTTCTAGCCACTATTTATTCTCCTAGATTTATTTTTTACGTCTTTTTATACATCTCTATTTTTAATATGTCTTCGCCGGGCTCATCTGAGTAACCAGGCCGTTTTTAACGGCCGAAAGGTTTGCCGATTTATGTCGCGGTAATTGTACTTGGGACACTTGAGTGAACTCAGTGAACCGGTTAAGCGTTAGAGAGTAGGAAACACGACGCCAGCGAAGGCCGCTAATGAGAACGAAGGTCACGACTTTTACTTTTTAAAGACGTGATCGTCACTTATCTTCAAGATCTCTCGCTCGCGATCGATATAGATTCTACGCGATTCATGAATTAGAATAAGTCGTAAGAATGTTTGCACTGATTATATTAGAGATATCACTTATAACACTTTACATTCATAAATCGCAATGTCATCCAAAAAGTAACGTTGTTTATTTTAAGTATAGTAAATCGTTTATCTTATCGACTTTTTACACATTGTGTAATTAACTAATGCGTAGAAAACTCTTTTATAGCTTGCTTAGATAAGTTTTCGCAGTCGCTAATACGCAATTGTAGACGTATAGAAAGTAGAATTGCAATATATATATTCAATATATGTTTAATATATATTTAATTATATTTAATAGATAATATTATATATATTTAATATATATTTAATATATACTTAATAAATATTTATAATATATGAAACATATATTGATATGTAAATTTGTGCCTTGGTATTATGAAATATAGGAATTTTTGTGAGATTATCTACTCGTTCAGAAAGAAATTATCGGCGCCGCGTAACGATAACGTCTTGCGTAATAATCGCACTATTTATAAGCGCGACAAATGTTGAGACCGCAATTTAAAGATTATTTCAAGGAAAATGCTGCGTACTATTTTACTCTTCCGTAATTTTGTACTTATGTGTCATTACATTGTCATTTACAATGTTTTTACGATAAAGTAATCGTTCTCTTTGCAGTAGAACGGATCGACGGGAGAATTGCGTTTACGGAGATATAAGATACACGAAGAAGAAAAATGCAGAACGGATTTGAGGTCGACGATAACGACGTCATTTATAAAGATGTTGTCATCATAGGTAAGTGCAGAGAAATGTCTTGAGCTTCATCGAGAAATAGCTCGATAATAAAAGGCATGATACAAAAATCGCGCAAAGGGATAATAAGTAAGAACGTACTCGTGATAGAGTAAAACGTGAATGTGCAAAATCATGCAAACGTGTTGCTGAAAACAATTTCTGTTGTCACAAACATTATGTAAACATGAATCGTAACTCGTCTAGGATTCATACTTATGGTGCTTTTACAGCAAAGATATGTAAATTACTTCCATCAATATTATGTAAATTGTACACCAATAGAACCTCCGGGCGTAAATATGTAATCTGTTGGAAAAATGTAACGAATATTGAATAAACCGTTGCTTGAAACAAATTCAATACTATTTTTAAGCATTCGCGGACGCAACTTTACATATTATTTGCACAAACGCTCGTCACGAGTTTCGGACATATTTCGTAAATATGACGGACGTTTTGCTATCTGGGTACAATCTGACTAAATTTTTTAACGTGCATACGTATGGTTATTTGACACCACTAAAGGTAAATGTACCAGTGCCGGGACACTTAAGACCTATGTCTAGACACCTTTATTATTTTAGTTTTTAAATAAGTATAACGCTAAAAATATAAAAATATAAAAACAAAACTAAAAATATAATACAAGAAAAATATTTTTATCTTTGATTCTCTTTAATTCGCGTTATAACTTATTTAAGCACTAAAATGAAAAAAAATGTCCAGGCATTGGTATATTTACCTTACGTTGAGGATCAACAAGCTCCTTATTTTTCTTGTGTTTGGCATTAATTTCCCACAGAGCTAAAATTCTTATCGTAAGAGCAATAGCGTCTCAAATAAAAAGTTCGTGGGAAGAGTTAAAATATCTCTGTGAAACAGTCAGCAGTTATAACTCGGAGCTCAGTTGCCGGGAAATTAGAGATTGTCATACATAAAGATATTCTACATTATCTCTGATTCTTAGGAAACGGGCCCAGCGGGATATGTCTGTCATATATGCTCGCCGGAAACTGGCCTTACTACAACGGCGAACCTCATCCCGGCGACGATATGCTGACAGCGCGATTACGGTTCTACACGACCGGCAACGAGGAGTGCGGCGACGCGTCGGACGATGCGAACATCGACGTGACCACCAACAATCGTCGTCAGTGCTCCAAACCCGGCAGAACACAGGGCGGGCTAGCGCACAGCACACGGTCCAAACTCGAGTGCCTGTCCTCCGGCATCGAGGGCAGAGGCGGTGGCCGACCGCTGGCTCTTCTCATGGACCAGCTGCAGCATCCATGCGTCGACGCCGGCCTCGATGTAGCTTCGCTACTCAATTGGAGTTCCGCGGACGAGCATCCCGAGCACAGGATCGTGGATCACGTTGTCCTTGGCAAGGGCCAACCTGGCGGTGCCTGGCAGGTGCATAGTGAACGATATTTCCTTGTAATCCTGCAAATAGTAGATTCTCTTCCACGAAACAAAATGTGTCACGATAAATATAAAAGTAATGAAAAGAAAAATCTTAATAAATTAGAATATATAATTATTGAAAAATTAAAGATTTTACGTTAGAAATTGATAAGGCTGATTGCAACAGTATTACTTTACTCTTAACGCAATACATTTATGTGAAAAGTGCTTTCAATATAAATTTGACACTTCTTTAATATTATCTTTTAGTCTATGGATCCCAATGTACTCACCATCAGTCTGAGTCGATGGATGTCTCTCCCTGATTTGGATCTGAGGCACTGGGAGAAACTCGTCGAGGTCGAACACTTACAAAAGTCGGTTTTAGCGGAAAGCGACATTTATGCGCGGCTAGAAAAACTGAGCGTTTGTAAGGCGTCCAGTCGAGTTTCCATGGGTACCGTAGCAGCTTATTACAAGGACTACGTGCGCAGAAAAGGCTTGAAACAATACTTCCGATGGTACATATTTGAAATAGATTATCTATGGCACGAATCCGTCACTGACATCGATGCAGATTTTCAAGCAATTTGTTGCAGTGGGACCACAGTTACCTCAGTAAGACCGAACCCGGAGAGCAAAGGAGGATACAATTGGATTGTAGACGGGTACGAAAATAAAAGTGGAAAGCGATTTCGGTATTGGTGCAAAAGGGCGGTTCTCGCAACCGGCTCGACCGATTTATCGAATCATCTAAACATCCCAGGGGAGAATACGAATCCCAAATGGGTGACACACGATCTCAATGATCTGGAGACTCGATTAGGACGTTTGGTCGACGAATATGGTACGTAAATGCAGGATTATATAAAGAAAGAGAGATTGCACCTAATTTGGTGATTTTTGAGAAAGCTTATCTTCCTTCTTTTACAGTTTTTTATTTGGTTTATTGCAGAATTCGATTTGTTCTCATCTGAGAAACCGTTAACCGTAGGCCAAGAGTTGACCGACGAACAGATTCCACCCGTGTTAGTAATCGGAGCTGGTCTGAGCGCGGCCGATGCGATTATGGCTGCGCGTTTTCGAGGCATACCCGTGCTGCACGCATTCCGCCACTCGTTGAACGAGTGGGGCAAACAGACCGCCGAGAGGATAACTACTAGTTACGATCGATTGCAATGGCTGCCGGATTCCATATATCCGGAGTATCATAAAGTGTACGAGATGATGGCTGACGGAGGTACAAATTATTCTCTGTACAAGTCGTTGCCTGGATACACGCTTGTCAGTCTCTGTGAGAATCGCGAGAATGGAAACACGCATACAAGGAGGACAGCCACTCTTGCTGCTCCTGACGGTCGGCTGCACACATTTAAAGTATCCATTGCGGCTATTCTTATCGGTACATATAATATATACTTCTTAATAACAGTTCAAACTAGTAAATATTGTGAAATAAATATGATCGTAGATATTGAAGCGTTCAATTGGCAAATTTGCTGATGTTAATGTATTGAATAATTTATTTTAGGATACAAACCAGACCTATCATATTTGGAAGGTGGCGGCATAGGATTGGGTAAATTTGCAAGTAAGCCGATCAATAGTAAATCGAATCCAATTGAAATCGACGATTTCACATACGAAGTGATCAACGCGCCGGTAAAAGGACTTTACGCATTAGGACCTTTAGTCGGTAACAACTTTGTTCGCTTCGTTCTGGGTGGTGCGCTTGGAATTCTGGCGCACATTCTACATACCACAAATACCTGAGAGATCTGACAGCCACTCGCGCAACTCGATCGTAGCTTAGTAAAATTATTTTTAACGAGTAACAAAGAAAAATGAGCTTTGAAAGTTAAACGCGATTAGTTGTGCATGAGTTAATGTTATGTAATATTTGTATTAATAATAATTTAATATAAATTATAAATTGTACGTTTTGCCGTTTTGAGCCATCTTTATTTCACTTCTCTTTGCCGGTTAGTATCAATTTTCATTTCTAATCCGAAAATTATGCTGACTGTGAATATTAGCAGAATTTTTCTGGTATTTTCTCTTGAAAATGATGCTCCTTTGTACATTCAGTTTTCAAATACTTACCCTATAATCTTTTGTCGGAGAACTAGAGATTGTTTCATTTATCTACCGTGTATCGGTGAAGATGGTTTAAAGTAGAGCCGAAACGTACGATTTATAATTCATAATTTATAATTTATAACATTAACTCGCGAACAACTAACTTGACTCGCAAAGTCCATTTTTCCAAGTTACTCATTAATTTTAATATCGAGAGTCTTTAGACTTAGATAATTAATCATGTATCAAAATTATTTTATATGTAGACATATTGTCAATGGCATCGTGTGACTTCTGCTCAATTCGTGAATGCTGAATAACTACCCTCTTAGTTCTTAAACTTTACATAAAGAGATTGCTTAGTAAATCTGTTTGTACATACTATTAAAATTATTTTTATATTCCTTTCCATATTACCATTCGCGAGGAAACGATCGATTTTTTAGTGTATAACTATTTAATTGTTCAAAATATCTCCTAGTGAAAGGTAAATGGCGAAGAGATTACAAGATTTACTCAGCGAGTAGTGACTTACAACGTGCGGAAAAAGATGATAGTTCAAATGCTACCTTAGGTCTATTTTAAATCTGTTCGCGCTTGTTAACATTCCATTTAATAAGGAAATTATCTATGGGAGATGGTATCGATGATATGACTCGCACCTAAATTTGACAATTGTCATATTATTGATAAATTTGTCATGACTATACATTATCTCTCCAGAAATACACCTTATTAGATTCCACACTTCGTACATACAGTTAATACATAACTGTTGGAGTCTGTATTGTAACGAGTTTCGAAAAGAAAAACGAATAATACAACGAAACTCTTGACATAAATTTAATATTATATACGTATTTAGGATTAATCTATGTTTGCCTTTTTACGATTAAGTTAAAAATGCTTTTTATGCACATTTATCTATACACGATTTATATGTAGAAATGCTTTTAATAACTTTTATTTTCGTGGGATTAGAAAGGATATTTATATACCCAGACGCATGACTCAAATCGGGACGTATGACGTCTTAAAGACGTCTTAATGACATCTTTGAGATATCTTATGTTCCAATTTGGGACATTGTGTTTACTAGGTATTCTTATTAGAATGTCCGGACAGTTGTGCTTATCGAAACGCACAAGCATTTTTTATATTGCGCATTTTTATTTCCTGACAATTTGCAAATGAGAACACGCGTGAATTAGACAATTGCAGACGCATCTTTTACGTAACATCTTTAATCCGCCGTGTAATATGCCTTTACATCTCTTATTAATAAGCTGTGATTACTTTAGTGAAATAGGCTAGTAATGTTTTGTTGTTAGTATAAGGTATATGATATGTAATACTACCCTTTTAGTACAAAACGTTTCCAGAAAAACTTATTTTTTTATTACTTAATAGTTTTTATTTACACTTAATTTAGAAACAGCGTGCCTTATTGCTTATATTTTACATTATTTTATTTATGATATGCGATATACAATTACATATGTACAATTATATTAATTAAGTTTTATGTTAATTAGGTTTATTCAGTTTAAAGATGATTTAAAAAAAAAGAGAAATATACTTTTCATAATTTTATTACATTTCAAATGGAGATTTTATTGCTCTTTGATAATGTATCGTGAAAATGCGAGAAATATTATCTTGTTATGTTAAACATGCGGTATGTAAACTTATATGTTAATACGTACTTTAAAAGTAAGCCTAAAACGCGTATTCAATATAATGTTATGATACATTTGATATTAGCGGTCAGGCGAGATATTGTAGCGTATACAAGAGATAAACCGAACATTGAAGCGTATCATTTATAGCATAGAAACATGTGGTTTTTAGAAGTTTTATTAATACGAAAGTTGATATATATTGATATATTAGCTAAATGACGACAGGGATATGTATGGATACTTAATACGCAATCTGTGATAGGAAATGCAATGTTCAAGAAGCGATGAAGTAGAAAAGAGACTACGTAAATAAAACTTGAGCACCATTATATTTGGTAGACACGTATTTTTACATGCAAAATGAGGAGCGATTTATATAAGAAATATTATATTGATATATAATATTATATAGTTTAAACAAAATAATGGAAGGAATCACCATCCGAAATCACATCTGTCTCTTTGATAGAACGGCAGCGGACAAATCCCACTTGTCACAAGAAGCTCCTAGTGAACTTTAAAATACCAGGAAAAAATCGTATTGTTACTTCTTATGGTGTTTAAAAAAAAAAAAAAACAATTTGTAATACCTTATATAGACCATTCTGTGTATGTGTACACAAGAAAATGAGCAGAATTTATAAGGACTTAATTAGTCATTGTTTTATTATGGAATGATGATTTAACAATTGGATGTACAGAATAGTTTACAATACAGATATAAAAAGTTAAAACGCATTTTTTTTCTATTATGCGATATCACACGGAAAAAAAAATAATTTATACACGTTATCGCTATAAAAAAATATACATTCAAGTGAGATAAATAAATTATTCTATCATAAATCTTATTTTTGCGATCACTCTTAGTATACATTAGAAGAATAAAAATACAGCGGGATTATCTAAATAAAATTGCAAGGATTACGATATATTATGCGTGGAGGATTGTTTTAAAGATTAACATCGATTAAAAAGATTAATGCCACATTCATAGTTGATTATTTCTATCATATTAATTCATAAACAGACTGAACAGACATTTGCCATAATCTTATGAATACATCATTTTTTCCTGACAACACTTGAGAAAAATCGCACATACTATTTTAAAAAATAGCTTTCCATCATTATATACATTTACAACAAACTCTCTATAAAGGATTGTTTTATTTTATGGAACACGATGATAAATACCAACAAGTATACCAATATTCTTACGTTAATTTTATTCTAATTATAGTTGATTCTACGTTTTAAATATGACGAACAGGAAGCTAAGTAATATAATAGCTGCCGCGAGAATCACGATGCAGTACAATTTTTTATTGGCCTTCTGATACGAGTCGGCTTTCTTTAATTGTTTGTAGCCCTCTTGTACTTGCACTTGCGTTTGCTCGAGATTGTAATCGATCCGGTCTAAAATAGTACCCTGATCCTGTACCATTACTGCAAGATCCTGTGCATAATAAAAATCTACATTTTTATACGAAACTATCGTCTTGTCGCCACTGGCAATAAATATCAAAACGGTATACTTGAATTTACCCCAAATCAAAGATTTGTATTCGCTGCATTATATCATTATTATATTATCATAAATATTCGCGCGCGTGCGTAATACACAAAACTTACCTTGAAAATATGTTTTAAGTCTCCTATACTTTGAACTATACTTCCAATCTGTTCCTCCCTCTCCATCGCCAATTTCATTCTATCTTCCGGCTCCTCCAATTGTAATAAAACCGAGTCCTGCCGTTGCTCACTTCTTTGCCAATAATCACCAGCTGCCTCGTTCAATTCCATCAACCAAGGATCGGTTGCTACATTATTTAAAAGAGATTGGTCTTCCGCGAAGAACTGGTTGTTCCTCTCCTCTCTTGATTTCACCTCTGCAAAGATTCATCGAATTGCAATATAAATAACGCTACAGTTCGTTAAAAATATTAATAGCTGCTCATCTTTAAATCATACAAAGGACATACGTGTCAGATAATGATTCTGCGCTGCTCTATATCGAAGACCTAACTCCTGCAAGGCAGTCGAGAGGGCCATTACCGCGCTGGCAGCTAGACGACGTTCCGTAGGTTTACTTTCGTGCCTGCCGGCCGACTTAATTGTTTGTACTTGTCTATAGCCACTGGAGAACGCACGTCCGATCTCTCGTGTCAGCTGCTCCATTTGCCTCTCTTCCTGCGCAGTGTTACAAAACACATAAAAAATCCTGACGTTGCAATTATTATGAAATGTAAAAAATTTCACTTGGTTGACGGTATTCTTCTTTTGCGAAGCAAGCGACAGAAGCGGTTCTTTCAAATCCAGCTGTCTGTCAAGAACCAAATTAGAACAGAATGAGGAACTGGCGAACCTGAGATGTATCGTCCAGGGTGGGCCTGGTAAGCTGCTTAGAGTGCAGCTCGACCAGGCTGTCTATCTTCACCCGCAATCTGCTCAAGATGTACTGCGTCTCCTCCAAAGCGTCCGCCCAGGCAGGCGGTGCACTGCTGTCCCCGCTAACACCCCTGAGTTCGACATTGTCGGATGCGCCAGAATCTGATTCCACCAGTGCCGCGCGATCGGTAAGATTCTGAAAGAGCACGCATTGAGGATGATAGGGCGAAAAGATAAAAGCGGCAAGCGGAACAGGTTAAATGTACGCACCTGTTCGGCGTAAATGTGCCTGCTCTGCAGAGCATTGTTTCGCATTAAAACGAAGGGCTCGGTCAGGTTCCTCGTGGCCATTTTTCAGGTGTTATCTCTCCTTATCTCTACGCGATATATCTCGTAATCATTCCACCGCGCTGCGCTACGCACCGCACACCGCATCAGCTGTCATCTTGAAACAGCTGATCAGTCAGATCAGTGATCACCACGATCACCAGGCCTGCTCCCTCTGTCTCTCTCCAGCTTTATCTATTTCTTGCACCATCTGTGTTCAAGGGTCGGCAGTTGTATTATTTTGAGTTTAAAAAAATGAAAATTGTATCAACACACAATTAACTTATGTTCCATTCGTAGATTACAATTTTGTTCATAAAATTGATGAATAAGGATAATGAACAAACCTGAAGTTAATATATTTCCTTATATATTTATCTGATATTTTACCAATTTACCAATTTTTCAAAGTTTAAACTTTTAATATTTAAAAATTAACGGGCTTAAAATATTTATTAATTTACAAAATTACAATCCCTGAAGTTTCCCAACTGATTATATTCTCCTGATACTTTTGTTAATTTTTGAGATTTTAAATTTCTATTCTAAAAGTTCTATTCTAAGGTTTAAAATTTCAGAAATTCTTAAAATTTCTGTTCTTGGAATTATAGAGCTCTCTTTGTGCTCACTTCTTTGTCCATTTTTAAGATTTTAATTTTTCGCAGTTCGAATTCCCAGAATTAAAATTGCAGGAATTAAAATTCTTGGAATCTCGATTCTCAAAATTTCAATTAGTGCAACCTCCTTGCTAGTTATATTCTCCTGCTACTTTGATCTTGGAGAATTTATAAAATTTTGTAACTGATTCTCTCTTTCTCTCTCTCTCAATGAAGGTTACTATAAATTATCGATGGTCTATAAATTGACAATTTATTTTACCGGCTGTGGTAAAATTGCATTTATATAAATATTTTATACATATCGACAATAAGTATCAAAAGAATATATAAATCAGGTAAAAAGTTGCACTAGTTTAGTAGTTTTATAATTATGAACATATCAATCTGTGAAATCAAACCTCAGAAAGTTCAATTCTTAAAATTAAAAAAAGTATCAGCTAGATTATAATCTGACAAGGAGTAGCATTACTTGAAACTTCGAAAAGTGACAGATAATGCAATTAACTAAAATACTTTTTACTTCTTTTACGAATTTAATTTCTATTTAATCAGTTATTTGTAATATACATTTAACGTCATAAAATCATTGTATAAAATCATTAATCTCATACAAGGGATACATAGATATACAAGAGTTACTATATTAGCAAAATTTTATTTCTTATTTAACAATTTGAAAAGCATTATACAGTACCTAATCGTATGTACAACATATATAAATACAAAAATACTTCAAGATATACATGGTGTCATATAAATGAAATTTTGCTGCGGGAACTACTGAATTTTATCTTGCACCGATATATGAAGAAATTATCAAACAATCACAGAGTTTTAAATGATGTCTTCGACAGATGTGTCTTTGATACGCTCGCATTAATTATTACATCCTAATATCAGCCTGTCTCGCAGTATTAAAGGTAAAAGCTGATGCGATATTAAATTAAACGTAAACCGCAATTGTACTTCTATTTTACTATTTTATTAGTTTGCTTTTGGTTTCAATTACCAAAAGCCTAGTGCTGTAGAGATTGCCTAATATGACCTGTTTCTTGATCATTGTTAGCGCCTCCTGCCCTTTCGCGTAACACTGCCTAACCTTCTCTTTATCCTCCAACGCCTTGTTCTCCTTGAACTCGTGTCGTACTTTTCGCAGTGCATACATTCTAAAAAGTACCGAACAATTATTATTTTCTACACAGTCCATACACCTTTCGTTATCATATGAAAGGCACAATTGGATGCTCGATGACAGGCTATAGTTATTTGTGAAATAAAAAAGATTTTACACTTCTAGATATGTACAGAAATAAATCACGTTAATATAAGAGAATTCTTGAGGATGAAATTCTTAGTATTTAAAAAATGTATACGTAAGTATACTGAAGGAAAAAGAAATAGATGATTTTTTTTCACTCTAATACGTTCACTAAAAAATCGTCTCGATGATATTACATTACCTATAATTGTACGAGCTCCACTTCTTGCTTTCTCGGATTAAATTCCGATAGAGGCTCAGAATCGCGTCTCGACCAGGATTCATTATATTTACAAAAACTAGAGATCCACTACAATCTAAATGGAGCCAAATTCGGCGACTCTGTCGCAGCACATGGTTATGTTATGTGGCGACTGTGGCGTACTGGAGTGATATTAGTGATAACCCGATGGCGTCTTGTTGTTTTTGGTTAGTGTTCTTCCATGTGCGATAAATGGACTGTGCGAGCCGCGATTTAACGCGATACCGCGACTAGACTTACATTGTCATAATTAATATCGAATCAAATAACGTTATTTATTTATTATAAGTGGTATTCGATGCCTGTCTTATCAATATTCTGATGTAAAAATTGACACTTTCTTATATAACCTCCACATATTTATTTTTTGCAAAATTTTTGGAGATGTGTTAATAATTTTCAGGAGTTGATAACACTCTTTGCTTTCAGGCAGATAATAAACAGAGATACTGCACACAGTTTACTATTAAATAATTGAAAAAAAAAAAATATATATATATACATATATTTCTACATTACAATACATTTTAAAATAGTCTTATTTATATAATGTAAATGAATATATATGCAGAAGTATGTAGAAATAATGAAAGGTATTTTTTACAGTTTAGTGCAAGCTACACATACTTGGAGATTTATTCTGAAATCACTTTAAGATAAACCAGTATAACGCACCCTTGTTATAAGTAAGAGAAATTAAGATTTAATAATGTGGTACGCAATGTCAACATATTTTATCTATCTTTAATGAAACAATTGATTCTTGTTTAAAGTATGTATTTTTTTACAGGTGCATCACGTGTCGCTTTTGCAAGGAAACCCTGATAAACAATGTCAAAACAGCCTATAGGGCGGCCTCAGTTGCCGCCAATGTTAACAAGAGCAACGAGCTGGTGCTCTTGGGTCAGAAGTACGCGACGGACGACTGGACGAATGTCACCCCGAATATCGTCGCCAAATTGGGGAGAAACCTGCACGTTCAGCAATACCATCCGCTCTCGCATTTACGTCAGCGCATCGTGAATTTCTTTTACGGACAGTTCCGCAGTAAAAGCGGGACCCCGTCGTTCAGCATCTATGACAATCTGTGTCCCGTGGTTAGCGTCGCGCAAAACTTCGACTCCCTTCTCGTGCCGAAGGATCATCCGAGTAGAAAGAAAGCCGACTGTTACTTCGTGAATCGGGACACGCTGCTGAGAGCGCACACCACCGCGCATCAGGCCGAGCTGATCTCGATGGGATTGAATAACTTTCTCGTCGTCGGGGACGTGTACCGACGCGACGAGATCGACAGCACGCATTACCCGATTTTTCACCAGGTCGACGCGGTCAGATTGCGCACGTCGCGAGAGATATTTCGCGACACGAACGACTCCGAAGGTCTGCAGCTGTTCGAGCACAGAGGGACGGAGAGCGACGAGAAGCAGGCTTGTCATAGTTTGGAAGCGGTGAAAGTTATGGAGCAGGAACTGAAGGGTACCCTAACTAGTCTGGCACAAGCTATCTTTGGGAAAGGTATTGCTTTCGTTTAATACTTCCGACGAGCGCACGCAATTCATTTTCAAACGAGGATCCTCGCGATGTTTCACAATGAAATGACTTGAAATTAATTTGATCCTGCTATCCTGCTAACACAGATGTGCAGTGCCGATGGGTCGATCAATATTTCCCATTCACGCATCCGTCGTGGGAGCTAGAAATATTGTACAACGACAATTGGCTCGAAATACTCGGCTGTGGGATTATGCGTCAGGAAATTCTACAGAGATCCGGCGCCGTGGATCGGATCGGATGGGCATTCGGTCTCGGCTTGGAACGTTTGGCCATGCGCCTATATAGCATTCCGGACATAAGATTATTCTGGAGCAACGACGCGGGCTTCCTAAATCAGTTCAAAGTAGACGATCCTAATGCACGTATCCAATACAAGGTAAAATAAACGTTCAATTTATTTTATTATTAGAATGTTGTGTGTGCGTTTCATCATATTTCTTATATATTAATTTAGTTGTAATTTATATGAAATCTATGTAGAGACGAATATAACTTTTTTTAGCCTGTCAGTATATATCCACCTTGTACCAACGACATAAGTTTCTGGTTGCCGGAAGACGGAAGTTATTCTTCTAATGACTTCTACGATATAGCCCGAGAAATAGGCGGCGATTTCATCGAACAGATTTTATTGAAGGATAAATTCACGCATCCAAAGACCAAGAAAACATCTCATTGCTACAGCGTAATCTATAGACACATGGAGCGTACATTGTTTCAGAGCGAAGTTAATAGAATTCATGATAAAATAGGAAAAGCGGTAGCCGCTAAACTCAATGTAATTATCCGGTAAAGTTTGAGAATAAAGTATTTTCCAAAAATGGGACTTTTATATGTCAGAGTTCTGTAAGATACCTTGATAAGATGCGCATGTGAATGTGTCGTATGAACAATACAAATATCACAGGAAAAGGAATATATTATTTTATTTGCGAATAAATTAATTATAAACGCGTTACATAGCAAATAATAGTCGTCTAGGAACAACTATATTACTTGCGATACGTTTCACATGAGAGATAACAACGATTACAGTTATGTTCTACATGCTTGCAGTATTTACATGAATATAAAACATTATGTAATCTAGTATTATTATTTATGTGCTTAGAATATAAATGATAACAAAAGATATGCCCTTCGTGTAGAAATATTTTCAATAAGGGATAAAATTAAAACAAGACATCTCGAATAGTTTCAGTGACTACAGCTTCTTATATGTATAATAACATCAGTGCAAAAAATGCCGGTTAGGTTTAACTCGCGAAAATCACAGTTTTATTTCTTGATACTCAAATTCTAGATCTCTTAATCGTATTAATTCTAGCCAAGTAAAATGCATTTAGTTATCGTTATACAAATTAAAATTATATTGATCCATGTGAATACTTGAAGATTTAGATACACGAGAAATACTGTTGTGCTCGATTAGAGAACATATCGAATTAATATTTCAAAAATAAACTTTATATAGAGCAGATATATGTGTCGCAAAAATATGTGCGTATAAACACATTGAAATGGAAGATGCGACCTTTGGCAATGTATTAAATAAATTAATGTACAAACAAAAGAAATATAAAGAAAATCAAGTATAAAAAAAGTCATGTATTTAATCTAAAGCCAAGATGCGTAGAGGATAAGCTTGCAGGAAGAATTAACATTATGCGGAGAGTTGTGAAGTTTGTTTCGCTTATAACAAGTTTAATCCAATCCATATTTCCTTGAAGTCAGTGCGCAGATATAATACAAGAAATTTAGAAACTGCCGGTTTTTAATTTTTGCGGTTATTATTTCCTGTCACGTTAATCCTCTTTAGGATTAACGTCGTAAAAATTGATTATTACAAAAATAGCTGGGTGTTATAAAACGGTGCATTTTTTTTCTTATTTCATTAAAAATTATATTAATTGGATTGGATTAGGGATATATTGTAGAACAAAAGAAAATTTTTATACAGTTCTTCATATTGAATTACGTTTGATGTTTTATCCTCCCTTGTCCTCATCTCTATGCGGATAAATCAATTTCCGCATAAGATTTTAGGATAATTTGGTGTAACTGGGAGGTGAAAACTTCTTCCTCAAAAATTTCAGGATATACAGCGGCATACATGAGACCAACGTTATCACCAATACCTTCCATAAGAAGTCCGTTGTTTTAATAAATTCAGCATCTATATTAAAATAACAAGAAAAATATTGTAATAACGATGTGAATTTATATTTATCTTTTGTTAAGTAATTATAAACTCACCGAAGTAATCCTTCAGGACGACCAATGATAGTAAATAGAGCGCTAGAGAGAAGATTTCTGCAAGCATCATTATGTGATGCCAGGTTCTAATTGTTAAAGCAACCATTATTAATTCTGTCAAAACTAGCGCTGAAAAACTTATGGCCACTATATGAATGAATTCGTCCTCGAACATTATAAGCGCACCATACATGATTACTCCTCCTAGAATATGTCGTCAAAGATGTATCTTCTTTACTTGTATATTGCATATATCTAGATTATCGAGATTTAACTGAAACAATACGTACCTTGATATATACTTATCAAAACCCACATAAAAAATGTTTTATATGATAACGAACGGCCTTTACTAAGCTCTTTATAAAGTTCTGGATAGGTAAGCGCTATCTTTCCTGACACATCTTTGTCCAATACCAATGAAAAAACGGGAAACATTGTGTATATTGTAGCGTACCTAAACATTTTTATATACATTATAATAAAGTTATAGTAGGTTCACTCCGATCAAATCCGATTGACTTTAATCGACGATTAACTCGATCAGCAGCAATACTTTTAACTTTATGTCGTTCTTAACTCATATACCACTTCGTGAATCATAGACATATATAACATCCCAGTAAGCATTTCTGTCTTTTAGATCTTGCCTACAGCTCTCCAATGGGAATGCTCTGGTTATTATACGTATACGTCTAAGTCGGGAATAAAGTTGTGTGTTTCGATACTACAAATCTTTTTTTAAAATAATTATCAAAAATTTCCAGATAATTCATTTGTGCTATAATTCATACGTAGTTTTCGTTGATTTCTTCTAAGATCATAACTCTCGTGTTCATCAAATAATAAGAAATTAATAATTCCATACATGTTTAAAACTGTTTTCGAGACAGATATTTTAATTTATCATTTGATATCACAGTACAGAGTGTATCACGCATCGAAGAGATTAGAGCAACATTGCTGATCGAGTTAATCATCGAGTAAAGTTAATCGGAGTTGGTCGAAGTGACCCTAAGAAGTATGTAAAAAGTTTTGTCATAAATACTGAGACTTACAGCAAGTTTTAAATTTAATTTTTAACAAGTATACTTGAGTTACTTACCCTACCATAAGAAAACCTTGATATAAGGCAACCGAAGACAAATAAAAGACTGCGGAGAACACAGCTTGCATAGTCGATATTATCAAACCACGGTGTATAACGAACTGACTCAATGCAGCCGATCGTTTATAACTTCTTCTACCGTGGACTAATAGTAAGTTAGCGAGATGACTAAACTGAGAAATTGAAAAATCAGCAGCTAGCGATGCTTGTCTTCCCTCGAGACCCTCAAGACCAATCCCTGTAAGAAAATATAAACTGTAATAAAAAATATCTACATACACTTATATATTATTCAAAAGATTAAATAAATACCAGCGTCCGCGGCTTGTATCATGGAGACGTCGTTACCGCCATCGCCGACGGCAGCCGTCCTCTTGCCGGTGTGTCTCTGTATGAGACTCACAACTTCGGCTTTCTGCGTGGGAGAGCACCGGCAGCAAACGACGGCGGGTGAACCACAAGCGAGCTCCAGAAATTCTTGCTCGTAATACTGCAAGCACACCTCCAGAGAATCGCCGCTGATAACTAAGGCACAATCTTGCTTCTTGCGAAATGTATTCAGTTCCAAATGAGCGTCGGTGCGTGTCACGACAGATTTGAAGACGTGCAGGCCTTGGGTGCGCGATACAAGACGCGAAGATTTCGCTATACAAGTCGCGGTCTCCAATTTGTCACCGGTCAACATCCATATTTTGATCCCGGCATTCCTCAAGAGTTCCAGCGTAGGCCTAACCCTGTCTTGCAATCTGTCCTCGACACCGGTCACGCATAACAATTCCATTTCTCTCTCGAGACTTTCCACCACCGCCGCGACTCTCGATACACGATCGCTGACGCTCATTCTCGCCGCGTTATATCTATAAAAACGTACAATATATAATTCAGTCATGCATTAAGTAATTGTAATACTCTTAATGATACGTTACCTCGCTTCAAAATCGAGATATTGATCTTCGGTCAGATTTTTCTTTGCCACGACCAACGTTCTGAGACCTTCACGTGCCATGTTTTCGCACACCTCGTCCAGCCAATCATTATATTGCACAATGCCAGACATCACAACATCAGCACCTTTCAAGTAGAAAGTGATCTCAGAGCTGGACTCCTCCCTCACGATAATTCCCATTCGCTTGGTTTCCGACGTGAAAGGGAATATTTGCAGTATGGTGTAATTCAATATTTGACCGTTCAGAGTTTTCAGCTGCATCGAATTAAGGTCCCGCTTGACCAGAGGCAGTCCCATTTCCTCCGTCCATTTCACCAGAGCCACTTCGTCCGGGCTCGAGGCTTGATAATTACGTTTCTGTTCCGGCAGATAGTAATGTTGATCCGCCTCCGTTTGACTGAAAACGTTAGAATTTCAATTAAGGATTCATATTAAGGATTAACGACGGTACTGAGGCTTTCGCGACTGATTCAACGAGACATTATTACCTCTGAATGGAACCTGTATCTCCGGTTTCCACCGTCTGCACGCTCACCGAGTCCAAATTCGAGGACTTGTTTACCTCGTCATATACCGGGGTTACGTTGTGGCACAGAGCTAAAGCATGCACGGCATCGTAGATCCGGGTATTCTCGGATCTTCGGACTTTCCCACTGTACGCCGGCTTCACCGGTGAACGCTCCGTGTCAGTGGGATAATAAGTCTTCAGTACTGACGTTACCTCGTCGAACGTCTCCTGGCCGTAAGATATGGTGCCCAGATGTAACTTCTTGAACACCATCTTATTCTGCGTCAACGTGCCGGTCTTATCGCTCAGCAAATACGATATACGTCCGAGTTCTTCCGGAATAGTGGTCGTCCTCACGACCGTACCGGCGATATCTTTATCCCTTTGTATACACCAAGCGTAAAACGCTTTGCCCATGTCCAGATTCACTCTCAAGCTGATCGGTATGATGTAGGAAAACAGCAGGACGAAACGGAACATGTAACGATACCACGGTCCGTTGAATCCTTTCAAGCACATCATTACAAGCGCGAGTCCTATTACCGCGCAAAACAGTACCTGCCGAAATAAAGTTAGAATGTACAAGCGTTCATACGTGCGCATATCAATCTCGACGCATAATTTCTACGTGCATAATACCTTTGTTAACTGATTGATCTCTTGATCGAGCAAACCAACTTTTGATCGGATTTCTGAGTGATTCATCAGAGATCGCGTTTCCTGACCGGTATAAACGACGATACCAAGGGCAGAACCGGATGCCACGGCTGTGTTGGCCCATAACGTGTTGTCTACCCCTAAGCTTTCCTCACTGCTGTATCCATCATACTGGAAATAGAGGATAATTATGTAGAAAGAGAGCCAGATTTTTAGAGCAAAACGATAAGGAAGTTAAATTTCTCACCCTTGCAAAGGTGCCAATGAAGCTGTGTATATCCTTCTGAGGTTTCTCAACGTACAAACTTGCTTTAATATCAAACAATTGAGAATTGCTTTCCAATTTTTGCGTTGCAGGCACTGCTAATCTTAATTTCCAATCCGTTTCACCATCCAACTGATCGGTCCGCACGAAACAAGCGCCAGATTTCTCGGTTGTGCGTAATAATACTAAGTCGGCTGGTACTCTTTGACCCTTTTCTACTATAACCTGGTTATCAGAGAGAAGCGCAATCGTTAATAGCTATACCGAAACTTTGTTAGGCAAAAATTTAACAAGAATAATTACTAGCGAACAGAGATACCGTAATATGACTTACCAAGTCGCCCACGCGTAATTTCGAACTTGGTACTAATTCTGGCGTATTAAAACCTTTCACTAGTCTATAATATTTTTGTGCATTGACCTCCTTGTCCCTCTTGTATCTTCTAAAATCATCGATGGCTTCGCGGAAAATTGTCACAGTTAAAACAAAGCACAATGGCCCCCAGTACGTGTACAAGTACCCTATCCTTATGTCTGGTATAAATTGAGATATAGCCATAAGCAGAAAGTATAAATTCAAGAAGAATTTGAACTGTTGAAAAAGGACCTGTAAAAAACAAGGACGGGCGTTATCGATCCGTTTCAAGCGGTTTCAAAAGAGATCATTCTCCCATCGAGAGAGGAACGTACCAAAGGCAGGAAAGTAACAACATTGTATTTTTGATTTCTTATAACATTAGTGGGAAACTTCTCGTGCATCGGCTGCCCAATATGGATAACTCTGGCTCTCAATTCCCGTTCTCTGCAGCATCTCCTCCACATCCAAGTACAGCATCTGCAATCGCAAGAAACAATCCCAACTTAACAAGAGCGACGTAAAAAACTGACAGAATGAAAAACTGTCAACTCTTCTTCCTTTGATATTCGCCAAAATATTGTCTAATCTTTGAATATAATTACTTTGCTTAGTGCTTAAGTTTTTCTACGTGCCATGACCCTTTGTCTTTAGTAACGCACAATACTGTCTTGTGTCTCAAGTCTTGAAAGTCGTTGACACTTTGTACGCACATTAAGACTTGAGACACAAGACGGCGTTTTGTGTGTTACTAAAGACAAAGATTTAAAGTATAAAATACTGTCTTAAAATTGTAAGTCAGGGCCTGAGCAGAATGGCTAACTTTACAATTTTAAGACAATGTTTTATGCTTTAAAAATCATTATTTTTAGCAACGCACGCACAATACTGTTTTGTGTCTCCAGTGTCTTACAAATGTTGACACTTCGTGTAAGACACTCATTTAAGACTTGAGATACAAGACGGTATTGCGCGTTACTAAAAACAAAGATTTTTAAAGGATAAAACATTGTTGAAAATTATAAGTCTGTCATTCTGCTCAGGCCCTCAAGATCGTACAAGATTGTACTAAATACAAGGTCCGACTACGAATACCTAAATCTTAATTCATCGACGCGCAACGTTACGTGACAAATAATCGTGACGATCAATCTTAGGGGGTCGGTTGTTCCAACTTATTGGTAAACTAACTAATAGTTAAATCATATATATGTCTTTGTCTTTCCTTCAAATTAGACAAAGATAGACATATAATTTAACTATTAGGTAGTTTACCAAAACAGGTTGAAACAATCGACCCTTAATCGTTAAAAAGTTTGGATATAAACAAATGCGCAGTCATGTCATCCAGCGTCATCGAGTCGACCCGAATTCGCGCGTGGACATCTAACTGTCAAACGGTCACCGATCGGACAGCTGATCCAGAGACTTGCCGTCACGAGTGAATTCTCGCGGGGGAATTAAGAGGGGAGAGGGGAGTTGGAATTCTCGCGTCGCAAAAAAACGAGTCGCGAAATCGAGGTTCAGATTGTGGCGTCGCGACGAGGGATACGTCACCTCGACCAGGAACTGTCGTTCCGCGGTTTGGATATCAGCGGGATGTCCTCCTTGGACATCCTAATAACGTTGCTCTGCGTCTCCATTCTCAGGAACGCTTACTTCCTCCACATTAGTAGACAGACGCTCACTCCCTCAAAAAAAAAGAGCTGGCTCACTCGCGCGCGAGCACCTCGCCCACCTTTTCTTCGCGTTTCACGGAAACACACTGCTTATCCGATAAATCGTAGTATTATCAATCTATCAGTGGATCTACAGTATTATGACATCACGTCGCGTCGTCGCGTCGCGGCCGTGAAACGCACGATTCCCGTAAGATGCGCCCGTTGAGGAAAACGAGCGCCCGATTGGGCCGCGTCCGGTCGATACAACAGCGCCGAGCCAATAGTCTTGTCCCCTCGAAGCGTCACAGGCTACTTCCCGGCACGCAATCGAAAATAGTTCGAAATATTACTTGAGAATTAATTAATTCTTATCTCATTGTCAGAATTGTATTTATTCTATAAATTCTATTATGTAGTTTTTAACTCAATGTTCATATTATATCAAGATTGCTGAAGAAAACTTACTAATAGTCGAAACGTCGTACAATGCGCTTTAACTTATTATTGTGAATAAATTCGTTTACCTTTTCTCCAAGTTCTCCTGAGATATTTTCAGATAAAAATTCTTCAGAAAATAATCGAAGAAATGTACGCTAAAAATTCAATTAAATTTTGAAATACGTAACACGTGTGTATTATCACAATTAGAACAAATTATTGTTCTAATTGATCTTTGGGGGTTGAAAGAGATCGGTCTGTTAAGAAAGAAAAAAACTTGAGTTTCGATGACTCGAAATAATGATAATTATTGCCTCAATTAGATCTCTATAAAAAAATAACTTCTGATACGTTTAGCAACGTTAAGGAACGACAATACTTATAATTCAATTTGATGCTGTACGCAGTGAGAACAATGTACTCCAACAAATACAGAATATAAAATTGCTACGTAATACAGAAGTAACACGTAATATGACGGATGTCCTATTATACCTAATTAATGTAATAAATAATGTTATATAACTCTCTTTTATTAATGTATAATATATGTATAAATGTGTGTTCTATTACATTCTATTACAATATTATGTAAATTACGGTCTGTTACACAGGTGCAACTTCGTATGAGTGGGAAATTAAAACCAACACCTGCACTGCACGTTATATTACGTGTTACATTTTTCATTATATTATGACTTATGACTACTAGCAGTATGCTAACGGTGTTTGCTGGGGACATAAATGACAGCGAAAACAAACAATGTTAATATTAAGAACAATTACCGAATTCCGCGGTCGATTAGGTCACAAATGATTTATCTCGGTGAACGAGAATTGTTTACACACACGGCCACGCGTGCGTAATGATTAAAGCGTTTGTTATTTTATCGAGAGCCGAACATGAATGCCGTTTCCGTGTTTGCGGAATATCTCGGACCAAGTAATACGGCGGGCTTCGAACAGGGTTAAACACAGGGTCGGACGCTATTTCGGGCGCGCGTAAAGCCGTGATCAGACTACGGATTGGGATTGAGACTGGATTGAAATTTAATCAATCAGAATAAAGAAAACTTCAAGTTTAGTGAACTTTGCTCTAATTAGTCAAATTTCAATCCAATCTCAATCCCAATCCGTAGTCTGATCACGGATTAACGCGTGGCTTATTTCGATCGACCGCATATCGCGCGAGATGAGATCCCGCCGATTTACCGGTGAAACACCGAGGCACACACGGCACACCTTTGACCTTGCTAATCGTCTTACGAAGTATGTGTGAGCTTCGTATTCTCGAATCAGCTGGAGACAGTTAATCCCCTTCGCGTTAATCCTCTTTCTCTTTTCTCAGTCGGGCGACAGAGACGCGATTAGATGTATCGGAGACGTTAGAAATAAATGATGAGGTCCGCAATCGATAAACGATGAGAGAAACGGATGAGAGCGCGTCGCTCGTGTAGCTCGCGCGGTTTACACATCGTGTTAATACGTCATTTATCACGGATTAACAGCGTGTTCTTTCCTCCTTGCTTTGCGTCTTATTTTCACGTTTTCTACGTGCGCGCGTTTGAAAAAGAACGGCGAGAGAAGATGCATTTATCGCGGAAGAGATAAAAGTGGAGGCTCAACGAGCTGCGTCCACGTTTCTCTTAAATCGAATAATATTAAACCGATTTACCTCGCCAGTAAATAATCAACCTAATTAACAATGAAGACTTATTAATCGACCTAACTGGCTATCATTGTAATCGTCACGACAATACGACCATTGGTTTTTTGGTCACGACGTTTCGACCATGGGTCTTTCTAAATTGACGTAATTTTGATGCTTAATATAAGCATTCTATTTAAGTAGGATCTGAAAGGTCTCGATGATAATCTGACCAAAATCTGTCCAATTGATTAATAAATAATATTAATTAATCGATCGATTCGTGACGAATTTCTACTGCATCATCCTGCGGAATATTGATTTGTTGACTTGAAATATGACTATTACCGTTTGGTCCTTTTGCTGGTTCCCCGCATAATTTTTGGTACACCACGTCTTACTCGTTGTCGTTATATTTTGTCTCGTACGCTTTTACGATTTCTCCGTAGCTGCACCCACGCACTTGATTTTCGCACTGTATATATATCGCGTCGAACAAAGTTATTTTTTTCCCTATCGATCCCGTCTTAAGACGCTCCTCGTATACGTAACGCTACATATACACATACGTCGTCTTATTTATACGGCGTTATTTTAACACCCTGCCGATAATTTAGACTGGAACTTGTTAGGACAGTTATTCCCGGCGAGCAAATATAGCACCAAAAACAAAAAAGATATAGCTCTTCTCTTAACGAAGTTCGATTAACTTTTGATATTCCGTTCCGTAACGAAAGCACACGGAAAGCGTTGATACTGTTGATCGATCTGTGAATCGATGATGATTATATTGATTTCTCATTGGAAGCCTTCGAGTGTTAGGCAAGTCAACACGATCGCCGTTCGTTCGCGTACTAACAGTTATAATGAGACAACTTGAGTGACTTGAGTCCGTTGTAAACATTGAGCTATATTTGGCTATATACAGAGCGTTCTAAATTTCGCGAATATATTTCAGGAACGAGTCAGATCAATCTACGCGTTTTACCTTAATTGACAAAATGCTTAATTTTAAACGTTAAAAGTTAATCAGATATAAACGAAGAAAATTTACTCCGTTCTAAACTTCGCGAATATATTTTAGTGACGGATCTTGCGGCGTGTTTTACGTTAATTGACAAAATGTTTGATTTTAAACGTTAAAAGTCAATTAAATATGAACAAAGAAAATTTACTCCGGTCTAAACTTTACGATTATATTTCAGTAACGAGTCCTCTTTTGCACGTTTTACCTTAATTAACAAAATATTCAATTTTAAACATCAATACTGTTAAATATTAAAGAATGAAATTTGAACCAATACCTTGAGTTAACTAACAATTTGTTATTTTTAACTACCATCAAAAATTCATTATTTTAACACAAAATAACAGTATTATTTTAACTCCGTTGGTTAAGTCAACATTGTTTAGTTAAATTAACGACATATTAAGCAGGAGCAATGTAGGTCTTGTTAAAAATGACTCAAATTGAGTACAATTTGACACTATACGAAAATTCAACAGTAAAAAGCTAATGTGCACGGAAAGAATTTATTCCGAATTAAACGTAAGAGTATTCCGCTCATTCGCATCCATAAACCCCAACGCGCATAACTCATCATTAAGGGCCGGTTGTTCCAACCTGTTGGTAAACTAACTAATAGTTAAATCATGTGTCTTCGTTTTTCTTTCAAATTAAAGAAGGATAGACGTATGATTTAACTATTAATTAGTTTGCCAATATTAGGTTGGAACAACCAGTCCTAAAAGTTATGTAAACAAATTTAAAAATCCTCATAAATACCAGTTTTCAAAATAAATTCTAATATATAAAATGAATTTTAATAGAAACTATAAAAAATGGCTAAACAAGAAATACGCACAATTACGTTTGATATACTCAGTGCACAAGACTTATTAAAGAGCCTTGCGAATTAAAAAAAAGGTCTTTAAATTCTAAAGCTGTCAGAAGATAGAAATTTATATAGACAATTTTCAGGATCGTTCTCGCAATCTAGGTGATAAGAAAAGGCGATAAGGACGGAAACGACGAGAGTCTATCATCTATCACGATCGCGAGTTGGACGGCGAGGGGGGTAAAAGAAAAAAGAAAAAAAAAAAGAAACGACGTGAGCGCGAGCGTGACGCGCGTCGTTCCGAAACACCCGGTAGACTCACCCGCAGAGGCAGCTCTTCAGGCACTTGGAGCAATCGGCGATGCGCCGTCGCCTCGACGTCAGCTGCCTGATGCTGTCCTCGGACGGCTGCAGCAGGTAATCGGTCTCGTCGTCGTCCATTTCAAAGTCCCGCTCGTCGGAGCTCAGCCGCAACGGCATCTCCTCCAGCCTCATGGCGGAGGCGTCGTGGCGGCGCGGGCGGCGCGCTCTCTCGTTCCCCGTTTTTGTTTATACTTTTCTCTCTCTCTCTTTCCACCTTACGGCGTCGCGCCGCGACCGTCCGCCCCGTCCGGGGCCCCCGTCCGTCGGCTCTCACCCTCGCGGCGAGAGACGCGTGACGCGATGAGTGACGCGACGGTGATCGACTGATGACGCGCAGCGGGCCGAGCGGGCTAATCGCCGTCGTCTCGCGCGCATATCTTATCACGCGATCCTCTCGGCAGTGTCGTTGGAGCGTCCCGGACTCCGCGGCGTCCGGCGCCCGGCGTCGGCGTCCACCGTCGCGAGAGCGTTTCTGCGTTCTGTTCCGGCAGCTGGGAGCTGACGACGCGACGGCGACGGCTCCGGCTCCGCAGCGGTCTGCAGCGGCGGCGGCAACGACGTGGGATGGCGTGTGACGAAACCAGTCGCTTGTTTACGTCCGTGCACACGCGCGCGCGCGCACGCACGAGTGACAGAACTGACAGACGGCGCGGGCCGGGTCGCGTCGCGTGTGCGTCATGGCACCCATGGCGGTCTAGTGAGACGCACGTATGGGAAACGCGGCAAGTTCATGGGTGTCAGACATTTCCGAGGCGTTCGACGTGCACTTGCGCACGTAAATGATAGGAATGGACCAACGCGTGCTCGGTCGTTGTCGCATTTACGCGACGGTCACGGTGTTCTTCGCGTACGCGGCGCCGTGCGCCGCCATCTTGCTCGGCTGTTCACGTGGTCGCGTCGTCTGCTCTGGCTCCGAATCGACTTCGACCAGTTCGACCTTTCTTCTCCGCATTTGATTCGAACGAATCGCGTGACTTATCGAATCGAGTGATTACGGAGGATTGTTTAATTATTTTAATTTATACTCTCTCTTGATTTTAGCAACATATTCTTAGACTACGTTTTTAATTGGTTCCAAATTGTTTGTAATATTAATAATAAATTGACAGTGGTCTTTAATCATTTATTTTAATTGCTTTACCTCTCCCGTTTAGCTGGGCTGATAATGTTCTTTGTGAGACGAATCGCTTTTTATTTTAGCAACATTTTAGCAACATAAATTAATTAAAATAATAAAGTAAAGTAGTTCTTAATTATTTATTTTGCTTTATCTCGCCTGTTTATCTGGACTGATAATATTGTCTGTAAGACACGATGAGCCCACGTATTGCCCTTTCGATAATTGCTGAAGTCCTTACCGACTTTTCTTTCGAAGGGCTCTTTCTTGTCGGGTTGGCAGAAGCTTTTTCGGACGTCTCCGAAGTGCCAAATATTTAGCCGCAACATCATAAACGGTCGATCTCGGGTACCCGAAGAACCGAATAATTTCGGTCTGCGGATGCCCATTGCAGCGTGGAGGCCTTCGATTATCGCCGCTCTTCGGTTATACCCCGCACTCGATCTTATCTGTTCGGACATTTTGAGATTACGCACGCTTACTACAAACATCTGACTTGCCCGAACGTCGACAACGACCTACCGCCGAAGTTAAATAAAGTAGGAAATTCAAATTTAAATCCGGATTTTGGTGGCGGACCCTGATTATTTGTAAAACGAATGCATTTTATTTTTAATTTTAACAACAAATTCTTCGACTAATCTTCAGTTAATTCCAGATGAATTATTTGCAATAATAATAACAACAATTGAACAATAATAAGTTTCAATCATTTATTTTGTTTTATCTCTGCCGTTTATTTATACCGTTCGTATTGTTATATGCAAGACGAATATACTGATGTGCTTCATTAATCAAGTTTAACCCGATATTTCACCGCTAACGATTTGACTGTATGTTTCAAGGATTCGCCTGGCGATCCTCCTTTAAGTTGCAACTGTTGGAAAAGCTGCTCGCACGTAGATTTCTCGTCTCTCGTCATGAAGCATACCGTCAGATCGAACCGATTGCACGCGCTCAGTATGCCGAGAATTTCTATAATTGACGTTACGTCGTCCACCTTCGACGAATGCTGCAGACACGTATTCGCGAAGTCGCCGAGGAACGACGCTGGAATTTCCACTCGAAAGACGTGATGCCACAGGTCGTTCCTGTCATAAAAAAAACGTCGCTGATACACGTGATGGCGATATTCTTGCGCATTCTGCGATTCTCTCACCTTAGATTCCATACATAAGTAAACTTTTCGGAGTGGTCCGCAATTGTTCTCCAAAATTGTAAAAAGTTCTCGCACGTCTCGCGAGATGATTTTTTCGGGGAACTTCCATTGTTCCGTTTATCGCGCGTCGATTTTCTTGAGGCTGCCGATGCAGTCGAGTCACAAGGCTTAGTAGGATTAATCAGCGGATTCCACTGCACGCCGATCTTAGGTTTCATGTCGTCGCGATCCAGAGGTTTCAAGTGAGCACCATTCACCTGTCGTTATAATTAATTAATTCGAAATTTACTGGAGAACTTTTATATCAAAAAATTATAATTTTTTATTTTTATTTTATTTATTTTATATTGTAATTATTTAATTATATATGTATATAAATTCGGTAATATTGAACATAAACTGAACGCAGAAGCTACGCACGTCACATATAGATCAAGATTTTTCGTTTAGACGACGACAAATAACCAAGATTGCAATCACCATCTGTCTGAAGTGCTCATACGTCGGCACTGCTTGTTCCACCGCTCGAATTTTAGCGTCGTTTTGTAATTTATACAATTCGTCGGCTGCGAGAACCGCGTGAAGTTCCTCTTCCAAGTTTCTATAGTCTATCGGTGTTTTTAACGCGCTCATTGTACATGTACGCCTTTTTTTCCTTTCAGCACGTTCATCGCTCGAGGTTCTATGACAGTCTGACATGATTGGTTTGTTGTCATGGAAACTCCAACATCGCGATTTATTGATTAAAATTTCACTTGCTCTAGTCTACATCGCAATCATTTTATTTCGGATCCTTACAATTCGTCGTGCAAAATGTTGTGATTTTGACATAGCTAAAATTAAGTAAATAAATTGTCAATTCTCAAAAATAAAACGAACTACGTACAAGTAGTTCGAGATAAATAAATTAAGATGCTCATTACTTCTTCTCACAGTTCCTAACAACAATGGCTTCCCTGGCTTAAGATAGAATCTTCTCCTTTGACATTCTGCTTTGCCTTTTCTTCAGCAATCTGTCGTGGGTTCTCTTCATCTCGAGTATCTCCTTCATCTCCTCCTTGTCCTCCTCCTAAAATCGATACCGTCGACCATGGAAGATCCGTTTGTTCCGGCCGCGAGTTCACCGTATATACTCACAGTCTGGTGTAATCGAAGAACCAACGCCTTACGACCGTCGGACATGGGCTGAGAATAGTCCGTCAACTTTCTTAGCCTTTCAGCGGGACTCACGCCTCTCTCCACGACCAGAACTATCCGCGCCCACTAACATACACACGAAACAAAGTCTCAGCGTGCGTGGAGTTTAATTCCATTCAAACCGCGTGTACCGTACCGATGGTCCACGTTGCTGCATTTATTATACATGTACTAAAAATTGCATTTGTATTTAATAATATACAGTATATTTTATAGTAGCTTCGAAATCACTGCGCCGCGCAATCATCATCACAGCGTGATAGCTGCTCTATCATGTTAATTACGTAACAATCAATGGATATTCACTGTTATATTCGTAGTGTTAAATTATACTCAATTTGAGTCATTTTTAAACATTCCTATAGGTTCTGTTTCTACTCAATATGTCATTAATTTAACTAAACCAATGGGAGTTAAAATAGTACTATTTTGTGTTAAATTAAAAATTTCGACACACATGGTAGTTCAAAATAACAAAATGCCATTTAGCATAATGTATTGTTTTAAATTTCATCTTTTAATATTTAACAGTGTATACAATATTTTTTGTAGTAATGTATCTGTTTATATTCAAAATATTAAACGGCCTGAATGGAAAAAAGCCAGCGTGGGCCATCGGCGGTACACGCGGTATGGACTATGTTAATAAACGTACTTGCCGTTGCCATTCGTTCCTGGTCTCAGCGATCTTCTGGTAAGTGTTGCCCATCATAGCGATCAACATGTTTACGAGCAGAATCGCCACGATCGCCATGTACAGCACGAACAGTAGCTGCAATTAGTAGCGATTGCATCTTTTGCGTAGCGCGTATGCAAGTGAGTCATTCGTTATCCGAGAAATTTGTGTGAATTATTTAATTGTCGTTGAAACGTGCCACGTGAACGTCAATTAACGTGAATGACAATATCGTTTATCTCTATCCATGAATACCGAACGCATCTCTGCACTGTTAAATTTGTATAAGTGTCAAATTATATTCAATCTAAATTATTTTAAACTTTAAACCATTCTTATAGGCCGTCACTGCTTCAATATGCCATTAATTTAACTAAAATATAGTATTAATTTAACTAAACCAATAGAGTTAAAATAATACTCTTTTTGTGTTAAAATGATCAATTTCGATACATATACATGGTAGTCAAAAATAAAAAAATGTTATTTAATTCAAGGTATTGGTTAAAATTTCATTCTTTAATATACGCGATCGCATTCAACGCAATTAGCGAAGTACCTTGGCTTCGAATTCGTGCTCGGTTCTCTCGAACGCGCCAAAGTAATCGCCGAAATTCGTCATGCTCATCAGGAACATCGCCATAACGCTCTCCATCGGCGACGGCATCGGATTCGAGATCGAGTCGTCGATGCCCTCCGGAGTGTTCGGGTTGTCAAACGACAGGAATATGATGTAATACGCTGCAAAGAATATCGACATCTATTTTATAACAACGTTTGTTTGTTTACATCGCGTGCGACGTGCGCCTCTACACGGAAAAAAAGAATATATTCTTGTTTTGAACATATCTTTAATTTTCGATATTTAGTTTTAACTTTATATAACTTGACGAAATAAACCTTTTCTGTATTAAAACCTATTCAGAGATATTCCTAAATCCCAGAGCTTCAAAATAAAAGGAAAACAAGTTCAAAAATATTAATCTGAACCAGAGTTACAAGTCTATCAAAGTTATACGAGTCTTCCAGATCCATAGTGTGTTTTCAAGATGCTCCGGAAGCTGTGTTCTATTAGGGTTAATTTAAGTATATAAGTTTTGATTTGACACTTCTTTTTTTCTGTGTATCCAAGTTACGCGAGAATACGTCATCGTAGAAATATTTCGGACATGTCTATAGAGATCCCGACGAGGGGATCTCATCCTAATTGACCGATCGCTGTGGATGACATACTATCGGTCGTATAAGATTTCGTATCGAGGAAGACTCAAGGGAGTATCGAGGGAGTCGTATTCGCGAGCGAATAGACGGTCCATTCAAGCGGCGACGCCGCCGCCGTTTATGAAAAGCAAGACACATTGGCACGTAGCGTTGCGGCTTGCACGCTGCTATGGTTGCACAATGGCGCGTGTCGCACTATTTAACGTATATCTCGAGACCTTCTCGGCGTAGCGCCTCCTTCTGCGGTCTCTTCCCCGCGCCTCGTTCCTTCGTACAATTGTCCTTCGGTCGGCCAGGCGAGATGTGTTCATGTGTGTCAATGTCGCGTTGCAGTGTCCAGTAAAACCGTCGATTAGATCACACACGACGTATACGCGTGTCCGATGCCGATGCCGTTATACCAGCGGCTAATTAACAATTGTTGGGAGTCAATAGAATAAGGCACCGGCCGATCGCCGCCGCGGCGTCTCACCGCGGCGGGAATTGATGATGTCTCTCGTCCCTTATACACGTGCCGTTACGTCTCTTCGGCTTCGATTATCAATTGCGATAATCGGCAACAACGTTGTTTATTGTGCCCGGGGACAAGCCTCATTCATAAGGATAAATGGAACAGCCGTCACGCGCAAATCGAAAGAAGAAGAATATGAGGATATCCTCTTTCTTCGTGTTCGAAACGCCCGCACACGCGTTACCTTGGGAGAATCCCATCACGAAGACAAGGTAGATGGAGACGAATCTGAGGAGATCGCCCATGATCATCCTGTAAATCATCACGACGAACGGGCCGACCGTTTTGAAGCCCCGGCAGAAGAATAGAAAGTACGGTGCCGTCGTCAGCATCGCCACCACCGCCAGCATGTCTTCGACTTCGTCCGCGCAGGCAAATCGCAGAAACGGGAACAGCAGCAGGATGCAGCACGAGAACAGGAACATCACGCGCGACGGCGCCGTCATCTGAAAACCGCGCTCGCGGTTAACACAAGTGGTAAAATTTCTGCGGTTTTCGTTATCGTAAATCGACTCATTAATATACTCGGTTTATTATTCGCTACGACAACCGTATAATCTGTTTGAAAATTCGAAAATTGTTAATAAGGTAGATTTTTTAATCACGAAGTTCTTATAATATTTAATTGTAATATAAATCGACTCGTTCAACCAACTTTTGTATATTGAGTATGACGTCTTAATTGATTCTTACGAGATTTTCGATGAACATGTTAAGACCTAAAAATCTCGCCTCTCGCAACGCAGCCAAGATGTAGAGCATCGCTGAGATGTACATAAAAATTTCCCCAGTTAAACGAATCTTCGCACTCGTTTCTGTTAGCTGCATCAGCCTGCACTCCTCTGTGAGATCGTCCCACCTGTGTGTGTCAAATAAGTTTTTATTCCATGATACCGGAAATATTTCAGAAAAAAGTAAAGTAAGAAATTTACGCCAAATACGAAAAAATATTTAAAAGTGTATGTCATTAAATGAAAAATTAACTGCAAAATATATGTAAAATTGATCTAATTAGTCAATTATTACTGAAATAAACCTAAATCTAAAAAAAAAATACTTTATATATACCTACTATATGTATATATTCAAATATCTATTTTTTAAATTAAATTTTATGCTAAAACTGAATAAATTATATATATAATATATATATATATATATATATATATATATATATATATAATTAATATTTTTATTATTTTATTAGTAGCGTTTAAATCTTTTGCACATTACAAATGCAAATGTGTTATTTTAGTTGAAGCTTCTTACACATTTCTTGCCGTTTTATATTACGTCATTTAACATGTAAAAAGAAACATGTAAAAAGAGCTCCAGTCAAATGTCATTTTTAGACGTTTATGCGTGCAAAAATAACACACTTGGATTTGCAGTGTGCGCTCATTCGCTCAGACGTATTAGTTAATTACTCAACTATTGCGAATTTTGCGAAATGGTACATGACTCTTCTTATCAGTTTGGTTGTGTCAATCACCTTGTTTCTCAGAGGAAACCCACTTTTTAATCATCATTGAAGATATCACCGTTTTCTTATCAGTTTGATTGTGTCAATCACCTTGTTTCTCAGAAGAGGAAATCAACTTTTTAATCATCATTTAATCACGAAATGAGAAATTTATCGAATTTCTCTTTTTTTTCAACGGCACTATAGCTCAAGATCAAGCCATAGCCTCCTGAAGTTCGGCCTGTATAAAATCCGAGGCCTCCCTTCTGGTTTCTTAGAGATACACTCTCGGCGGGTTGCCATTAACCCTTCCGAGAGGTGGCGATCAAATAAAAACCGACGGATTTTCGGTCGGATTTGAACTCGGATTTTCAGCTCATTAGACCAGCGCATATCTTTCTGCGCCATGATCGCCACCAATATATCGAGTTTACTAGATAACATTTCAGCTAAACTATAATTGTTGTTTATTGACGATCGTCAATGTTTGTTTTTCTTACGTTAGAAAATAGAAGACCTTTAACTAACGTTTCATTTACCGTAAGGTAACAATCACGCATGCGTCTAAATGACATGATAATACGATTGAACGTGTTGAATGACGTAATTTTTAACACGTGAAGAAACATGTGTAAAAAGATCTTCAGTCTAATGTGTCATTTTTAGACGTTTATACGTGTAAAAATAACACATTTGGATTTTGCAGTGCAATATTATATGTATTTTAACATACCAATCTTCGTGATTAAATTTTGATAACGCGATGTCGTCGACGATCGTCTTGGCAGTCGAATTTGTATCGGCCGCGACGGTTTCATTGTACGTATCCGTGAAATAGTCCGACGCATTTGGAGGGCTGTCGGTATACCACAGCGTATGAATGGCGGCCTCGTCAGGAGGACTCAGAATGCCCTCGTTTTCGCTCAGCGTCAAGAGCAAAACGCTCTTAAGGGCCGACGTGACGTTCGACGTTACTTGCAGCTGGATCTTCTCCAGCGATTCCTGCGTCATGTTTAAGGATGACTTGAGATTTGAGGTGAAAGCCGCCACGAAGCTATTTGTAACCAATTCCGATAGATCCGCGCTTTGGAGGGGTTTAAGAATCGTGGGCTCCGTCATGTTGGAGGAATTCGTCCTCGTCAACGTGTCGTTCGCGCTTTCGTCCGTTTCCATGATCGACGGGCCGGGGCGAAGGGTGAAGCTGATCAGCGACAGGATGAAGTGGAAGCAGAAGAGGAAGAATTGACGGTAGAATCTGAAAATTAAAAAAGTCTCACTTATATCTCTTTTAAGCGTATATAATCGCTTATAATTACTTTTTTATATTTAAATCCAGAAATTATCGTTAGCATATTTTTTTTTAATAAAAAAGTGAAATATAGATAAAAGATTATTTTCTTTTTTATAGATACGTACCGGGATTTGACGAAGGTGTTCCACTTGGCGTTTAGAAGATCGACTAGCACACCGTCCATTAACTCTAAATGTTCATCTTTGTCCTACAATCATCGTGAATCGTGCGTGATCATTCTGCGTGCGTGACTCTGGCGCGATAAAATATAATTAGCGGAATTTATTCACTTACGCCAAAGACAACCAGATTCAGGGCAGAATTGTTGTTGATTGTCCCCGTATTAATGTCGATCGTATCTATTTGCGACAGAGGGTAAGCCGCGCAAGTTATGCTACCGATTTGCCAGTATATCTCCCTTTCGATGTTCAAAATGTGAAAGAACATTTCGATTCTGGCCAACTTTGCTGATAGGGTCAACGGAGTCAGATGCTGAACGTTTCTTAGATCGAGAGAAGCTCCTACCTCGTAGGCCATGTCGAACGTGGCCTGAGATTAAGTCGAAGATGAAAAGAATGACAAACGCTACATTTTCGAAATTATTTGTAGCACACTTTTATTTATTTATTTATTTTTTTCGGTAAACAAGTAGCCTATTTTATTATTATTATTATTTTTAGATTGGTATTACAAAGTCAATTCTTAAGTCAATTATTGAAACAATATTTTCGGGAAATAAGTGCAAGCATCGAAAGTATAATACCAGTTTCTCGTATATCACGAGCATGTGCAGGACGGTGTTTCCATTCGTGTCCTGCTTATCAGGATCCGCGCCTCTGGCTAATATAAGCCTGTAACATTCTTCCTGACCGAGACACGCGGCGAAGCTCAACGGATACTCTCCCCAGTACACGTAGCTATACGGATATGATAAAATAGATAATAGCTAAAATAGATCGTCTAATTTCTATAAATAGATCGATCCAATTTCACTATAAATTAGACGTATAAGACTACATTGTGTTCTCGACATAATCGCGTTTGACAAGATTCATTAAAATCTCTGATGGACGAGCCTGTTTATGTGAGCCCCGCGGAATTTAACTCGTCGTGACATTAGGTCTCGTTTACGCTCGAAACGAATGTCGTCCGAAGCTGACGGTTTAATTAATGTACAACAATGGAATCTTTTCTGCCTCGTCTTTAAGCGAGCCAGGCAGAATCTAATGCCGTTTCAGATATAAAATCTAATGTCGTTCCCGAAGATAATAAGTACAGCGCACCCGCTGTAATTGGTCTCCGGAGTGACGCACACCCACTCGTGGTCCATACTGTCAAACCTCGATGCCTTCTGGTCTTCCGGACTCATGAAATTGCCGAAGCATCTCTCGTGGATGATGCTCGGGTCGTCCGCTCCACTGTCGAGAAGAAACTTGACCAGCGATGGATCCTCATTCACGATAGCGATGTGCAAAACGTTTTCTCCTAAATCCGAAGCAAATCGTTATAGAGCTGAAAGCAGTAACTGCCGGAGAGATGTAGATTTTCTCTCCTAGTAAATTATATTAATTATATTATATTATATCCTACATAATAATAATAATAATAAATTTATTACAATGTACGACATTAAAGCGAGCAAACACTAGATAAATACTAGATACAAGGGACAAAGTAATACACGCAAAGGATGAGGCATTAACAATACTGCTGTTATGAAATCTACCAATAATAACAGTAACATTAAAGGAAAAGGAAGCGTGCATAATAAATTCACAATATCAATATCATACATAAAACATGCGCACACGTGCACATACATATACGTAACACGCGTATACACACAAACAGTGTACTTGTAATATACACACTCAAAAAGAAAGTTTATTATTCGCAAGAAAATAAATTTTTTTTAAATTTAGTTTCCTTAATTCAAAGAAGTATTAGATAGACTCGAAAAAATATTTTAAACTCAGAAAAATGTTTTCTTAAATCTATCCAATACTAAGAAACTAAATTCAAAGAAATCTATTTTCTTGCAAATAATAAGTTTTTTTTCAACGCATTGTTTAAAAGAGTATGCTCAAGAAAAGGCCGAAGAGAATAAGTAGCAATAAATGTTAATTTTGAGAGAAAGCAGACGAAGGGCTGGAACAAGAAGCTGCGGCGCGAAAAGAAGATAGAGAAGAGGTGGATTTGATGGAAGACGATAGTTCATTATAATATTTGACAGCAGTGTATAAATAATATATATGTATAAATAATATTTTTGCGACAATATAGGGGGAGTCCGGGAGACTTGACCATAAAGGAGAGTTGAACCACTTCAAATATCTCGTTTAAATTTTGAACAAAGAGCTCAATCCGAGCACGTGACAATATGACGCTTGGTAGTGCGTTTCGACTGTAAGTGAGACAAACGTGTTTTAACGTGCTCGGATTGAGCTCTTTGTTCAAAATTTGAACGAGATATTTGAAGTGGTTCAACTCTCCTCTATGGTCAAGTCTCCCGGACTCCCCCTACGTTTCGTTGCGCGATGCATTCACGCGATCTGAATTCAAAAAAACTTCTCGATTAAATAATAATGAAAATCCGCGAGGGTCCCCGCTGAGACTAAATGGTTTATCTTGGAAATGCTAATTTTCCATTACGCAAACGATACGCTATGAATAGATAATTTAGCAGCGGGCTTATCGAGGAATTTATCGGCAATGGATATTCCACGAACAACCTACACGCTGCCTCGTGAACGAGATACAATGATAGCTTTAAGCATTTAATCCATTTCAGAATCGATGATCGTCATTTCATAACGATCGCGGGAGAACTCAAACTTACCGTAATATTCATCGCTCAGATAAATATCGTGTATAAGCCGCGGATAGAAACGCAACAGTCGTTTCGCCAAATCGGCGTGGATAGCGGTCGCATTTAACATGCATAAATGTAAAATAGTTTCGCCGACGGCACCTCTGTCGCTTAGATTCCAACACACGAATCTGTATCTGCTCTTATCTGCCAAGAATGTATTTTTTTTATCGAATAAATTATTATAACAGCGTGTAGCTCAGTAGGTCGTAAACTTAAACGACCGCGCATATAGAAATATTTCTGCGTAACGCGACAATAATTTATATCGCGATGTAAATTGTTATTGAAATTAAATTACGCATACGATATTACCTATCTTAGCTTCGTCAACTTCCTCGTCGCCCATATCCTTATCGATGTCGTAATCCGCTGGATTTTCCATAGCTTTCAAGGGTGCCAGCTGCGCAGCGCGAGAGAATAATTATTCAAAGCAATGGATATATAGGAGCGATCGAAAGCGATGCCTGAGGCTGATCGCGATACCATTTTGTGCCGCGGACGGTCTTTATTTCGTAGAAGGACCAATTTTTCCACGGGTATCCATTTGCCTTTTCCCTTGTTGTACAGAAACGGCTCGACCTTCGTTCTCAACGCGTGATCCAGCTCCGCGTACTGCTTGGTCTGCGTGGCTCTTTTCATCATGTCCACCAACAATCCGCCGCCTGCAATGGTGTAGTTAGCTAAGTATTTAATTGATGCGCTGAACAATCGACGAGAAAAAGTCAAACGACGAAGGAGTAATAAAGTCACTTTTCGAAAAGTGAAACGAAAAAGAAAGAAATTCCAATTTGCACTTAAAATTTGCAATTTAAATTTTTTGAGTATAATAATTTGAAGTGTCAAATTATTATACTCAATTTGAGTCATTTTAACATTCCTATCATAGATCGCCACTGTCCCTACTCAATATGTCGTTAATTTAACCAATGAAGTTAAACCAATGAAGTTAAAATAATACAGTTTTGTGTTAAAATAATATATATAATATTTCAACATACATGGCAGTTTAAAATAATAAAACGTTATTTAACCCTTTGTAGTCACACTTCTCTAGAATCCCGCGGTAGTCATACTGGGTCGTATTGACCCAGTCGATTTTTAATGGTTGCCATCTTAATGGTGTCGGTCCGATCAGGTTCAAATAATTCTGGAACATACCTTGAACATTCTAGAATATAAAACAACTGCGGTTTTGTGAGAAATCAAATGGCAACACGTTGAAAAAAAATCGTGAACGCGAGTACATGATTAACGGTCTCTATATACTTATAGAGAATATTTCAAACTCTTGTAGATGGCGGACCAAGCCCCATTTTAAGCTAGGCATTTAGCTGATACTTAGATCCAAATGAAGGTGGATCAAATTGACCCATGTGTGACTACAAAGGGTTAACTTAAGGTATTGATTGCATCCTTTAATATTTAACAGGGCGATCTCGCGGCGTGATTCAGATATCGATGGACGCCGCGAGGAGAATTGGCGAAAGTCGGCGCGAATTCCGGAAGCCGTGCCAGCAGCGAGGCGCTCAAGAAGGTCCGCGAGCGCGATTCGCGGTCGCGCGAACGTCATCGTAAGATTAAATCGCGGGCGGCACGTGGACGCGCGCGTTGCGTCACGGCCGTCACGAGTGCAAGTATTTGGATCGAGTGCTCGAGAGCCCATTATATCGCGGGCATTAGCACTCCGGCCGTCACCGTCGAAATCGGTACGCTGACTCACGGACAGTAAATACTAAAGCCGAGGCGGAAGAGAGCGAAGAGCTTTCGTGGCTCGCGCGGCCCTCGCGGTCATCTCGATTGGCGCGTCAATTCCGCGCGGCACACGTCGCGCGCCCCATGACGGCATCCCTATTTTCACGATCGAAAAGCCCTCGGCGTTTTTCCTCCGCGTTGGCTAAAAACAACACGCGCAATTACGCTACGCGCTACCGACAGATGCAACCTGTCGGCTCGTAGTGTCAGGTGTCAGGATGTGCAAATGTTATACAAGGGGGACGCCGAAACCGTCATTCCTTTTTTTTCTTCCCTCGCGTGTAACTGATTATCATCGCGCTAAATCGGCCGTGGATCCTTCATTGACGCAGATTTTTAATAAAGTTGTGTTCGACAAGTGGACGATGAGAAATCGCGGCTTGTTCGTTTCTAAATTTATCGCGTTGATCTATAGCTGTTAGTCTGACGTTATTTCGCACCGCTCAGCTTTATATTACTCCGCAATTTGAAAACTCAGGATTTATGCGAATCAATGACCCGATGACGACCGCACATCGAGCTGATTCCAACAGAATTAAAATCGTACTTTGGACCATGCATGAAATCATGATTTCCTTTTAAAACAGATCCGATGAAAATACCTATCGTAAGGAATGTTAAAAATGAGGATATAATTTAGTCGTGCGATATGTAAGCCATACTTTAGAAAATAACAATAAGATAAGGGTAAACTTGAAGAGTCGCGTTCGCGGCAATGGGAGCTAATTGTAATCGTTTCTCGCACGGACGCCATTAGCGGGAGAACCGCGGGGGAGAGGATATGCGCGTCCTTCTAATATATACAAATATATAATAATGTGTACATCATGTGTAACCGGAAAACTCCAACAAATTAAACTTTAAGCTATATTTATTTTTATTTTTCATTTATGTATTTATTTATGTATCTATTTATTTGTGTTATTTTTTTAGTTTCCAAAGTCCTCTCCAAAATTTATAGCTAACAACGGCGCCCGCGCGCGACAGTGTCAGGTGCTTCGGTTGAATATAATAGCGCGAGATGTAAGAGAAAATCGAGACACTAATAAAATATAATTATGGGTATTTAAGCAACAAGTTAGTTATATCATAATCAGTTGATTATAATTATTCTATTGCACTTAATCTGGAAGTCTCTAACGAGGATCTTACACGCGAAGCCGTTTCGGAAGTAATGATCGTGGAAGAGCACTTCGAGGACGTTCGGCACCACCTGATTGATAAGCGCTATCAAACTGTACGTGAAAAAACCGAAATAGGAAAAATTAGCATATATGTATTTATTTTAATTATACCTTTCAACATCTCTCTCATATATATTATAAGCGATATGAGGCACGCGATATCGTCACACAGTCGTTATATTTTTTATCAAGAGGACACGGTAGTGTCTCGCGCTAATATAAGTGTACGCGCAAGGCAGACCGTGTATCTATACTATCTACACGCGAGTCGACTAGTCGAGAGATCCTTAGATCCTTCTTGGGTCTCAATAACGGCTGAATCGGTCAAGTTCCGAGTAGGCTCGATCGATAGCTTGGGTTCGAATTATACGAATAAGTGTTTTTATTTTTCGTCTACGTATCCTACGAGCGCGGAGCGGAGATACTGCAAAGTCCGAATTGGCGAATTCGCGTTTAAGAAACATCATTGTCCTCGTCGCTTGTTGGTTTTTGTCATTGGATGGCGTAAGCATTTAAAAAAATTATTAAGAATATCTGCATTTCTACGACAACGTCTCTACCACATCTATGTGCGCGAGGCAGTAGTATATTCCAATACAAAAGAGAAAGCAGGTACGTATATAGTATACGCTAAGAGCTTCGTCTAGCTTCAAGCAATAGGAGGCAGCCATATGATGTCTCCTTTTCTTCCTCGCTATATATGTATAATTCTCAGTTTAAACAAAAAGATATTATTATGTATGTATAATTAAAAATAGTGAAAAGTCCAACTTCCATCTTCAAGAAGAGAAAGTAAAAATTACATGGAGTAGACATTCGTCGAGCAATATTCTCCCGAAAAGTGAAATATCTTTCAGTGAAGGAGAAAGAATGAATTAAGCAATACTCATAAAAAGGTTTGTATTACTGAGTTTTCTATTTATTTAATACACTATACTATATACTTTGGCAATTTAATTTTCTCACTTATTTCTAGAAATCGCTTTGCGCGGTTGTGGAACAAAGGCACTGACATGAGTCACTCGAAATTTAAACGACGCGCTGCGAACTTGGCACGCATAATAAAAAAATGTATGCCTGATCTTCAATATCTTAGAAACATTCTGCGGAAATCTGGAAGTACAAGCGATCGCATGTTGAAACTAGCCGAGCATCACGTACTGTTTCTCATCGATACTAGGTCAATAGATTGCTCATTAGTACATTAGTAAAATTCAACAAGTTGCGCGAAAGATTTGCTTTTCGGTAAATAGGGCATTATTATTAAAATGAACCAAATATATAAGTGCTGGTATTTTGAGGAGACGTATATGTTTACACTATGAATATAAATTAACTTAATGATATAAGGTAAAATGTGTTACACTGTAATAAAGTAAGATTTAAAAATTGTATGTTGTTACACATGCTCACATGCAGGATATTAAACATTTTCTATATAAATAAAAATGTATTTTTAATAAGCATGGGTTTATTAGCTTTAAAAAATGTTATATTTTACAACTTATAAATAATTAATAAAAGGTGTCAAAGTAAAATGCAACTTGTAATAACTTTACGAGTTAATGCACGTATTACAACATCACGCACAATCGTATCTAACATACTTAATAAAGATATGATATCTAAAAATTTATCTTTTAAAAAATGATATTACAAAAAGGCGCCAAGTACACGCACCTTTCTGTCTACAAAAAATATGATATCAGAAAATGGCGCCAAGTAAAAAATAAATCTTTCAAAAAAACTGTTGTATATTTTTAAAAAATTTAATCAAAATAAAAATATTCTATGCCTTTCTTCAAAAGGTTTTATAATTTACAATTTATTAAATAATCAATATAGAGGGATGCTATTTAAGGTCCGAGCTGGATCTTGGTAATCTAATAATATTATAATATTCTGTGAATTATACTTTTTCAAACTCAGTAAACTGCAAAATATTAATTATTAGGCTACCAAAGATCCAGCCCGGACCTTAAATGGCAATTTCTCTAATTGATTGTATATCACGTCGTATCCTGTTTCACTTATTATTGTTTATAATTTTGTTTCAAACAAAATAATCCTTTTCCCTCGAAAAAAGATTTTCTATCCTGAAAGGTGTCTTCTGGCGCGATGGCGAAATTACAGGCGAGGAAATATATGGAGCACGGAGAATTCCTCCTCTCTCCCCACTTTCCCGAAGACTCTCGCCGACTCCATGGTTTTACGGGCAAAATTCAAGGCGGGGGGCGACGGGCGGAAAAGGGGGCGGATGGGTCGTCGGCACGTCGGAGCACATGCAACGCCATCTTGTACGGTCTGGGGCAAGTGTTGCATACACCGTCACGGCAATTGCTGGCGCAAGTCTTCTGTGGGAAGAGCGAGCGGCCGGGATTGCCCGTCGCCGCCGCGGCATACTGTCGGTGATTAGACGTTGCACGGTGCGGTGCCAATACGGCGGTAACATGGCGCAGTGGAGGCAGGAGACGATATTGAAGCTGATCAGTGCGTATCGCGCGAGGCGGCTCCTCTGGGACCACAACGCGCCGGACTACACCGATCGGAGCAAGAGGATCTACGCGTGGAAGGAGATCGCCGACGAGGTGCGACGAAGTCATACGCGCGGCGCAGACCGAGATCATAAGTAAACACCGCGCTCGCAAAAAAAATGCGTTACCTATGTATACGCGTTCAAACTTTTTTTTTGAGTCATCACCGATATTCGTTTAACTTTCGGCGTCGCAAAAATCGATCCGGATGTCGTGGAAATTTAGAAACCTTTATTTCGTTCGCGCAGAAAGTTATATTTGATTAAAAAAAAAATATATATATATATATTTGTTTGATTAAAAAAATATATATATCTGGCTGTATTATAGATTAACAAAAAAAAAAAAAAGAAGGAAAGGGACACGAACAGCGTTTCGTGGAGTCGCGTTATGACCAATAGCGGATCGATAATTTTTTAATTAACGAAAAGAGCGTTTCTTGGCCTCTCTCTATACGTTTATCGTGTCACGTAATTCGCGAATGCACGCGTACGCCAGAAGCACCGCTGGCCACCGCTGGCCACCGAGTGAAAAAATATCTTGGGAGTGTATTCTAGACGCGCGCGTCCAACACTTGCGCAAGCCGTTGCGCAATGCTGGCGCATCGCGAGCGCACGGTAGTCTTTATCGCCGCCGCCGCCGCCGCCGTTATAATATGGAAAGCGTGAAGTCTCGCGTTCATAACGGTTCGCGCAAGAAGAATCCGCGCTTCACTTATTTATTGCCGGATTATGTAACGCAAGGCCTGGTCAACTTCGAGCCGCGAAGCCACGACGCTTCCCGCTTTCCATTCGCGGAGAGTGGGGGGAAAGGGGTTCCTCCGCTGGATGAAGTTTAGCGGGCATGATCAATTAACTTCATCCAGCGTGGCGGAGGAACCGCTGTCCCCCACTCTCCGTGGATGGAAAGGGAGAAGAGTCGTGGCTGCGAAGCTCGAAGTTGACGCAGGCCTGATGCAACACGTAACACGTCTTCGAATCACCATCGCCAGCGCGTTCTCGCGACGCGATGCGAGCGCAAAAGAATAATAAAAAGAGAAGAAGAAATGCACGATGCGTTCTTATCTCATTGGAACTTGCACTCAGCTCGGATGCGACGTGATGACGGTGGAGAGGAAGCTGAAGAGCCTGAAGACTCACTTCATGTCGGTCCACAAAGCGTACGCGAAACGCAGGGTGAAGGCCGATCTGAATCCTGATGGCAGCGTCGTCACGCCCAAGTGGTTTGCTTACGAGGCCTTGACTTTCCTGAATAAAGGACGCTTGACGCGAATCAATCGCGAGACGCCGAACGTGGAGAAGCAGGTGCGCTAATGAATGAGCTCTCGCGATTATCGCCCGCGACCCGCTTGCGTACAGTTAGCGTGGTTTATAGTATAATTACAATGGTATAATTATGAATAAACACAATGTCTAATGTCTTAAAGACGTTTTATGTCCCGACTTTGGACATTGTCACTTGTCACATTGTGTTGTCTGGCAAGCTAGTACATAATATATATAGGCTTATATATTATCGAGAAAGAAAAATTATAATTAAATTGTGATCATTGCAATTCTATTTCCAATCCATGTATCTTCTTATTCATTGATTGTCAGTTAATCTTTTAAAGTAATATTAATACTACGCGTCGCGAAATAGAATCACATATGCGTTTTGATTAATTCGATAATTTCTTTTTTTTTTTAGAATCCCACGCCGGCCCCTAATTGGCAGCCGCAGGTACATTTCAATCTTCCTTGCATTACAGCTTGAATTAATAATATATCATATTGTAAAAATGTGCGATGCAGCGTTAGCGCATTATTGCGTAATGCGACATGGGGAGCTCTCGTTCCCCCTTCCCCCGCCCGATATGACATATTATACCCGCGTCATGTTGAAAACTTTCGATCTGCACGACCTGCACACTTATAAAACTCCTCGGTCGAGCGACGTCACACGACTTTTTCTTTTGCACGATTTCAGGAGATTTCGTCAGGCCGTGACGAATTCACGGTTTTTGCCGAGCACGTCGCCATTCGGCTGAAGAACATAACGGACGTGCGTGCGAGGCTCGTCGCGCAGCATCAGATAAACAACATCCTGTTCGAGGCCGAGATGGGAAAGTATAACGTGCAGCAGCTCTCCTTCGTCCCGAACAATCAGGAGATTATGGAGAACCTGGACGAGCCCTCGACGTCGAACGAGGAGAAAGTGATAATAAATAATATTCCTCAAGCGGTCTAATCGCTGATCTTTCCTCTGCAAACGGGCGATCGTTATGTCCCCGAAATTTTCAGCGAGTCGTCCGTCTCGCGTCCCTCATTATTTACATACCCCCCGATTTTTTTCGGCGCGGTTGTTGACAACGACGGTGATCTCTCTTCTCATTATTTTTGTGGTAAATACTAGCGAACGAGAAAAGCCATCGGCTTTAACGGCGAGTTTTTCCGCGGGACACGGCGAGAACCGCGTTTGGCAGGTTTGCTGAATTTGCTCCGCCAGACGTGACTCTATTTATGTGCCTTCGTTTTGCCCGGCATATGTCATATCTTTCGTCGTTACAAACCTCGAAAGCCGCGTCAAAGCCAGCTTTCGTTTAGCGCGGCCAATACGTACATTACACACGCTGACATTGCGCGATAGAACTCGACGACGTTGGCGCTTTCATTTTTTTTTCACTCTCGTATATTCCGAGTATATAAAACGAAGTACATATGCATATATGTGACACAACATCGACTCACATATATATGTCGGCGAAGCGAATCGATTTCCGTCAATTGTATCTAATTAATTGTTTTACGATAATCGATCCCGTCTTCGTTAATTGTGAGAATTGAATAAATTGTGGTCTGTAAAATTGTATATATACGCTTGATTATTTCGCTCACCCTTCAAGTCGACTAATTTATAGAGCAGGATGGACGACGTGTCCGTTTGTTTCTTCACGCCGCTCGTAACATTGCTCTCGGTATTACCCATCGTTTATAAAACACTTCACTTCCGACGTTTAAGTACCTGTGGAGGAGATGGGCTCTCGCATATCGAATGTGCAAGCACGGTGTCAACGGTGTGTGCGATAGCCGCCGAAATTGATAAACGCGTCTGTTTCGTTGCCAGGATACCGTACTCGATTATCGATTAAATGATAACGGACCTTTAAACAGCTCTTGCTTGTGGACTTACAGTGAAATTCGATCAATTTACGCAATTTGCCGCGTCTTCTATTGTTTCCTTTCTGAATCATATAATTACATATAATACATACCTTCTTTTCGTTTATCGTGAATTGAGGAATAACCGGCCGGAACTTTTACGAAACGGAAAACCGCAAAGGGATCTGCCAAATTAGAACGGCGGAAAGACATAACCGGGCCAGGGGCGCCAAAGGGGATAATTCGGTAGGAAATCCTGTTCTTGCGGCTCAACAGAATCCCGTGCCGAAATCCGCGAGGCGGAAGAATTGCGACTCTAATTACGTTGATAGAGCACGCGTTGACCGCATAAACCGAACGTATTAATCGGCCGATTATATAGCGAAGAAATAACGAAATGTATATAAATGCGCACTGAATGCGTAACGAATTAAATACTAAATAGCTACGTGTCGAATTAAATAGCAACGATAAAAATTAATTAACAGCGACGCTCACCGCATCGAAATACAATAAATTAATCGCGCGCCGCTTTGATAAAATCGGCATTATCATTTAAACGCGGCTCGCGCTCTAATTTATGCAAGTGTTACGCAGCGTATACGCTCCATTTTCCAACGGGGTGTGAATTAAGGTTGACAGATTTATAAGTCACGGTGAAGATCAGCTATCTCGTGTCACTCGCGGGTCATCTCGCTTAAAGGCCGCTCATATACAATCGCTTAAAGAATGCAAGGTTTGCGAGGGACACTGCCGACTGCCGACAGTGTAACAGAAATGTTAACATCGTTTAGGCGTGTCTCGTCCTTCGCACGCGTATCGTGACAGCGAGATTTTTCAATAACTTCGCGTTAGAACGTAGATAATATCGATAAACGGCGGATTGCAAAATATCGTTTCGCCGTTACGGCGAGATGCAAATTTTCCCGAGCGACCGGCGGCGCCTGATCGCCGCCCGCACGCCACGTGAGTCTCTCTTTCGCTCGCGACTGGAAAGCCGCGAGCGAATTTTCGCACATACCTAAGCGATGACCGCGCTTTAATTTAGACGGCCGAATGCCTTTAGACGCCGCAATGCCGCAATTGATCTTACGCGTTAAGCGGTTATAAATAACGGCTTATGAGCCGTAGGCGCTTACCGCGAAACCGGGCGTATACGCGTATACGCGTGTACGAAACAATACCTTGAGCAGGAAATTAGATTCTATTATTGCCCGCGCGACGGTCTAGGACAGGAACGAGTTCCACTCGAATTCGAATGCCGAGTCCGATTTACAATCTCGGTGAAGTTTTATGAATCCTAATGCAAGATACTTCAAATATTTACACTATATAATAATTCGTGAAATGACAAACTCAAAGAAATGTGTTTAATAAAAAATCCACGTTGCTGGGTCAGCACGTCAACAAGGAATCGTTGTTTCTCGCGTGATTATTATGCAGGCATCTCTTCCGTTATGACGATCCTCGTGGGAGATAAAGAAAGAGCGAATAATGCTGGCGAAAATTAGAATCTTTGTCTTTATTCAATATTGATTTGATATTATTATGATGTCCAATACATTTACATTTAATTTAGGATAGCTAATTTATAGTCTGACTTTGTATTGTGCGATATAGACCCACTATATCTCCAATAATACACGTCAATATCCAATATCCAATATCTAACTCTAACTATAATATGTATTATCAACATTGTGTTGCTACTAGGAAGGAGGGGAAGGGAAGAAGAGAGAGAGAGAGAGAGAGAGAGAGAGAGAGAGAGCCTGATATGATACAAGATGTGTTCTCTGTATGCCTTTTTTCTTTCTCTCTCTCCGTCTGCTTATTTAAAATGCAAAAAGTATAAAGTAGTGCAACTATACGAAAAACAAATCTACAATCACGCATATTTCGAGAACGGTAAAATCAGATAAAAAAAAGTAAAAAAAAAAAAATTCACGCACGATCCTCGTGAAGGCCCCGGAGGGATTCGAACCCTCGATCTCCTGTTTACTAGACAGGCGCTTTAACCAACTAAGCCACGGCGCCCGAATAATTTCCTTCTTCTAATAAGGAGATATATATGGAACTCAATATCAAATAACATTTTTTAGTAAGCAATTCTTTATTTATATAGAAAGAATTCACGTTTACGTAAAAATATTCAACGATTTACCGGCAGCCGAAATCATCGTCCCATTTGTCACGTTGCACAAGATGCACGCGCGTTTTGGAAGCTGCGGGAGTCATAATTCTCTCCGCGAGAACGGTCCGTCGCACGACCCGCGAGCCACCTATATATGCTACATCGGCAAAAATTTATGGATACTTAAAAACGATCCTCCTTCTGTACGCGCGACCCACATTTTCAGGGGCGTTATATTAACTTGCAACACGGCGCGGCGCGGCGGCGAAAAGAAGACGAAGCGCGGTCGATCTATTTGTGTGATTGAAATATATGAACGTGCGCGCGCGCGCGCGCGCGAACGTTGCAAGCTATTGCTTGTCGTTCCGAAACGAGGTGTAACATAATCAAAGTGAAATATGGATACGAGCGTTAAACAAACGACTGACTGAAGGGAAATGAGGATTTGAAGTCGCGTTGAAACTCGGCCGAGAGAAATATACGTAACGCACACTGACGTAGACAGAAAAAAAAGAAAAGAAACAGAAACCGCTTCCACGGGTCGAAATCGAGTTTCGTTTTTGTTTGTATATTTTAAATAATTTAAATTTCAGCGCTCTAAAATGCAGGAAAGTAAGTAATGCTCCATAAGTGACGCGATATCTGAAACCTTTCAAAAAAACTAGTCAACTCTATTTTTTATTTTCTCGTTTTCAGTGTCAATTTGTAATTTTGTTTTCTTCACTTTTTTATTCTCGACTGCTGTCAACCGAAGATCGAAATTGAATCGGTTATTACCTTATTCCTTACATTTGATGATAAGTTTCTTATCGAACTTGTTACTTTACGGAGTTGATCAATTTGTCTTCCGAGAGAAGCCGAGTTCGCTTTTTTAGTCGACATGGAACATTTAACTTGTTGTTGGAGTCACATCGGTTTCGATTCCCACATGACGCTGCATTGCGCAACTTTTGGTAAATAAGTTTGGTTTTATTAACTTCTCGATTTGTAGCTGGAGCAATAACGACGGAAACGAAATTACGTTGCAAACCTGTAGCTGGCGCACCGTACTATTATGAGCGAATTAAACGGGCGTTTTTCAGGACGAGTTTCCGAATTAGGATGACAGAAAAGCGAAAAAAAAGCTTTGCCAATGCGCAATAAACATTAGCACAATTAGAACCGCGGAATGAGACTCGCCGTCGGCATTTCTCGACGATCTCATCGATTCGCGCGAGAATAAAGAGTTCCACATCGGCGCGATGTTATCTGCATGTTATCCGATTTTATCTTGTTACTTATAGTTACATAATTAGCGGAGGACAAGAGGTCGATGTGCATTTTACACGCCAATTGAAGCGGAAGATAATCGCTAATTATACCGAGACTGATAAGCATTAAGATACGCAATATCGGCGCTGCTTTCTTTTTAACGCGCGAAGAGAAAATGTCTGATAGGTGTAATAAGATGATTAGCGTGGTCTAACGAATGACGCGCTGAAGATCACGTATTTCTAAATAACAGAATTCAAATGGAGCACAAGGTGTCTCGTGATATACAGTCTGGAAGCATGACCTCGCATGAAGTGGCTCGTTGGTCTAGGGGTATGATTCTCGCTTAGGGTGCGAGAGGTCCCGGGTTCAAATCCCGGACGAGCCCGGTTTTTTTTGTCTTTTTTTTTTCTTTTGCTTCTACATGGATTACCGTTAGAAATTCCGCGGAAAGTATCCGCATTATTTTTTTTCCTCACTCGAGTGATATTTACTAAATATTAAATATTTATCTAGAGAACCAAACGTGTTTCTCACTTCATGTGCAGATGATATAACGAAAGACCAGTGCCTGGAAACGTTTCACACTGGATTGTATAAGACATTTCATACCGAGATTCCATTTATTTTACACAAATCCCTGAAACGTCGAGGAAAACTTAAACGTCGCAGCCTCATCAAGTCGCATCAAGTTACATCATTAGCGGTCGCCTCGGGGCAATTTCCATGGATTAACATCTTCCTTCTTTTTCCTCAATGTCGTTCCGAAACAATGAATAATTAAGGCCGGACAGTCAATCATTATAAATAGCTCCGCGCGCATATTCGCCGCGGCTTTAATCGGCGACGATGCGACGATCTATATCGTCTCGTTGCGCGTCCGCGATATTAATTAATTCCTAATACCTCGCGGCACGCGCATTATCTTCACCGTTCGATAGATTTTCAAATGCGACGATCCGATCTTTCGCATTCCGATCGAAGTCGATTCTTTGCGATTCACGCGCGATCAGTTTATTTACATTAGTGCCCGTTTGCCGGCATTCTCGGCGAGTTCGTCATCGTCAATTAAACCGTCGGCCGAGTATTATCCGACCGGCGGGTTATCGCAATCATTTGAATCATTCGTCGAAGTGACAACCGTTACAAATTCGATAAGCGCCCCCGGTATTTCGCGCGTCACGGTTTTACGAGCGCGATTCAGAAAGCTTTTGCGTTTCAAGGCGAAGAATCTTAATATTTTGACTTCAAAATATTTTAAACTTCGAAATTAGATCGCGCGAATAAGAGCGAGGCGGGATGAGGCGCAGAAACACTTCGCGTTATTTTTTTCCTTCGTGCGCGAATACGATATTTTGCTTTTGCTCGAAAAAGCTCGTCTGTTTTATATTTAGAGATGTTTGCTCGCGAACGTCATTGTTATCAGCGCGGGGTGTCAACATTTCAGTCGCGCGAATCTATCCATAATCATAATACGATAACAATTTGTGATCTGCATCGTTCGCATCTTCTCGCAGCGGGCGTGCGGACACTGCGGACGCGCTTTATTACTTTGTTCGTTCAACGTTTTATTAGTGAAATGAAGTTAGGAGAGATGGATATAAGAATACCGTGTTATTAACAATACACTGTTTTTGTAATGTTAAATTAACTCAATTTGAGTCATTTTTAACTATATAAATCGCCAGTGCTCCTATTCAAAATGTATCGTTAATTTAACTAAACCAATGAAGCTAAAATAATACTGTTTTGTATTAAAATAAATTTTGACGCACATAGTAGTGTTAAAAATAACAAAATGTTATTTAACTCAAGATATTTATTTAAATTTCATCCTTTAATATTTTACAGTGTATGTACTGTTAAATTTGTAGTATCAAATTATATTCAGTTCGAATCACTTTTAACTATTTCTATAGGTCGTCACTGCTCCTACTCAATATATTGTTAATTTAACTAAAACAATGTTAATTTAACTAAACCATAATGGAGTAAAAATAACACTATTTTGTGTCGTTGGCAGTTAAAACTAACAAAATATTATTCAACTCAAATTTCGTCTTTTAATATTTAACAGTGTATTATAGCTTGCAACAATGCCGAGATTATTTTTGTCTTAAGAACACTCCGATTGTTCCGCATGCCCGTGTCTCGCGCCGCGCTTGTTCCTTTCTCAAGGTATCGCGCGGTATTCGTGTGGTATTTCTCGCGCGATGGATATCGAAAGACGAAAGCCCGAGATAACGACGTGGGCGCTTTTTCGCGGAAACGTGCGCGCTGACCTTTCAGCACCGCATCATCTGTACCGCAAAGTTTATCCTCCCCGAATGATCGCCGGGCTTTGCGCGCGTCTCGACAATGACGAATCTCGTCGGAAGTGCGCTCGGTTTCGGGAGATCCGGTCGGCAAAATGAAACCGATTTAGATTTCAGTCCGTATTACTCGACTCGATCCTCAGTCGGACTCGCGCTCCAGATCCGCCAGCAGCTTGGACAGACCTTTTTTTCCCCCGATTGGTTCCGGGTGCAATTTCGAGAGCGAACTTGTCGCCGACACCGAGCGCGCGTATCGATAGAGAGATTGACCTCCCATCTGGGATCAAGAGTACGCGCACGCCGAGAGTGAGTACCCAGTCCTTGACCGTTAATTATGTATACGCGCTCCTAAATACGGGATTAGCGTCGGGAAAGACGGTAGACGCTATCAGCGTCTTCACACAGAAGTATCCGATAGCGATGGCAGAGGGTCGCCTGTTGGTTCTAGAAATAGGATATAGCTTGGCCTAAAGGGTTGGCGCTTGGAGAGGCTTAGGGCTTAGACAACCGATTCAGCGTAGCTTCCCGAAAACCTTACGGAGTCTCTGAGATAAAATACCGATTGCCTTTTTTTTTTTAATTTTATCACATAACGACTGTTGGTTCGTCGCGCTGGAAAATACCGGAAAAGACCACCTTCGTCCTTGACCGATTTTTTCCTGTGAAGACCTACGCGGTTTCCCGCGCTCGATTTCCTCGCGATCTGCAGCTATAACGATACGATACGATACGGCATACCGTTCGCGGGTTCGCCTTCACGCCTTCGGCGACTGTCATCATCCGCGCCTTCGTCATCCCGATGCGATGACGGGGAACGACGGAAGAGAAGACGACGCCGTGGCAAGGAGATGCCGGTGGGTGGTGGACCATGCTGCCGATCGTGTCTCACGCATGTCGCTCGGCCGTGGCCGCTGCTCTCCGCTCCTCCGCGTGACGGTTCGAACCGAATTGTGATACCGAGACTTAGTTTAGCTTGCGTTTACCTCTCGTCTCCGCGGGTCAGTTAGGCTCGCGCTTTCGAGCCGCCAGCACCGGCTGTGTTCTCCTTGTCTCTCTCCCCTCGTGATCTTCCTCGATCGCGAGGCCGATCGTCCCAGCGTCTCGGCCAGCCGAGAGCTCCCCGTCCCGCGAATTTCTGTATCGATTGTTATTATTTTTTAACATTTTGTTTTCTTCTCTCTTCTCTCGTCACGATCGCGCAGTCGTTCCCGGCCGCACGAAGCACATGCGAACCGACAGTCATCGAAGAAGATAGTCCTCGATTCGGACCAGACTGAGTCTCTCGCCGTTCTCGAGTAAGTGATGTAGATTGTTGAATGGCGTCGTAAATTATGCGCGATCGATTTTTTTTTACCGATTTCTCGAGAGTGAGCGCGATCGTGGCAATTTAAGTCAGAGTCGCTCGAATTTTGTCGAAGTTGTGCAAATAGCTGTCAACTGGTTTTACAAGTCGCACGAGTTATGCGGAAACAGAGAAACCGTCATAAAGTCATAAATTATTAATATGATAAACTGTAAAAACTGTGTACAAATAATAGTAATTTTCTTTTTAACTCAGTCTGTATGTTTTTTTTTGCACTCTCGGAGTGTATACGTGGGTCTGTCACATTTAACGCTATTTTCCTTTACTTTAAAGTATTAAAAAAAATCTGAAAAAATTCACAAAACATCTGTCTACATTGTAGTTTACGATTTTATAGTCATTTTGATAAACATCGTTTATTTAATATTCTCTGGCAGGTTTGCCAGTTTTACAGTTACGAGCAGATATCATTTTGGCTCGGACGCCGTAGACCCACGTGTACAGACGGAGGATTAAGATCCTCAATGCGAAATATTTCATGTCTAAATTCACAATTTGCGAATCTCAATGTCTGAAGTTAAATTTACTACGACACATGGCTAACGAATCTTTCTTATCGGACAAATTGCTGATAAATGAGTTTCAGGATACAACGCTAATTGCATTTTTCTCTTACTTTCATTCACGATCGTCAGCTTTATCTCTCTTTCGCAAATACAGACCTAAATTTGAATATCTTATCAAATTGCTATCAGGTGCTGGTGTCATTCGCCAATATACGTCGTGAAAGAAATGAGAGGAATGCGAATATAATCACTTTATTTCTCCTTCACCTTCTTTCTCAGAAGTTCTCGTGGAGTTACAAAAATAAACGATTGGTCGCGTATATACGTGCGTTTGATCGCATTTTTCAGGCGTGTTTTTTACATCAAAATGACTGATGCTATGGGAATACACTATCAAATTTTATTTCGCTATTTATTATACTACATTTTTATCTCGATAATCCTCGCGTTATATTCACGTTTTCTAAACTTACCAGGAATAAGATGTAATTACATAATGTAATATTACGCATTTATACTTGAAAATTTTTATCTCGATCGGTATATATTTTCGCATTATACGCCTTATCTAAAAATATTGGGAATAAAATACACAATTACATTCGTAAATTGTTGAAAATTTGTAATCTTATAGCTAGTTTAATGAGCAGAATCTGGATTTTTTAACGCTGACGATGGACATCCGTATCTAATGCAGATCTCAAAACACTCACATTTGGACAATCAAATAGTTTCGTTCAGTCCAACGTTTCGCGGTTCCTTCGTTCAGTTAATGCGAAAAAAAACTTGATAGAGATTGACTGTTCTCAGGCCGGTATTCGTAATCAAATCTTATATTTAATATCGTCTTAAGTTTATTTTTAGACGCTACGATAGTACGACTCGTTTTCGGCTACGGAATATCTAAAAGATGAACTCAAGACGATCTTATATATAAGATCTGACTTATGAATACCGGCCTTAGAATCGCTTGATTTTAATGATGAAGTCAGCGACGAGAAAAAATGCTGGGCACGTATATATGTATATCTAACATGTGCACAACGGGAATTATCCGCCGACGAACTTTGACAAGTTATACGAGCGCGCGAGTTTGATATCCCGATGTCGCGACCTGCGCGATGGGAATACCAGCCACTTGAATAGCGATTTATTTGTCGTTATCGGCCTAATCCACAAATTGTATCAATGCACGAATCCAGAGATGGCGACCGTTCGATCCGTCGAGGTCAGCAAGTAGAAATCGATGAGATTCTTGTTTATCCTCCGGATAGATAAATAAGAATCCTTTACAGTCTCGGATTGATTTTCCTTACAATAAGCCAACTAGGATCAAGATTCTTTCTCAAGAGTCTCTCTCTCTCTACCTCTCTCTTTTTTATTCACTCGATGCTCGGGTTATATCTGCGAGCCCGAGAAGAAAGCATCATCAAGTCGCATTCTTAGCACAGGCGTGCAATTTATATCACGACGGGCTTGTAACTCTATGCAACGGATATCGCGCGGCGATTAACGCGAGAGAGCGAGTCTACGCTTCGCGCGATAAGTGTGTAAAACAAAAAAATGAAATAAAATAAAACGAAGAGAAAATAACAGCGCCGAAAAATCTTGTTCGCCGAAGCGCATCGAAAAATTCACGCTGATTCGACGAATATCTCGAAACTCGCAGTTCGCACTTTAAACACTTCTTCAGTTCTTCACTCTAATAACAAACTACAGCCTTCGTCGCTAAGTGCCGATTACGCGTATATATGATAATATTGCAACTTTCATCGGGCTGTAGCGTTTTAATAGCGCTGACTTCTCCGTACGTATCGCGATAGATAAATTATAACCAGCTTGCAGATAGCTGTATGTCATACGAGGCGACAAGGCTGCGACGAACGACTGCAGCGGGAAGATGTTAAGCGCGAAACTTTACGCGCAATTCGCGTCGCGGTGCTACTTGCGCAGCGCTGTATGAAAGCCTCAGACCTAATTTTAATGACGAATTCTTTGAAGAGATCGATCCTCGGTTCGGAAAAGTTTGGAAGAAAGTGATTCTTGAGACTCTTTCTGCCAGCATTTTCCTTGCGATACTTTTATTTCGATAATTGCTTCAGAAAGTGCGGCGATGACGGGATGAAAAATAAACCCTTATAGGCTTCGTGAAATAAAAATTCGAGATACGATCTCTCACACATTGTTCCTTATCTCCGGACACTCGATGGAATGTCACCTTGGTGAAATGGAGCGTATCACAGGCGTATTTCAAATATTCCTTGGGCGCCCCGTCCCCCTCGCGCGTGTAACGTGAACGTGGTAATGCGACTTATCTCCATCTCGTGCGATAAATACGACAGTTTTTAAAATGTTTTGAAAATCTACATTCTATCTGCAGTGCGTTTCGCCCGCTTTAGTAGAAGCGTACGCGGTACGCAGTGTGTTTCGCGAAACTTTCATAGATATTTTCTCGATCACAAACTAATGAACACACACAGTGAATTATTAAAATAGTAATTTACGGAAAGAGATTTATTCCGAAAGTATCCAGAAATAGGCTTGATTTTAATAAAATGTTATAATTCCGCCTTTTTTGCTTGAGATAATAATACAATGAGATATTATATTACTGACACCAAATATCTCTTTTACGTTTCTCCTTTAAAAAGATCGCGCTCTCGGAGTAATGCGCCTCCTAAAATGGCAGGCTCGATATTTAATTTGTAAGCTACTGTGCGTGCCTCTCGTTGATTCTTCCGCCGCCGCAATCAAAGTCGACGCAGCGGCAGCGAATTTACCGATGTAATTAAAACTCCCACGGTGCAGTTGCATCATCAAAACAAAACGACGATTAAGAAGTCCCATCCGACGACTACTGTTCTACTTCGAGCGAGCGTATTAATAATCTTCCCCGACGCGCGTCGCGACGGAAAGTAAACATCTTTTGTTGGACGAACTGCGACGCGGATAAATCCCGCGCGCTAATCCCGCGTTAATGAAAAGGTCGTTATCAAACGGGCGCGAGATGTGGGTCAAGCTCCGAGAGGTAAAATACTATTAGCATTATCGCGGACGCTTATCAAGGACGTCGCGGCGCGCCTGACAGTTTGAAGAACCGGATTATAAGTAATCGCGGCGTTAATCTAACAAAATAAGATTTCTCGTTGCGCGCTCGCGGTGGAGATTTCGTCGGAAAGATTTGTCCGAAAAATCAACGTGAAAGTAGACGAAGGTTGACAACGGCGAGAAGTGCTTCGCTAGGGACAGGGATCTGATTATTTCGGAATAGAACGTGCGCGCGACACGCGTCAGTTTCGCAATCACGTATGCGTCAACGCTGCGACGACGTAATCCCCCGACAAGACGCCGCTCGCATGTAATTCACTTCTCGGAGAGAGATCGGTATCGGGAATCGGGACACCGGCAGCAGCGAAGTGCTATATGCCGGTGCCAGGCGTGTCCGCGCAATTTGCCGATAGTCATCAGCTGGCACGCATTAACGAGTGTTCCGTGACAATAATTGAACGATTATCGCGTCGCGTTATGATTGCGATGACGAGAACAATCCGTTATACGCGTTAATATGTGACTTCGGACTTCGGTATCGCGGAAATTGATCGATTAAGATATACACGACAAAATATGGAGTTTTGCTAATTATCGGGGAATATTTTAAAAGTACGTGGGTGCCTTTGTACAGCCACCGGATAGATTTCCGCTTACGATTGAAATCGAAGACGGACGCAGAGCGGGATGCGGATTGTCATCGCTATATTTACTTGCGGCGTATGCAGCACCGGCACTTGATTGTCCATCATAGTTTACCGTCTAAACCGTAATTCTGCCGAAGCGGAGTAACGATAGAATTCTAATAAAAAAACACCGTCGGGAAGAAATCGTTAAAGAAAAATTAAGTATTTCGTTTTATTTTTATACATTTTTTCATTTACACGTACGCACACACACGGACACGGACATTTACGCGCGTCGTAAAAAAAAAACTGATTTTTATTCCGTCAGCACATCGGTGAAGTGCGTATGTTAACAGTTAATAGAGCTAAGAACATTCATCCACATCATATATAGCACCAGGCCGTCGTCATAAACGCGCAGATTGCACTGACACGCGCGCCGCGCGATCCGATATACTTTATTGCTGTATATTAACTGCGAACGCGCTTATTGCGATTTACCGTTATCATAGGCGCCGCCGTTCAACGGCATATTAATCGCGTCCAATAAATCAGTTTACGACGTTAGAGAACCATTGATAAATGTTCGCGAGACGAGATACGTGTCAGACACGTGATTTGAAGACGCGCTCTCGGTGCTAAATCGCGTTCCCTAAAACTGCGCCCGGCAATGTTGGATTTCAACACGGTGATGTTAACGAAACTTTGTACTATGAGCAAATTTAATTGCTAATTAAATTTAGCACTATTGCGACATCAAAGCCCGGACGACAAGCGAGAAAATCTCTGACGATATAATATAAACTCATCGAAATGAATGAAATGACACGTATACATCGCGTAAGTTACAAATTACAAGCTATCCCGGAATAAATGCTTTTCCGAAGGCATGCGAACGCAAACAACCTATAATACCGTGGAATTTGGGGCAACAGCGCGCATCCATCCTGTCCTTCTGCTTGATATGACGTACCACGCTATTTTTAGCTATTAACAATTTGTAGGGCCGTGAATAACCGCACGGCGCGCCGTGCAGTAAACACACTTTTAAAAAAAGCGGGAGTGAAATTTATTTTACAACGCGTAAAAAAGAGGCGCGAGCGAAAGAAAATCCACAACGGGCCGTTTATATAAAAGTCTAAAATGTTGAAGAAGAAAACAGCCTCGCAACTAATAATAAACTGGATTAGTAAACGTAACTTTATTTTGGCCTTTAATTCATTGAAAGTATCTAATACACGCAAGGAATTATTATTTGAAAAATAAATTTACGTAAAATAAAATAAAATAATATATTTTTTTAAATTCACGCAATTACGAAATATATGTTTATTGAAAATTGGTGATGCCGCGTTTGCCCGTAAAATTTCAACAGAGAGTTTACCGAGACGGATCGGTCATCAACGTCGCGGTAAATCCTTCAATCAGAAAAAATGATGACAGACGGAATTGCGCGCGGGGTGCCAGAGAGTATATAGGGTGTAAAACGTTCGCGCGCGACAATCGGAGCGCGCAATTCCGCCGTGTGCCACATGCGTGACATTTATCGCCCGTCATCGTTTCTCGTCTCCAACGTGACACAGGTGTATAGCATAAAATCGGCTGGCACGCGTCTCGGGGTTGACGCAAGAGGCTTTGAGCTTTCGAGCGATCGCTGTCCGATCCGGCGGCGCGGTGCGGTATACGCGGATTCTCTATTTGAGAGCGATGACCATACGCGTGGGTCGAAAGCTCTCGAGCAGAAACGCGCTGCTCCTTTAGCGAAGCGGTGGCTATATGTTGCAAGCCAATAATAGCGCCCGTTCCGCCGCGGCAATAATTGCCTCGTCGAGCTATAAATCTCGATCAGCTTTTTGTATACGACGCGCGCGTCACCATATGCGCGTCTCTGATATCCGAATGGAAAAAAAAAGAGCGATTTTTTTTTCCAGGAAGGAGATCGGCGATGTGAGAATCCCCGCGATCGCGCGCGCTGATCTGAGCCAACCGGACGCTACGGTTATTATTTGCTTTTGAGCTTGTACTCTCGAGAACGAGCGCAGAGCGCACAAAGGGAAGATGCGTCTCTCGCGGCGCGGCGGCGCAGCGTCGCTCACTGTGGAAAAAAAGAAGAGCAAAGACGCGGGAAGACCTTTTCAATTCTGATATACGGTCTCCTCCGTATACGCTTTTCGTACGGGTCATAAAAATAAGCAGAGGCACAGAATATAAAGCAGAGGGGGCTCTATATCGTCGGCCTGTTTATTTTTCCAATATCCGGGCAGAGCGGAATGCCGCGAACGCATTCAGAAATATCTACACGAAAGAAAGCGCGCGCTCACTTTCGACCTCCTCCCTCGGGACGATCCGCGATTCTCTCGAAATATATCCCCATGCAATCCGCGTGGAGATAAATGCAGCGGGGCTGCCTCACCGTCGTGGAATAAAGAAACTTTCGACGATACTAAGAAAGCAAGGTAGACGAAAAGATTCGAATTAATTTGCTCAAATTTGTATGAAATTAAATTAAGACTGATTGGAAAGACTGAAGAACGCGTAGGAGTGTTAATGCGCAACTTTTCCCGCGGAAAGCAACGCCTAGTCAACGCCTTCGCGAAAGAGGACGACGCGCGAAAGTTGATACGCGTGCCGGTTCGGTACGCGGTGTCGTATACGTTGACGTAGCGCGTGCATTGATATCGTGTTATGTCATTGCGTTTAGCGGCTGCTTGATAGTCAGTTCGCTGCCAGGGATTATAGAACGCGCTCCGCCTCATGAATGTATGCAAACGTCGTCGGGTTGTTTAGCATAGACGAACGCTCGCCGATAGAAATTTCGAAATTCGGTTCTTTCGACGAAATTTCGCTCCGCGTTGCGATTTCCTGAACTTCAAAGTTTTACGTAAAAATTTGTTGCGGTCTCTTCAGCGAATGCGAGAAATAAACGAACAAAAACACATAAAATGTGCACTCTCTAAATCTCATAGAGTGGTTTTGTCACTAATATATTAGAATTAGATGAGTGATTGCGATACGCAGTCTGTCACTCCAAAAGACAGGATTGTCACTCTAATTTGGGTGAATGCGGGCACTCATAGGGTAGAATTGAATTTTTCACTCAAATTTTTAGAGCGGCTACTCTGCCGGAACGATACGATCTCACTCTAAAGCTATGGCTGCATTCCGAAATTAACTGTCAGCAACTTTCAGTACTGAAAATCTATAGTATACGTGACGTAAAATATAAATTTGCAGTACTGACAGTGAATATCGGAATGCAGCTTATAGTGAATCACGATTCACGAAAGATCAACATACTCATCGGAAGTTTGGCGAACGGCGGACTCTTTTCTTTCCGGGGAAGGAGAGGATTACTCGCTGATTCGCAAGAGTAACAATTCGAAGGACAATCGCGTCGGTTGACGTACATTCTATAAGCATACGCGCGCGTAATCGAGCGTTGTATATCAGTCGCGGAATGAATCACGCAGCCGATTCGATGACGGGTGGACGTGTGTGTTGCGAAAAAATCGGAGAAGCCCGCGCGACTCGCGGAAGTGGCAGCCTCAACGACTTTCCGACGTGAAGAAATATCGCTCGGAAGAAAGACGCGATTAATTCATTACTGTCCGATGGCGTGGCGCAAACGCGCGGGTGAGTTGACGCGATGCTCGTGGAATTTAATCTATAATTATGATGTAAAGACCATGCTCTGGCCGGCTAATCGGAGACGCGCGTTGCATTTAATCAGGGAGGCTGCGTCAGCTCGAGCACCGCCACGCGCGCCCGTAGCCGCACCGATCTCACACTCGTCATCGCTGCTGCCTCGGCATATCGATCGAGGAGCATCGCTGAACACGCCGTAAACGATACAAGCGTCGTGAATGAAAACCTCCACGATTTTTCACGATGCACGTTTCACGCAGCATCGCAGAGAGATAAGCCTTTTTAACATATTAACTGCCACGCTGTTTAATTAGGTATTTTAACTAACTTTGTTTATATATTAAAATAAACGAATATAATGAAATGTAACATTAAATATAACACGCTGATATAAAAATGGCATTTTTATATTAGCATGTTATATTTAATATCGAAATGGTATACATATTTAATTATATTTATCTGTATTGTATTATATTACGATTTTTCAAAATTTGCAATAAAAATGTAATAAATTTTCATTTTTTCCTTCAAAAAATTAGCGAATATAGCCGATGTCTATAGTTCGCCAACTGTGAGTTAATTCATACTCGCGCGGCAGTTCAACTGAAATAATCTATAAAAAGGAGGAGTCGCTCGAGGAACTTTTCTTCTTTAAATTCGACCGATTTAAACTCGAAAAGTCGGTCACGATAATAAAGCGCGGCGATAAAGGTTGCATAGCTTTCCGTCGACGGTATATTCATCGAGCAATCTCAGATCTGACGTCACGCAAAACGCACGATTAATCGATACGCGACAGCTGTACCGGCTCCTGTATGCTCCATTACTTTCGACGTAAAGACACTCGTGACGGCCGAGCCATGATGTTGCGAATCTTTTCATTGATGATTACGTTTGTGTTTCGCAACGTATATATATTATCCCGCAATGTCATCGAGACCATATTGACTTCATAGAAATCTTTCACGTCTTTACATCGTAAATGCGACGTATCGGTTAAACAATGCCACACTGTTAAATTCGTCAAATACTTAATTTGAGTCATTTTTAACCATTTCTAAGGTCGCCACTGCTCCTACTCAATATGTCGTTAATTTAATTAAACCAGTAAAGTTAAAATAATACTGTTTTATGTTAAAATAATAAATTTCTACATATATTGTAGTTAAAAATAACAATATTATTTAACTCAAGATATATGGTTTAAATTTCATCATTTAGTATTTTAACAGAGTGCAATCTTTTTGCCAAAGAAAATTATTATTTCTACCAAGAATTAATATAAATAAAGTAATAATAATATGTAAAATAAAAAAAATGACGCGAAACAAATAATGGCGCGAACAGATAGTAGGAAGGATTGCAACGCGGAAAATGGGACAGCGAGTAAGTGCAGAAATGGTATTTCTGTAAACGACATGCGCTTCCTTATTCGCGTTCATACCGGACAATATTGCGGCTCGAACCGCGTCACGCGCAAAAATCGGACACGAAAGAGGTTCACGCGGAATAATTAATGTTCGTGCGGACGTCTGATCGTTGTAGGTGGGCAGGATCAAACCGCGGCTGCATAATGAATTTGCTGTTAATGAGGCTAAACGGGTCAAGTGCGCTTTGTTATGCGGTAATGGATGATAATAGCGGCGATAAACGGTCGCTTAATATCACGCGTTACGCGAATCGCGTTATCTGACACGTCCTACAGCCTGATTTTTGTGCGTGCCAGTTGATAGTCGGCCGGCAACGAAATTGGCCCGTGCCGAAGGAAGAATTATGCACGGTGGTTCAGAGCCAATCAAGTAATTTCACCAAGTATCAGACTGATAGATAAAATCATTCTCTTCTTTATGTATTTTATACTGATAAAAAAAATGAAAGAATTTTATTTGAAAAGTGAAAATATCTCACATATTATAAATCGTCAAATAGAAAGTTTACTTTGCACATTAAATCGGAATTGTTTTCACTCAAGATTGGCTATCAGTAATTGATCGGACATATATTTTGAGGAAAATTGACATAAAAAGAGAAATACTCCGAGATGGGCCAATTTAGAGGGCGATTTCATGAAATATTAGATTAACAGACGAAATTATTTGTTTCTTTCTATATAAATTCCACATTGATACAAAAACGAGAAGATATGTGAAAATGTCTGATATATTAAAAATCGCTAAAACGACAAGTTCATTTGGAATTACAAGTCAAGATTATTTCCACTCATCATCAATTATCATCCAATGAATTAGATATATTTCGAGAACAACCGTCATAAAAAAAGGGAGAAGGATACACTCTCCCGTTTATAAGTTATAAGTTGACCCGACCCTTTCGGTGGAGGGAATTTATGGGATGTCGAGGGAGAGAAAGGGGCAGCTAAAAATATACAATCTGCGATCTTCCCTGCGGCGAAGGGAACCTTAAATTGACTCTATTTTCAAGGCTGACTTTAAAGTGGGCTCGTTGAATCGGAGGCCTTAGACCAGCCGTGTGTCTTAACCTTGGTAACCTTATAGAAATACCCCTGGAGTCGCGCCAGTCCTCGAAACCGGCCGGTTAAACGAACTGTCCGTCTCCAGTCAGTGTGTCAACTCCACTTACATTAATGAGCATTTAGACACCATTGGTCTTAGACTCCTCGGCCGTGATGTTCGACCAAAGCTCGTATTATTGTAACTGCCGGTCTAACATTCTGGCAATTACGGCTCGTTGGCCAGTCTCGCACCGTGCGTGGGGTCCCAGCTGCGATAAAACGAAAATAGCGGGGAACTTTCGGCGTGCTATTTCAAGTGCATCGAAATTAAAGCGCTGTCGCCGCGCATGCCGCCGCGCCGGTGCATGCCATGCCAACGTCGCGCTGAGCGCGAACGCTTGTTACCTAATAACGCGTCCGGTGACTCGATATTCGCGAAATATATCACGCCCGCGAATGATGTAAACTTTGGACCGCGTCCAGAAATCGCGCTCCCGCTGATGCGAGCTCTCGCTCCTCCGGACAGATGAGCCAGCGCGCGCGAAGGCCACTCGCGCATTTCACTTTACGACTTTGTTATCGATCAACCCTGGGAACATTTGTAAACACTTCTATATGCCGTTCCTCTTTTGCCGTCGCTTTTCCTCTCAGCGCGGCTGACCGACTTCTCTCTGTTTATTATCGCCTTATCGCGAGTGACACATCGCGGGGAATTTGCGTATCAATGAGCACCCGACATTGATTAACGCGGCGCGGCACAATTCTAAATTATTCTTTTCACGTGTGCTCCATACAGACGAAATAACGCAGACTCCAAGACGTTCGCGCCGGAGAGAAGGCCCTCAAAATGCAAATTCAACTCTCCGAGATTCCGCGTGCAGATATCCGGTGATTTATAAATTCACCGAATGAACTCCTATCGAGTCTCTTCTTTTAACTTCTATTTATTTTTTTATAACTTTTTTTATAACTTAGGAGAGCTCGTCAACGATGCATCTTGGATTGCTCGTCGGTCGCAAGCTCGCTTAATTTAGACTCCGTAGTTTTTAATTGACATGTTCCTTCCGTCTGTCGCATGTCCTTATTGTGACCTTCGTAGGGCGCGACGCTGCGCTGATGTCATGCCATGGGTCAGCTGTCGCCGGTCTCGTGGACGCGCACCACGTTGCGCCCATTAATACTTTTATTCAACTCTCGCAGGGTCTTAACTCGAGTTTTACGATCTTTCGTTTGCTTTTGTTTTTACGCTGATTAATATTATTTGTACTCCTCGTCAGGCGGTTGCCTGGTAGAATTTTTCTGTTATTTTTTTTTATTTGCACACTTGTCGTTTGTGGGTGAATTATCGTTTATTGCGTCGAGACGACGGCGACTTGAGGACACTTTGTGGCGTCTCGGGGGAAAGAACGGGTCAAACGAACGACCTACTTGTATTCACGCGTTCCCGCGCCGCTGGGATTATTTGCATTAATTGCCCGTTCCTCAATGAACGCGCTCGTCTCTCGCGCGGAGAGCCCGCGTGATCGAGGACAGCTCGCGTGATCTTTCCGTCTATACGCGCACAGAAGCGGCTGCCGATATGCAGTTCTCGGAAGCATGTAGAACGAGGAGCACATCGGAGTACGCATCGTTGAGTAGAATAATTTTGCGCTTCATGTATTATAAGAATGTTATACGGATTATGTAAATTTTCGCCGAATGCGCCGCGCGTCCCGCGAATTCTCGGGTCTAATTTCCAATAAATTCTTTTTTAATCTTAAGAAGGACCCAGGTTGTTCAATGAAGTGCGACAGTTGTCCAAGTCAGAAGCAATTAAAGTTTATTATTAAATGTTTATTTCTTTTCGAGCAAAACGCTTATTCCTAAAAAATGTAATTCTGTGTGTGCATTCGGATCCTAGCGAAGTGTATATTTAAATTTAATTAAGTATCAATTAAGTCGATACCGGAAAATCGGTATCGTTACGCAAGCGTGATGTGCGCCTGTCAGAGCTCAGGAAGCTGAAATCACGATCCTCGTTCCAGTCTGGTAAATTTCATCAATATTATAATGCAGCCGATTCGGGTGACACTCGTTTCAGAGTTACGTGATCCGTAATAGACGATGTGTGGACCGAACGTTCGGGCAACGCGGGCAACTGATGTTAAGCTCATCCCTGCCGCGGCGAAACCCGGTTGAATCGTTATTGTCGCCGAATGAATCGTTTCAATCTGATTGTAGATTGTTAAGTTTCTTGATTCATACGTTCACTTTACCGACAAGAGATTAATTAAGCTTTGAAGCTGTTATTAACACGAGAACTACCAAAGCAATTGCAAGTAACTGTTTATAATTTTTTTTAAATTGTTTAAACGCATTGCATTTTCTGAGATTTTTCATGATTTTTATTGTAAATGCAGATTAAATTGAGCAATTTAATTTCTCTCTTATTGCAAAGGTAGGTATACATATGTACATTAGAATTAATCATCAGCAGTTCTAATATTAAGCTATTTTTAATTAACTATTTTAATTACTTTTAATCTTTAATAATATTAACATAAGATTAATAAAGAAGATAATAAGTATCAAAGGGTTAAATATCTTAAAAGAACAAAGACACAAATCTCTAAATCCTTGGCTAATATACTACATCGAATATTGTCCTAAACTTCCACATCTATGCTAAACATCCAGCTTCATAATTATTCGGTCGATTTCTCGCGCCTATGCACGCGCTATAAAGTAAAAAAAACAGAAGTCAAGGAGAGAAATCGAGCGGGGTTTGTTCGGGCAAAATGTTACGCGTGGCGACATTGCACAAGCCTTTGGAAAGACTTCCATCATTCCCTCTAGAATGTCTCATGACGAATCGTGCGGCATTTAAGCGGCCAACACCTTGAAGTCGTTCCAAAGCAGACGGGATGACGCGTCTCGCCGCCGGCCCCAACATTGCAGGCTCCTGGCAGCGTTTATTGTTGTCAATTGCCAGTTGTTACCGAACCCCACATATCGCGTGAGCGAGCACACCTGGTTACGCGACATTGGCTCGAAGTTACGCGCGAAGTTAACGCAAAGACTGACAAGTTTCGTGAAATTCAATATTGAAATTAGATAAAAGTACGTCGTGAAATTTAAAGCGAAGTGCATATAGTATTTAGAACGAATGCTATGAAAGAGTGTTAAAGAAATGTTAACAAAATTTGGTATTTTTATTATAAAATGGTCCTTTCCAGGATGTGGACCGCACACTGCCAAAATTTAGTGTTCATCGCCTTTGTGTTCTTACCCTCGGTCGTGAGAGGCGTCCCGGATTATTCTGGATTGCCGCCGGGACCGTACTGCGCCTCGAGGTATCCCGGAGGCAGTTGCTGCCCAGGACGACAGGATGAATGCAGCGCGCCGATCCTCAAGACGCTGTGCTACTGCGACGACTTTTGCAACCGGACCCGCGAAGAGGATTGCTGTCCGGATTACTGGTACCATTGCAGAGGGATCGCCCCGAACATCTCGGAGCCCGGGGAGATAAGGAGTGCGTATAATTGAAATATAAATATAAAAATAATTTAGACACGCGTATATTTAATATTACGTATATAATAATATTATACTATAATAATTTATGTAATGTATTTGTATAAAATTAAATTTACCTTGCGTATAAAGAAAGTAAGTTCCAAGTGTGTAATCGAAATTATAATGTAACTGTTCATATTTTTATTATTGATACGATGTGAGTTATTCTCCAAATCTCGTGTTGTTCCAGGAATGTCGTGTTTCTTCCAGGGAAGGGAATACCATCACGGGCAAACGTTAAAAGTTAATTGTAACACATGGTAACATCTCCCTTTCCTTTTTTAATATAACAACGAGTGAGGGGCATAAAAACACGCGGATCTTGCAAGTTTAATTTATATTATAGTAAATGCTCCTCGCTGGGTCAGCGCGCCGAAGTACTCTGCGAGGAGAATCGGTGCTTGATCGAGCCGGAATTGATGGAGGAGGTCAACTTGCAAGAATTCAATCGGGGATGGAAAGCGGGCAATTATTCCGAATTCTGGGGAAGGACACTTCGGGACGGCGTGGAACTTCGCCTGGGCACTCTCAATCCCTCGCAATCCGTAAGTATACTCGAGAGAGTCGCCATCGCGGAGATCCGCGGCTTAAATAATCGAAAGTCTTATGTAAATTGTCGTAAAATATTCGCGGAATATTCCCCAATAAATCTTCGTTACCACCTTTATCACGGCGAAATACGTTATTTGAGAGAGAGACATAAATTATTCAAGAAGACACACATTTAAAAAACGCTGTAGGAAATTTTTTATATAGCGGAATTGCACGAACTTTTCTCGTTTATACCTCGTCGGATTCAAAGTGAGGCAACCTTGTTCTTAACACGTGATAGCTGTGTATAGACGCAAAACTGCCTCGTATAGATTAGGTCAGTTGCGACCAAAGTTAAAGTTCCACGGTTGAAGTGATCCTTTGTACTTTGCTGCGGGGCTTCTATGAATAGGAGATCGCCCAATGTTGCTCGCGGGCAACCCCGGAAACCTTTTTAATTCTCTGAAGTATCTGAAATTCAGTGCCCGAGGACGCGAATATCCTTTTTCCTTTCCCCGATCGTAAATAAGATCCGTCGTATATATGGTAAATTGAACGCGATCAAAGAGGGCCCAGGGCCATCTCGCTTAAAGCTACTGCTGTCTTTTGCGTAGGTGTACAAAATGAACCCGGTACGACGCATTTACGACCCGGATGCGCTGCCACGGGAGTTCGACTCTAGGACGCGCTGGCCGCGCGACATATCCGGCGTCCACGATCAAGGATGGTGCGGAGCGTCCTGGGCCGTGTCCACGGCCGACGTCGCGTCCGACAGATTCTCGATCATGAGCAAAGGCGCCGAGAACGTGGATCTGAGCGCTCAGCATCTGCTCTCTTGCAACAACAGGGGACAACAAGGCTGCAGAGGCGGCTATCTCGACCGCGCTTGGCTCTTCCTGAGAAAATTCGGGTACTTTTTACAGTCCGAGATTCTCTTTCTCTTTAAAAGTGTTGAATAATGTTCTCCGTTCTTAATTATACAGGGTGTTCCTGAACTTAGTGCCAAAGCGGCTTTGGCACATAAAAACAGGTCAAAAATGTCTAATAAACGGAGTTATTAGGTAACTCCGAAACCGTTCGGATTCGGACATATGTTTATTTGGCATATATTTATTCGGTGTCATATTTATTCGGCATAGAACGTACCTGGAAGAAACGATTCGTCATTCTATGTTTGTGGCAAAAAATGTACATATGTTGCATTCATCGTATGTTTACTAATGTTTATTAAACATTTTCAACTTGTTTTCACATGCTAAAGCCGCTGTGCCAATTTTGGCACTGAGTTCAGGGACACGTACCCTGTATACACAACTTTGATCAAAGAGATTTCATTATTTTATATATATTACCTGCGAGTATAAAATAGATTCATTTTGATTATGCAATAGATTGGTCCGAAGAGATCAATCCTTTATTAGATTATTATTTTATTCGATGTCTAAAAATACGCCTTAGACTTATAACGCGCGATGACGAATTTCTGTTTAGCGCGTTATTAATTTACTAATTTATTAATTCTCCCGTCGTAGACTGGTGGACGAGGACTGTTATGCTTGGACCGGCAAGAATGATCAATGCAGACTGCGTAAGAGAAGCAACTTAAATGCCGCCGGTTGTCGAAACCCATCGCACCCGCTGAGAACAGAATTGTACAAGGTCGGCCCGGCCTACCGCCTGGGCAACGAGACTGACATTATGCAGGAGATCCTGACCTCTGGACCCGTGCAAGGTAGCCGCTATAACTCACAATCTGACGATCGCGTTAGTCGAAATTCTAAAAATGCCGATTGACATTTAGAATCGTTATGTCCCGCGGAAGATACCATAATGTTGTACGACGTTAAGAGAACATTGTGAAGTAACGTCCGCCTTTTCGTAGCTACCATGAGAGTCTACCAGGACTTCTTCATTTACAAGAGCGGGATATACAAGCACTCTCGAAGCGCGGAGTTGCACGATTCCGGTTATCACTCGGTAAGAATAATCGGCTGGGGCGAGGAGACGTCTTATCGCGGTCCACCGCTCAAATATTGGGTAAGTTTATGCCGTATCAAACAGCTACGTGATAACGTTCGTAACAGTCTCTAAAAAAAAGAGAGAGAAAGAAGATCACAGTAAAACATTTTTTATACGTTGAATTGCAAGGATGTCTCAACTTTTGGAATAATTGTCTCGAGATTTGAAATTATAAATAAACCCAAATTTAATCTCTTTTTCAGCTGGTCGTGAACTCCTGGGGACACAGCTGGGGAGAGGACGGGCTCTTCAAGATCCAAAGGGGAACGAACGAGTGCGAGATCGAGTTGTACGTGCTGGCGGTATGGGCCAAGACAATATAAAAGAAAAGAAAGAAACAAGGAAAAAAAATACCAAAGTACTAGAATATCCGATTGTCATAACCACTGTTGGTGCATTTATTGAATCTCCGCCGTCGTCGTGCGCAACGATGCGATTGCCTCGGGGACGATGAACGATACATCGATGTTCGAAAGTATTATATGTGATCCAGTGCCTCCGTACATGCCTTATTACACGTATAGGACCGAGAGGGAGGGTGGAAGGAGAGAGAAACGGGAGGACGACAGAGCTGTTTATATAAATATTTAATATAGATACGTGGATAACCGAAAAGAAAGTGTCGTCGTTATTTTCTCATTATTCAGAACCATAATAATCGTTTTACATAGACACGCGCTCGTCGTTACGCGTCGATGATCGATATATGTTGCGCAAAAGTCATGTCTCTCTCACGTAATATCATCCATGTGTCGCGGTGACTTCGACGTGTAAGAAGTATACTAAGTGCCAAGAGCTTGAAATAAATTTTGTAAGTACGTAATTATAGTCCTTTTTTTTCTACTACACGTGGAGATAAACACTTGGCGAAAATTTCGACGTTAATCGATTGCGTGTTTCTTTTATTTCTTAAATCAATTATATAAGTTCTCTTTGTGTTCTACATATATTCTACCTAAAATTAGACACACGTTTGCTATGTGTGAGGGATATACACATAATATTCCCATAAGGTAAATGGCAGTGTGACGGTGTATTACGATGCGGTACCGTTAATTCTTATCATCGAACTCTTTTTGTAGGTACGTTGCAAAATACTTGTGCAAAATGGACATTATAATTTCCTTCAATCCTTTTTCACATCGAGATCTTTCCGCGATTGACTAAATTCATATCAAACATATGTACGGCATATATGATACACGGTATTAGGCACTCGAGGAATGACTGTGCACGTTGCATCACTAATCAGAAGGAACTCTCATCTCTCTCTCACGATGACTTCACCGTTAGACTACGACGCTTCGCCTGTTGCTTTTGCAATGGGGACTGTACACCTCTAATTTGTCCCGCGGTGTGTTCATCGCGGAATAATCGATCGGGAACGGTATGGTATTACCGCGAATCATGCAGGAGTCCGTCATGCCCAGGAAATGTTCTCCCGGGCCGAACGGGCCGCGGCCGAACAGAAAATTGGCGAACACTAACTGATACTGCGCCCAGCCGAGAGGATGATCTCCATTCTGGAACAAATTTTTTTCTATTGTTATTAATAAATTTCGAATTAATTTCTTATGAAGAAGTAATAAGAATTTAATAAAGAATTGAAAAAAAATCTATAAGATTTTTTATCTCATAAAATTATGACTTTTCTTAATCTTACAAATCTTAAGCTCTTCCTCATTTTTATTTATTTTTTTTAAGTTTTCGCGATAAAGGAGTAAAAAAATATTTTCCTAATTTACACAGAAAAGTTAGCCGTACTCAAATTGTACTTTAGATCGATAATTGCTCACGAAAGCTATTTTATGGACTTAGCTAACCGAAGTCATAGAGCTGTAGGCGATGTCCAGGCACTTGTTTATCCTGTCGGTGTCCAGACCGACCACGGATCCGTAGAAGGCCGCGAGTTCCTTCTTGCTGATCATCCCGTTCCCGGAGCTGTTTATGGCGAGGAAAAACACTCTGGGCATGACTTTGATCCAGAATGGCATATCGTTGTAACTGGCACCGTCCGGCGGTGCGACGATCTGCGCCCACCAGGACAGCCAATCTTCGAGATTGATCTTTTTATCCGGCTCCACGGGCCCTTTCTTATTCTGAAGGATCAATCCGGCGAATCCATTCTCGATCTCCAGAAGCCTCAGGTACTCCGGACCGTTCCACGACCAGTCCGCAAATCTTCTCAAACGCTTTTTGAGGCGAAAAAAAGTGCTATTTTTAGATAGACTCGACGTTTTTCGACTTTGTTACATAGAAATGCAATTACAAAATCAAAAACAATAAAATTTTGTATACATATATTGGTTCAAATCTACAAATCTATTGTGTGATTTCATTATAGATTTCTTTTCTTTTCTCATAGAAATGTAGAAGAGAAAGTAAAGCAAGCTTTTTATATTACTCCTATATAAGTTTCGTAAAAATCGAGTTTATTTTTCAAAGCGAACACTACCTCGGAAAATAATGTAAAATCCTTCCTGCTGATGTAACCGTCTCTGTCGTGGTCTAAGAGGTGCGTAAAAAAGTGTGTGAATTTATCACGTTGAATGAGAGCTAAGGCCTCCGAGCCTCCGAGTTTACTGAAGTCAAAGGCGGATAAACTGTCGTCACTCGGAAAACGGCTCACCCAGGTCGCTATAAATCACGATAATTCTCATTATATAACTAATTTTAATTTAGGCTATCAGTATATCTCATTGCCACGAGAATAACGAAAACTGATTAATAATATGAATATATTATTTAAATAAATTAACTAGGCAGTAATAACAATTTAATTATTTACTAAATATTTAATGGAATAAATCGACATTACTAAAATAAATTAATATATTATTTGTATTATTTCGGCGAATATATCTTTTCATGCCTTAAAGAGATTTGCCATCATCTGTTATTCACTCAAGCACTTATACTTTCTAACTTAAACAGTTAACTTTCCTTTTTTTCATAAAAAAATCTAGAAAAAAGTAAAAAAAGTTGATATTTTTCATAATACTTATCTTGTCAAAATAAAAAATCAAATTTTTGAACCAAAATTTGATAAAAAGATTTTTTAAGTACTGTTAGAAAATACGACTCTGCGGGATTAAGCCGCGATTAATTAAACAAATTAAGAAGCTTGCTCGAGAGACTCATAACTCGGAGAGTTACTCACTCCAGACGTGCACGCTCCAGCTGGGCTGCTCCAGCTGTTCGGGGACGACGACGGGCGCGATCGCGATCTCGTCGACGTTGCTGCTGGTCGTTCGCCATCTCTTCAGAAGGTCCTTGGTCCGGTCCTTGGTACGGTCGCACGCCTGCCGCCAGTTGGTGATGAATTTGCGCGGTACCTTGAGCGCGTTGGGGTCGTCCAGGCTGATCTCCTGGCTGTTGAGGGAGCTGCGCTGGCTCTTGTCTTGTTGCTCGCTGCCGCCGCCGCCGCTCGACGTGCCGTCGTTCTCCGGATAATACATCGGGTCCTTTATGCTGCCCGAGCGGCTCTCCATGACGGACTACCTTAGCCCGGCGTCATGCCTAGCCGACGCTACGTACATTTCAAAGGGGGGACCTCTCTCGCGCTCTCCTGAAAATAATCAATTCCACCGGCCGGAGAGGTCACCGGGTCGCTCGATATTGCGACCGCGCCGTTTCGTCGAGACGCGGACTCTTCCACGGGGGTGCAACCAGGTGAGACGGCAAAGACGTGGACGTGGTAGACACGTAGGTCTCTTTCTTACACAGCAACGTCATGTTTCACGTGCCATTTCCCTTTCTTTCTTCTTTTCCCTTTCATTTTAGTATTGACGTTGAAATATATTCTCTTGCTTTATTTAGAATTGCAGAAGAGATAGAATTTATCATCGCTAGAACGAGAGATTGTTGTTGGAAGGAATGCAATGGAATGGATGCTTCTTGAGTAATTTCGCTCCGAAAAAAAAAATTGATGAATGAAAAAAAATAATGATTGAGATGAACGGACAATGTTTGAATAAAATCGAAAATAAGGAGATAAAAAGATAAGAGAGACATGAAAGAAATTATCCGAAATTATTCTAAAATTAAAAAAGGTATACATTTTTAAAGAATTCTGAAAATGTGAAATCTGCGTATAAGTTAGTCCTCTGTAAGGACTATATCTAATAATAGTTATAGGAATATTTCATGTTATCTAAAAAATATAGTAGCAATTTATTACGCATCACACATGAGAGTAAATATTAACATCTATCTCTTTTGTTAACAGAGATAAATAAGTAAAAGGTAATGATGAAGAAAGAGGGGTTGAAAGTAAATTCAGACCGGAGATTAAAAAGTTATGAAGGGAAGAAGTAAAATCTACGTATAAAAATGCTCTTATTACAGTTTGTTTATACATATATAAGTATATCTAAATAACAAATGAATAATTAATTATAGTCATTTCAGTCTTCTCTGAAAATACAGTAGCGATTTATTACGCGCGATATGATAAAATATGACGAGATATTAACAGAAAATACTATCTCTTTAATTATTTCTTATCAAACATAAATAAGAAAGAAAAAAAAGTAATAATGAAAAAAAGGGGTTGCAAATAAATTTAGATCGGAGATTGCAGAAATAAGTTATAAAGAAGAAAAAATAAAATCTGCGTATATAATAATATATCTCTTTTACAGTCTTCTTATAGGTATCTATAATAAATGAATAATTAATATAAGCGTACCTATTTGTATGCATGTCTTCTAAAAATACAATAGCTGTCTATTACGCGCGGTATGAGAATTAAGATATGACGAAATATCAACAGAAACTTTTTTTTATCTATTATTAGATATAAATATAAGTAACAAGAAAAACAATGATAAAAAGTGAGAAAGATGGAATAAAAACAAATTTATATTAGAGCCTAAAGGAAGAAGAAAAAGAAAAAAAAAAAAAGAAGAAGAAGAAAATGAAGGGAATTGTATGTACACAGAGAGAATTTTCTCTTAGAATTTACTCTGAAAATCATGATAGTTGTTGAGATAACATATATTACGAAGAATTTTATGCGAGTTTTCTGATTAATATATCTACTATAATAAAAAATATTAATATGTATTACAATAAAATATGCATAATTAATTTTACTTAAAATATATAATAAAATTTCAATAATTTTTCAAAAATTACCAATCTGCTTGGAAATAATTTTTATTACGTTGTTTGTAAAATGTCTTTTGCATATTTCAAAAATTCCTATCATCGTTATCGATAATATATATTTGATTGGTTGCCAAGTTTGTAGTGAATTCGTATATCATATTTGAGAGGAGAATTTTCTTATATGTAATTATATAATTAAGTTTATGAAAAGCATAGAACATGCTCTTTTATTATCAAAATTGGAGATCATATAGTGCTTTCGCGTTGCGTTAGTAGATATATAATTGGGGTCAGAATTATAAGAACGACGTGCTTTCTCATTCCGACATAAATTTGAGCTTGACCCAGATTCTGCATATCGATACAGTCTGGGTAATCTTTTTGCGGGAATCATAAATCGCATATACATATATTCATTCATGTATACATATATACATATATCTTGAACGACCATGCGCGCCTGCACGAATGGGCAACCCGTCATGCTGACCTGTTATGTCAGTGCAACAACCGGTGTAATGTTTTATGACCGCCATCTTGTCTCGGATATCGACGGATGTTCGCGCACGCGATTCTCGCCTTGCATTTCAGAGGTCTCTGGGAGTGACGTGGAGCACGCGCCATCTTGTTCTTGTAGAGCGCCGCCATCGGCGCCATCCCCCATCAGCGAAAGCCGGACTTCTTTCCTTCTGTTCTCGCGTGGGGTGAGTGATACGTGTTGGAAATCGCGTTTTATTACAGACATCCTAGATTTCACGAGCGTCGGGAGGCGGGCAGATTGTTCATCGGACTACCCGATTCGAGATCCCTTCATATTTTTCGTCGATTTTCCCGTCGTTCGATTATTATTCGCCGCAACAGAAACGCTAACCTCGAGGAGATGCCCGCCGCAGTCCGCACTCGTGCTCGACGTTTCTCTTCCTCGAACGCGCTTCGCGAAGCATCGCCGACAAAAATAACGATTCAAACGTGCACGCTTTTCGTTGGAGAAAGAGAGAGAGAGAGAATTGTTCAAATGAAATTTTCGTAGCTCAGGAATCACGTGTAACGCATTCTAATCATGTATTCATTATTTGTACCTTTTAGGGATTCGCGATGGGTGCGTACAAGTATATGCAGGAACTGTATCGCAAGAAGCAGAGCGACGTGCTCCGCTTCTTGCTGCGCGTCAGATGCTGGCAGTACCGCCAGTTGACCAAGATGCACCGTGCTCCTAGACCATCCAGACCAGATAAGGCCCGCCGTTTGGGTTACAAAGCCAAGCAAGGTAAGAATCTGGCCGATTGTTCGTCCGATGAAAAGCATACATATGTGTAAAAATATTCTGTTCTACCGATATCCAGTTTTAAAGATATTTAAGAGCCAACAATTTAACATTTATATGATGTCTGCTTCTCAGGTGCATACAGTAAAAAACAGTTTTGTTTTTAGCGCCAAGGTATTCTGGTAATTTATAGCAGTCGTGGAGACATCGTATAAATTTGCTGAATTATTTCTTTTTTAGATGTCTTGTACACTTTTTATTTCACGAGGAAAGCATATGGCTCCACGACTGAATCAGTTTTATTTCACATCTAAATTGATGAGGAATTTTTCAATGTGATTATACAGTTATACCGAACTACCTTATTCTAGCATCAGAATGCATGACAATTTCTACGTGAACATTAAATGATGAATTTGGACGTGCACCACTCTGACAGTTTTATGGAGAGACTAATACCTATCTAACGTCTACTGATATATTTGACGAATTAACTTTACGCGACGAGTACATAATCGCAAATGGAAAATAAACGCGATATCTTTTTTTTGTGCAGGCTTCGTTATCTTCAGAATCCGCGTGCGCCGCGGTGGACGCAAGCGTCCAGTTCCCAAAGGCGCGACATATGGCAAGCCCAAGAGCCACGGTGTCAATCAGTTGAAACCAACCAGGAAACTGCAGTCGGTTGCCGAGGTAAGATGTTACACAGTTAAATGTGCACAGTTAAATTGCGCAAAAAGAATCTTGGAAATCTCTATGATGAATTGTACCATGCACCACTCTTACATTAGAATGGGGAAACAGTTGTACCTCTGATCACAGACATGCAGAAATAATAGCTTTATTAATATCAATTAACGTCAACCGAACAGAATCTTAAATCTTATCATTATACTTTTAAAAATGATGACAAAAGTTTTTTTTTAATGAATAACGTTGATTTTTTTTCTTCCTTGGATGTCTGAAGCCGACGTTAGTTCGAAGATTACCTTTCTTTTTAACAGGTCTCTTCACTAAGAATGTTTCTTTGCAGGAACGCGTCGGCCGCCGGTGCGGTGGACTGCGAGTACTGAACAGCTATTGGGTAGCTCAGGACTCTTCGTACAAATACTATGAAGTTATTCTGATCGATCCTGCCCACAAGGTCAATATTCAAAATCAATTTATAGCTTTTAAAAGTTTCTTAAAAAGTAAAATTATTATTTTATTACTTTTATATATCCGATGATATATCAAATATTCGATATACTTTTTCACATTTGATATGATGACACTTAATATCACCAATGAACGATTACATGATTATTTATCTTCCTTGGATGTCTGAACACAACATAAATTTCGAGAATTATTTTTTAGGGATTTGTTCGTCACACGTTTTTAACATCTCCCTTTGTTTCAGGCAATTCGCAATGATCCTAAGGTAAATTGGGTATGCGACGCCGTGCACAAGCACCGTGAGCTCCGTGGTAAAACTTCCGCCGGCAGAAGCTCTCGTGGATTAGGTAAAGGACATCGTTATTCGCAAACGATCGGTGGTTCGCGCCGTGCGGCCTGGAAGAGGCGAAACACATTATCTCTCCGCAGAAAGCGATAATTATTTTGTTTGTAACCTCCGCAATGCAAGATACATCATTTTATTGCTACGCTTTACGTTGTATCAATATCGTGGCGTATTCTGTAAAAAAAATAAATATCTCTTTCCTAAAACTTGTAAAATTTTGGTATCGTGTTTCCCTTTCTGTACCACATATTCGTATGTGATCGCGCGAAATTTCTATAAAAGCATTTGTAATAAAACAAAGTGAAAATGCGTGACGAGAAACGGATAATGGTTTTTTTAACCGCTTTATTTTTCAATCATGCACATTTTCAAAACAATTATAAAGGAAATAACTCATTGACCGGGTCCAGACAGCGACTTGTCCATGAATTTCTTCTTTGCAAAACAGAGCCACCATTTGCTCGGCTTCCCATCCTCGCCGTATACTTTTTCAACAATTCTAGCAGCCGTTTCCTGCCTGATTTGATGAAGATACTGCCTCATAAGATCTGAAAATTGAAAGTAACGTTATATATTATCCGGAAATACACGTACGATCTTTACTGATTACTATTATTTACTAACTTCTACACGTGAACGAGTTCGGTACTCACCAGCTTCCGCAGGGCTGCTTGGTTTGGCGTATACAGAATTCAAGGGAAAGCCAGGATCACCGGGGACGTCAAATTTGGAGATAGCAAGGGAAAACATCTCATTCATGGCTTGTGGCTGGGTCGCGCACTTTTGTAGCTTCTTCAAACATTCGGTAATGAATAGAGTGATGTAGATTAAAACTCTGTCGGCCTCGCTCTGCAACCAAAGCACAATTTGACACTTGGAGTTATATTATTGTCTCGCGACAAAATTGAGCTTTTAACATGTACTACCTTGATCTCGTACGTCCTGAAGAACACGTTTGCTTTGAAGAAATATAACGCCTCGTCGATGATGTCCTGCTCTTTGTTGTTGAAAGGTGGCGCGGGACCCCTGAATGTGGTTTTGATCGGCAGCAACGCCATGTTCCCGATGGTGCCATGGCTCTTCGTGAAACTCGAATGATACGCCTAAAACATTTAAACAATAGTAAGCAGGAGACACTCAGGGTATCACAAACGAGACGGATGACTAATCCGGTTGATCCTAAACTGTGCAACACGCTCGTTGGGCGTTACTATTCCGTATTCGAGGATTGTTTGTCATCCAAGTAACGTAAGTTGTACGCGAGAATGTTTAATTTAGCGAATGTTGAATAGAGACAGAGATAACGGTAGAAATCTGGGCTGAGAAAGAAGTGACACCAAGTGACACCACACTTTGGTTATGTTAAACGGGGTGACGCCCCGCGTTGCTGCATTTACTTTGAGACACCGCACGTTCATGCTGACGCAAGGTGTGAGAACTTACAGGCATAACGACGACGAATAAACTATATATGGGCCGGGATGTCGGCTACAACATGCCTCGAAATGTCAAACTGGGCCGAGAAAATCTAACCTAACCACAACCGCAGTTGACAGCCTAGTTCGAACGAGCGACAGCAGGCCGCGCTGAAGAGGCTACTACCGCGTCCAGGGGACGCACACCAGGGGAAAGAGAAGAGAAGAAGAAAAAGAAGAGAAGCCAGCGACGACGCGTGCTTGTGTGGCGGTCAGCATTGCGGAGTCCCCGACGATGACGTCGCGTCGAGGATCGCCGAGTTCGTGAAAAAACGTTGTTCCAAGCCTGGAACGCTCGGCCCACTCGTGCTTCCCCGGAAGCGGCGACGACGACGACGGAGAAAAGTGGGAGGAAGCTCGTCCGCACACGTTTCCCATGCAGATCGACAGCGGGATGTTGACGCGGATGAATCCGGACACCAGCCTGTGCCGCGTCTGCCTGACCGTCGACCACAACAACCAGTGCATCTTCCGCAGGAACTGGGACGGTCCCGACGACTCCTCCTCTGGGCTGTCCGAGAAGCTGCAGTTATGCTGCGGCGTGGAGGTTTGTTTTCCACTTGCACCTTCTGTTTACCTCGCATGCGGACCGCGAGACAATTTTTTTTTTCTTATCCAGGTCCTGGAAGACGACGGCCTGCCCGCTAACATCTGCCTCGAGTGCGTGATAAAAGTCAACATCGCCTACGAATTGAGGAAACAATGTCAGAAAGCGGACGTTGAACTCAGGAAGCTGTACGGGAAAGCCTCGAGGACAGACGTCGCCGGCAACTGCATTCCTACAAAAGTAGTACCTTGCTTCTATACGAGTAAAATTATAATTTCAGTGCCGTTCAGGCACTGTCAAACTGTATCTCTTTTGCTTTGCAGGATCAATGTTGTCAAACTGAGCAATCTCTTATCTTGGGTGCAATCAATTCGGAGGATAATACAGAGCTAAGTGTGGACAGTGACGTTAACATAGAGAAGAATACCTTGCAATCAAACGTCATGAGACAAGGACAAATACCAGACGCTTTCGAACAAATCAAGCAGGATGTTCTAGTAGACAGCGATATGGATTTGGACTGCGGCAGTAGATATAAACAGGTAGAACATGACAAAATAGCTAAAAAGGATCTTTATAGAACGAGGAGATTAGCTATGTTTAAAAGGGTCACGTCTATAGAAAATTTGAAGAATTACAAGGAGAGACAGAGACGATATATCAAGAAGAGCGTGAACGTCAAACGCGAGAGCAGCGACGGCGAGTGTCAGACGAAGGCGAGAAACGTCCACGGCAGGATGGAGAGAACGTCCGAGCTCGAATTACAATATAAATGTCAGAAATGTGATAGATTTTATTCCAGTAAGAAGTCTTTAGACAGACACACGTCGACCCATAACGATAAAGAGTTCAAATGCGATAGCTGTGATAAGCAATTCTTCTGTCTGGATAAATTACGTAAGCACGTTAATCTGCACAGAACGAAGGAGAAGCCGAAGCCGGTGTCGTGCAAGATCTGCAACAAGAGTTTCAGAAAGATCGACACCATGGTCAGGCACCTGAATACTCACAAGAAGGCCTATCCCAAGGATGTTTTTTCCATCCTGAAAGAGATACGGGACAAGAGAAAGTTGGAAAATAATCCAGAGTCCTTTGAGACGCCACTTACGATGGACGAGGACGAAGAAACGCAGGCGCACGACGGTCAGTTACACAGTGAGAACGACGGCACGACGAGGGAGCTGAGAAAACGTAACAATGCAAGGGTGGAACAAAGAGACTCGGATATGATGAATAGCGACTCCAGCGATGATAAAACCGAGACGACGTTCGACAACGCGTCGCTTTTCCGCTGCAAACACTGCAGCAAGAGTTATCGTACCGAGAGGTCGCTCCAACGTCATCTGCTGGTGCACGACGAGAAGAAGTACGTCTGCAACGTCTGCAACATGAAGTTCTTCCGGCAGGACAGGCTCAAGAGCCACATGGATCGGTACGGTCACGACGAAACCAAGGCGTGCCCGGAGCCGCAAAAGCCGCCGGACGACAAGTCGGCCATCAAGCTGATAAACACCTGGATAAGAGAGGAGCTGGATTCCGATAACGAGGGCAAGGGCTTCCCGTGCGGAGTCTGCGGAAAGTCGTACGACACGAAGAAGTCCCTGATGAAGCATCAGATGAACACGCACGGCGGACAGGACGAGGGCTGCGCGAGCTGCGGCACCGTGTGCAATTGCGCGTACAAGGATCAGGAGAAGAGCAACGAGAAGTCGAAGCCGTACACCTGCGAGGAGTGTAACAAGTCGTTCGAGAAGGAGATCAAGCTGCACCGGCATCTGCGAATTCACGAGCGCGCCAAGGAGCAGCAAGACGCCAACTTCAAGCGTTTCCTCTGCCACATATGCAGCAAGACGTTCCGCCAGAACACCGGCCTCATGTTCCACATGAGAACGCACACGGGCTACAAGCCGCACGTGTGCAAGTACTGCGGCCGCGGCTTCACCTCCAACTCGAACTGCATCAATCACGAGAGGACCCACACGGGCGACCGGCCGTTCGTCTGCCATTACTGTAGCGCCGCGTTCGCGAAATCGTGCACCCTCAAGGCCCACATCACCACGCACACCGGCGAGGCGAACTATCACTGCAAGACCTGCGGCAAGTCGTTCCGTCGACTCAAGTACTTGAAGGAGCACCGATTCACGCACACGGGCGAGAAGCCGTATGCGTGCAAGATCTGCGGCACCGCGTACAGCCACTCCGGCAGTCTCTTCGTTCACGAGAAGAAGTGCAAGGCCCAGTACAATAATTATCAGCCGGGGCTCCCGCAAAACGCGCAACAGCAGGTTCCCTACGGTCAATCTCCGCAGACCACCGGCGCGGGCATTTCCATGGCGTCCACCTCTTCGGTAGTCGCTCCTATCATCACCACGCTGCCTCAGGCTCACCTGAATGTCATCAACAGCACTCTGAATGTACAGGCGAACAAGGGCTACATGGACAATGTTCAGCGAATGAACGCGCACGCGGCGGCTAACGCGACCACGGTCGTCTCCGCGTCGGGTCTGCACCCGAATGTCGACATCGCCGAGATGAGTTCCGCCGTGAGGAACTTCTCTATCATCGGCCAGATGTTTCACACTTAGGAACGCGTACGAGCGTGAACGTGAATCAAGACTACTGTGATAAATACCTCCCCCCCCTCCTTTTTTTAACGATACTTGTCAAGATATATTTTACACTTCGACTATAGCATATATTTTGCTTTCTCTTTCAATAATCATCAAAATAAGTATATGTTTTGTATTGTACACATCACACAATATGGGAAGATGGGTATGGAATGTATATTTGTAACGTACGATTATTAGAAATTTTTATTATACAGAATTTTTATATACGGCAGAATTCTTATTGACCTGTATAACTGTTATATGGAAATATTTGATAACATAATGGTTACATTCTAATTCATCGAATTGTTATTTCTGTATATACGATCGGTGTAATCATCATGCACGCGTGATTCGCCCATCGAATCGAGCAAAGTTCAGTCACGAATTCTTACGATAAGTTTTGTTCTGCGTCGAAAACAATTTTTGTAAATTTCGTAACAGACATATATTCAGCAAGTTTGAAGATCTAATTATTCTAATTCATGTATACAACATGATTAAATAAATGAATTTTGCACTCATACAGTTTATTCGTTTTTCAAATTATTATATTTTAAATTAAAACTTATTCATATATCGCGCGCTGATTTAATTCTCTATTTAAATTCTACATTACTTGCATGGTTTTTAAAATGATTAATTGAGTGCATTTTATACCATGCTATCTTAATTTTCATTGGTCTCTTTGATGATTTACAATTAAATAAAAGTTGATAATGTTCTATATATTTTCTAAATAAAGAGAAGTGTAAAAGTAGTTAAATTATGGAGATAATTTGTGCAGTATTCGATCGATAAAAAAATGTGCTCTGTGAAATTTCTAAGGCTGGAAGATATTTTATTCCCTACCAGAGAGAAACTAGAAACCTGAGAGAGGCCATCCCGCCCTCGTGCCTCGCCAGCCTCGCCGACTGCCAAGAGTGACGGTGCCATCGTAGCTTTCGGCTCGGCTCGGCGGCCACGACACGTCCATACATCATTTTGCATTGCTTAATTTACTAATAAGTATACATATATATATAGCACAATACATACAAATCACATGACGTTGTAATTATCCTGTTAGGCGAGCTTGGTCAATTTTACATATATACCGTGAGTTGTTTGCAACATCCAATAGCTCAGCGGAGCATGGACAATTGGAATCTGGGTTTTCTCGCAAACGTCTATTTTATAATTCATTAGCACTTTAATTAGACCAATCTTGGTCTGATTAGCGGCGAACCTTGTTCCTAAAAAAATAGCGCATAAAGTTTCAATTATTTCTCAAGTAAAGTGCTTATGTGTGCATGTGCGCGCGCGTGCACATGTGTAAAATGAGCGTATGCGTATTTAAGAAAAAATCAATCTATTTTAGTTTCTTAAATTACCGATACAGTTTCTTGGACCATCTCCGAAAGGTAAATGATACATGGAATTTCTCTGCTCCATATTTTCCGCGCTAAATCGTTCGGGATCGAAAACTTCCGGATCTGGATAAATATTCGGATCATTATGAATAGCATAAATAGGTATAACTACTTGTAGTCCCTTTCGTAGATCGATTTTAGTCCCCTCAAAAGTGTAATTCCTTACAGGTTTCCTCGTGAGATACATTACTGGTGGATATTTCCTGAGAGTCTCTGCAAGGTAACACAAACACTTGACTTAACAGAAAGATATTTTCGAATATTTAATCGAGTTTATCGAAGTTCGAAAAATATTTGGCGGAAATTATCGCCTTTCACTTTTGGGAGATCTTATCGAAAAGGAATGTGTAAATTTGCAAATGTTTGCAGATAAACTTGACTCACTTAAACTTGAATTACTACAGAATTATTTTTTTGAGGGATATAAACAAACCTTTAAAAACCATTTCTAAATAGCTCATCTTTTTGATGTTATCGTATGTTATTGCTCCGTTATTATTGTTAAGGATTTCCTTAATTTCCTCTCGAACTTTTTCTTGAACTGATTGATTTTGCGCCAACTCATATATTGTATAGGACATTGTAGAAGAAGATGTCTCGAAACCAGCTGCGAAAAATGCGTACGATTGGGCAGCAATGAATTCATCCGTTACATCTATAAACATAATAATTTTAATATTAATCTCCGTGACTCTTATGTCAATTTCTATCAATGTTGATTAACTTTAAGCTCTGTTTAATTTACTTTTTATTTTTTTATAATTCTTACAGCTGGAAAAAGAAAAAGTAAGAGTTAAACCAATATATTAAAATTAATTTATGTTAAGGAAGAAATAGACATTAATCTATACTGTTAGTAACGCTTCGTCAATGAATATTCGATTATCTCTCTCTCGAGAGAGAATATAAGCATGTTTTAGAAAATTAAGGAGAATTAAGGACATATTGACGCATTTGAAAGTTGATAAAGTAAGATGCGAAAGATGGAAAAAAATGTTAATCCTACTATTAACGCCCAGCTTGTCAGGATTATCCTTGAGATCGATAAGTGTATCGATAAAATCGTGTCGGCGTACGTTGTTCCGCTTCCTGTATTTTATAGTGTCGCGGGTAATGTTCGTTATGAACTTGGTCACGTCATGGTCGTCCAAGATATATCCTAAGTGCTTGTAGATCCACGGAATTTCTCTGAGCAAGGTTTTAAACACGGTCTTTGGAGTGGAACGGAAGATCTTATGACCTATTTCCTGGAACTTATTATTTTCTTCTTTCAGCGCGTTCATTTCGAGGCCGAAAGCGCACGATCCAATCACGTCGACGGTGAATTTGGACGTCAGATCCAGGCACTCGACGATACCGTCTTTAGACACTGTCTCGTTCAGATACTGCTCAAAGTGATCGGAACAATTCAACACCAAGTGAAACATGTTTTTCAACTTCCCGGACGTGAAGACGGGCGAGAGCCTCGTTCTTAATGGTCGCCATCTAACAGAGTCGAGGATGAAGAGGTGCATGGACATGGGTTCGGCCTATAAATTATGCATCAGTGTATCAAAAAGCGGGAATTATGTTAGAAAGTTTTCTCTCAAAAGTTTTCGTGTGATCAACGCCTGCTCCATCCCCCCAAAACTTATACATCAGTTCAGCTTCGTGCTGAAGAGAGAAAGAGACATTCTTTCCAACTCATAATTTTCTGAGTTATTTATTATAACTATGATACGTACATTTCGAAACAGAAAGAGAGAGGAACAAATTTGTTCGAGAGCGCGCGGTAGCGCGAGATAGCGCGCGGTAGAGGACGACCACAAAAGAAACGGAGAGGAACAGCAAGTACAGAAATACAAAGTTTAATGTTCAATGTATGTACAGTTATTTACACGAGTTTCCTTTTCAGGCAAAATACCGTGAGCGCGCACAGAGTTTAGCTCGGCGAAGCGGCGATATAGCAATTAGGTGCGAAAAGCGGTGATGAGCGGTAAAGCAAAGCGGTTGTATAAAGATACTAGCGGTGATCTGCGAGCGAAATCGATTCCGCGGCGCAGCGGCGGTCCTTTTAACTCCTCCGAGGCGAAACTCCCTCCCTGCAGATTTCGCAGAATTTCGGGAGGGTGATTGGCCGTCGGAGTCTCGCATCATGGAGCTGACGTCACCGTTTTCACGTGGTGACCCGACGGGGTCGTCACCTGTTTTCGAGTGCTTTGTGTATAGCATGGATCGTTCCTTTGTTCTAGCGTTGTTGTTTGACTTTATTATTGATAACAAAGTTAAAGTTTCTGGAAAGTTAATCCCGAAAGATCCATGCTATACCGAATATTTCCGTGACAATTCTTGAACGGCATTTCACGCGAATATTAATTTACTGAATTTACTGCAGGCGTGCATGTGCAGACATGCAGCCGAACGCGACTTCGTCGCGATGCTAAAGTTTGCGATCTCAAACAAATTAAAAATAACTATATTTTAAATAATTATACTGAAATTATTATTTTTGGTATATTTTATATCACGTTTTATTTTATTTTTTCATATAGTTCGTCGCTTCTCTATTTTATTTATTATATATTATTATATGTATTATATATATCTATACATTAAATTATTAAATTATACGTTATAATTATCTATTACATGCCTGTATAAAGTTCAAGAATTATACCTTTTCATAAACAATTCCTTCCCGCTCGGCAAAGATGGTGAAATCCTTGATCAGCACTTGCTTGATGTACTCAGGATCTCTCAGAATGAGCACGGGATTCGCTCTCAAAAACACACCCACCATGGCCTCTTTCGGGTATCGGTCGTAAATATCTTTGTAGAAATCGCCCATGCATTTCTTGCCCAGCATGAATTCGGCGATGTTGCCGAAGAGCGGGACGGGTTTCGGTCCAATAATCCCGCGCGATGTCCAATAGTCAAAGTCGGCGGTGAAATAATAATAAAGTAAATATAAGATCACCACGCAGGCACAGAGTTCGAACATGTCCGCAGCCATAGTTAAATGACCGCTTTTACGGTTATGACACCTGTTTCGTAATTGTTCAATTTACTCACGGCAGCCTCATCAGCTCAAATACTGATAACAGATCAACGACATTTAATTACGAGAAAACACTGATGTCGACTGCGCAACAGTCTAAGAAGACTTTCCACTTCTGCTACGCGACTGAGGAGAGAATGACGTATCAGGACGTATATATTGGTGGATTTTATAATCATAGCCTCATTATAATCGTGCTGAATATTGAGTTACAGATATGTTGATTTATTCCACTTTTAATCATGGTAAAATTTCATTATCTACTAATAAATTACGGACAATAAGTTAAAACTCATATTTTTTATTTTTAGAACGCGAAAAGCTTTGTAAGGAAATCTGAAACGGTTAAAAGCATTTATAAGTATGTACAATAAGTGAGCAGACAGCACTTGCGCATCTGTTACATCACGAGACATTATACATAAAAGTAATATCTTTCTTTGTTATAAATCAAAGTGAAAAGATGACGTATCATTTGTATATCTATTGCTCTAAATGAGAATGAAAACATCATTTATGTTAAGAAGATCCAGAACTGCTTGTAATTCTGATAAGATAAATATAATATATATATGTGTTAATATGTGTTAACATATTCGCCGGCGTTCAGTAATATTCAAAATATTTTATTACATTAAAACAATGTTGTAATTAAAAGTTGTATAATTAAATCGTGTATATTTTAATATTCTAATATTTTATTTAATTTTGCATTTGTATGTATATGCAACTACAGCTTCTTATCTTTTTTATATTTAAATCTTTTTTGTTTTTATATAGCTACGTATTATGAATTATGAAATAAAATATTACTACAGTATATATTTTCATACCTATGAATATTAATTATAATAAAAAACGTTTATTGACTCCCCTCAGGGTTGCAAGGCGTTTTTGTAGGGACGTTCCCAACCCTTTACTCAATTAAATTAGAATTTTAAATCGCCAGTGTGTATTGAAAAAATCAGCGTAAGTGTCGTTTACTCGACCCAACTGGCCAAATTTATTTAAAAAACGCTACGTTTCGACCGTGATTTTGGTCCTTTTCAAGCGTATGGATACAAATTATTTATTAGTTCAGCATATAATGCCCAAACTACGCCACATCTAAAAAATAATTTGTGCGTTGATATCCAAAGAATTAAAATATAAGTATGTATGTTGGAACGACATATTCGTTAGTCGTTCGATTGTCGAAGGACTCGTCAAAACTGTAGCATTGTTCGACTGATAATGTTATCAGAGATAATAATGATTATCAGTCGAACAATGCCGCCCCCTACTTATTAATTATAATATATTAACTCCTTATAGTTTTGCATGAATGATTGTAAAAATAGCACTTTACGATTGTATAGGAAGCACATTTATTTTCATATGTATTTAAAAACTTTTTGAAAACGTAAAATGTCATTGCTTTTTATTTAGCGCCATTACGAAAAATCCTTAATTATATGTTTTAAAAATGTTTTCACGAATTGTTTATTTATCATATGTAACAATGCGCAAAAATACAAACAAATATTTCTTTTTATAACTGTTAAATAATTTAGGAATGCAAGAGTTAAAGACTTTTTGAAAAGATCAACTTTTATAATATTTTATTTTGTCTATAGGTATATATTCCATTCTAAAATTTTATTCTTATCTATTTAAATGACGTTTTTTTTCTCATTTATCTAGAACGGATTGATACAAATGGACAACCATCTACATTGATATTAAGTAAATACTTCTGGAGAATCAACTTAATCGCGGTGAATGTTCTTGTTGCTGTTGTTGCGTTATACCATATATAGCGAAATGCTTAATTAAATATCGATTCTAGAATCTCAATCTCAGATAGAAAATATGGAAATGCAATGAGTTGTGCACGCCGGTAGATACGAAAGATACGCAAACTCAAACTATAAGCTCCATAAATGCACGAAGTCATTTTTAAACTCTCATAAATCTTTCCGTTGCGATTCCTTACTAATTATACAACACGTTGCTACTTGTATATCTCGTACCATCGCTGTCGTTATGCGGAAAATCTCATCGCAATCAAAATAAGAACAAGCCGCGTAACTAACGATTACATCTTCCACATATAATGCGCGTCTCTCTAAAATTTTACAAGTGCGATGCAAAATTGCAATTATAAAACAGAATTACACACGAGACTACATTTTGAATAAAGATAACATCTTAATTCTTGGGAAACTTCGTCACATAAATAAAAAAAAAAAATTATACGTTTGAAATTTTTTCGTCAACTTTTTTCGTTCTCATCCATATATTGTGTCCTAAAAATAAATCTGTGGTTAAAACTACATAGATATCTATATATATATAGATATAGATATATTATATAGAATAGATCTCTATATTTATATAACTATATAGATATCGATATATATATATATATATATATATATATATATATATATTTAATCTATATATATATAGATTAAATTTTTCATTACAAAGAGAGACTTGTCACACGTGAGATATTGTTGAGAAATATAAACAGAATATAAAATATATATTTTCTTAATTAGAATATTCTAATTCTCTAATTCGTCTCCGCCTTCATATAAGGCTGGAAGATATTTTATACCCTACTGTGAGAGAGAGAGAGAGAGAGAGAGAGAGAGAGAGAGGAGATATGTGACTACTGCATGAGTGCATATATACTGCATATCAGTGTATCTGAAACCGGAGCTTGTCGAACCGAGATTCGTGCCACTTCGAAAAGCAAAAGCGCGCCGATTCTTTCCCGCCTTTCGCATCATTCCACATCATTCGGCTTTCGCTTTCCGAAGCCGCACGAATTTCGCTTCGGTGAGCCGGGTGAGCTTCGACTTTTAGCTGCACGCACGGATTCACGGATATCTATGTATGTGTGTCGGTAAGGCAGACCACGTCTAGTAGTGGGGAGCTTCTACCTACGTACACTAGGAGGCTGTGCTGGCGTGCTCAAAACAAAGCACAGTGAGCACGCTGCACGAGCACAGTAGCACACAGTAGTTGGCCTTGGTAGTCTGCCGTCGAACATCATCGATTGGTGACTGTAACAGCACATTACTGTTGACGCCTCTTATCTGCGTAGAATTCTCTAAATTGTAAGTAGAACTTATGCACTATCGTATCCCTTTAGATTAAACTAGATAGAGATTTAACTTAACTAATTCGAGATCATAAATATTGTGATATTACGTCGAATATCTCGCGTAAGGGCGTTTCGTGGTCACCGCCCGGCGCCCGGCTAACGAAAATAGTGACCGGCAAAAAATTAGTGACGCTTGTGAAAGCGGATTAATTATAGTCGTTTTATCATCGTGCTGAAGCAACAATTATGACAAGATTGATTCGGGGAATGACTCGGTACAATCGTCGCCTTCGGAGAGTATCGTGTTACAACAGAAAACAGAAATACATGTGTACGTATATGCATATATTAAAGCCGGTTTTACAATACGTCGCAAACGATGGCAACTGCTAGTTTGAAAGTGTTTATTTCCACGTTGCGCTTGTCGATTGCGGTTGTCGAAAGAGAGTTGGCGAACTTTTAAACTTTTTTAGCGACAGCAACGCAATCGGCAATCAGAAATAACCACTTTTCAACTACAACCAGTTGCCATCGCCAAGGTATTGTAGAACCGGCTTAATCCAGAATGGTCAGGGACAGGGGAACGCCTCAATAATGGCGTCTTTCATAATATATTGGAAGCGTATAATATTTTATAAAGTATAATAAATCGTGATTAATAACAATAACATATTTTAAAAGTCTGAAAGTTGTAGGGTATGTCACGTTTAATTAAAAACATACACATTTAATTCTTTTTCCCATACAGAATATTTCAAACAGATGTTTTGCATTTCTTTGTAGATTTTACATCCCTATCCACAATATGTTTAAAAGTTGCAAGAGAATGAATACCATATGCTATATTTAGAAACTTTTATGTATGCAATATTTCCAGTTATGTATTTCGTTAGATAAGAAAGATACGAAAAACTGTACTCATTTGATGAAGATGATACCGATAAAAAATTGATTTTGAAGTCCCGTTACAATTTTAATTTACACATATGTATATATATATATATATATATATATATATATATATAAATCAAAATTGGAATTAAAGAATTAAATATACTAGAATTAAATATCGATAAAAAATAAATTTAAAGCTGCAAGTTTGTTTCAGTAAACAAAACTTTTTTAATAAGATCAGAAAATATTGAAACATATTCTCCGCCTTTGAGATATCCTCATGTTTCTAATCTAGAATTATGATGACGATGAAGAGAAGAATAACAAGTGCTTTTCTTTCAGCAACATGCCTTCCTACAAGCTGATTTACTTCCCCATCACGGCATTGGCCGAGCCAATTCGATTTTTGTTCAACTATGCTGGCATCGAATTTGTGGATGAACGTTTCGATAGGAAAGATTGGCCAAAACTTAAGCCGAGTAAGTACAGCTGATAAATATTAATAGTATATGTCTCTGTTAGCGATTATCTATCGTGTACTTAATCCTGCTTGTTCATTCCTGAAATCCGATTTACGAATAGTTGACGTGTCAAAAATCTTACATTATCTTCTGGAATGCCGACTGACCATTACTATGTACTTTTTTATTCTTAAACATAAATTATTTTAATGTAAGAATTATCCCACATTTTATACATTAGGAGACATTCAATTTCTTCATTTAGCTTGTAAACGACAACCAGAAATAAATGTTATCTCTTTCGACAATAGAATCTTCTATTTTTTATTACGTATTGTAATGTTCTGTACAAGATAATTGATATTGCTAGGTAAATACGATGCGTTGTATTCTCACGTGATGAAAAACATACTGTCGTTTTATTGCATGGTTCAACGTAGATAGATTTCTTTGTTGATGTAAGAAAATCAATTATGTGTCGTTCATGTTAGCCGATCAATCGTCGAGAAACCATAAGATTTGAGAGACAAACCATTCAGTATCATAAAGCTATATAAAAGGCTGAAGAGCATTTTAATGAATTGTATAGCAGAAAAATAAAATTTGTCATAGAAATAAAAATTAAGATTTGTATTGCCAAACTCAACTTAGAAATGTAATTGTATTTATCTTTAATTGTGTAATTATTAATTGTCAAAACTCTTTAATGTATGCATATAAACAATTGTTATAGTTATAGGTATAAAATCCAATTTTTGTAGATTTGAATGAATAATAATCGAGATGGTTTTTCTATAAATCTTATTCAATTTTAACAGCACCTTGCATTCATGTGTCTTAATATCATTTTTTCAGCTATGCCATTCGGCAAAGTACCCGTGCTTGAAGTAGACGGAAAGAAGATCGATCAGTCCGCAGCTATTTGCCGTTACTTGGCGAAGCAATGTGGTCTTGCCGGCAAAAACGATTGGGAGTCTCTGGAAATCGATGCGACCGTTGACACCATACACGATTTACGCGCCAGTGAGTAGATGACATACTGCTTACGCTATATTTTTCCGATTACTTTATTTACCAGGGGAGCGGAGATTTACTTTTAAAACAGATTTGAATCACAACATTAATAGGTTCACATTTCGATAATGTGAACAGATTTATTCCGACATAATGATATATAGAGAAGAAACAGGTTTTTTTCTACATTCGCGTTATAAATTCGATCTACTGAAATGATTAAATGTCATTATCTTATTTGTCTTATTATTCTTTTGCTTGCATTAGATATTGCTCGTTTCTTCTATGAGAGTAACGAACAGGCTAAAGAAGAAAAACTTAAAGCTGCCAAAGAGACGGTGCCGTATTATTTGGAGCGTTTGGACGCTCAGGTGAAGAAGAATGGCGGTTACTTTGTCGGCGGTACTCTGACGTGGGCCGATCTCACTTTCGTCGGTCTTTTGGACTACTTGAACCATATGATGAATGAGGACATCGTCGAGAAGTATGAGAATCTAAAACAACTCCAAAAGAAGGTTGAGGAATTACCGGCCATCAAAAGCTGGATCGAAAAGCGTCCACCGACCATCTATCCGAATTAATTTGGGTAATTCTATAAAGTCATAAAGTGATGGTTGATTTTTCTCCAAATCGTTTATCTATGTACGGTAGGCGTTTATAATAGATTCAGGAAATACGCACTGGAGATACAAATGTTTATTTTATCAGTTGGAGGCTTGTTACTCAAATTGTCACGTGACAAAAATATTATAAGACTATATCTAATTAAAACTTGAATTATTTTTTTTCATTATGTAATTTTGTACCTCAATAAATCACTACTATTACTTATTTTTTTCGTCGATTCTTTTGTATTCACAAAACTTACCTTTCCATTCGTTCAATTTATTATAAACTGTCGATATTCCTAATCTAAAATAACGTAAAAATATCGGAAGATTACATCATAGATATCTAACAGGTAGTTAAGAAAATGTTTGAAAAATTGGTCTTTTTAGACGCTTTTATAATATTATTTTTGGTTGTCCCTTCAGGATATTTCTGCTTGCTTACCTCGACAATGATTGAGTCTTGATAATTCGCAAATAGCAAAGGGCCGTAAGTGCCGAGGGTTTTTATACGTGCGCAGAACAATGGATGTGCTGGGAATGACGCACCCTGAGAAACAATCACCGGAAACGATTAAGCACATCTTATTCGCGGAAATTGTAATGCAATGACCCAGGTGGTCCGTTAAAGATTATTCCTTTAGTGAGATATTGATAGCTGCGGTGGCTAAGCTAACGTAATTTCGAGAACAACGTGAGGCGGATGTGACATAAGAAAGATAAGAAATGATACAGCTGCGATACTTTCAACGAGTCTAAAACGTTACATCCTTCCTAGAATTAATGCCGCTCGAGAAGTTTCAAATTCTCGAACATTCTTGAACATGAATGTTCAAACATATGTTATGCTCATAAATGTTCATAAATGCCTGCGTATTGAAGATGTTTGAATATATCTGTTCACATTATTTAAAGTTTTTATTAAAAATATTATAACTGTAAAGTAATAAATGTGTATATATATATAGTCAATAAGGTGGCAGTGCGGTCTAGTGGTAAAGCGCCAGACGTAATTACGAAGAACCGGGTTCGAGTCCAACTGATCACAGGAATTTTAATATTCTAAACTGCACCCCTCTGCGAGAAATTAATACGGAGACTCTTGTGGGAGAAACTGGGCTCCGTCTTTCGGAAAACCGTCCAACATATAGCTGGCAACTGTTATGTGTATTCCCCATTTGCCATCATGCCAGGGTGCTGTAGGCTAATCACCACCAGCACATCTAAATTTAAGGCGATTATTAAAACCTTCCAGAAGGTCCTACGTTCCACTTAGGAATTAAAAAAACTAATCATTAGTCCATAATTGATTACATTTATCTTTCACGACAAAATAAAACATCCGACAAATCGAGCTGCTTGTTTTTTCTAGTAAAATCCGCATGTTCTCTCATCGTCACTTATTCCAAATGCGCATAAAAGAAACCTCGTTGGGTGTTGCGGGGATCGGCATTCTCTGCTACAATATTTGTAGTGCATGCGATGATTTTTCATTCAATTACATATTGAATTCTAAAGAAAACAATTAAAATGTTATTTACATATATGTATACAATTGTGTTCAAGAACATAGATAAAATAATTCATAATAAATATTCAAAAATTTTAATGTTTAAAAACAAAAGAAGAAGTGATGTAAAGTAGTTCTGTACTGTAAGAGATTGTATTGTAAATTGAGGATCTCGATTTAAAATATAACACTTTTGAGTTAAAATTGAAAAAGACAATAATTTAGAATTTGAATGCAGGTGGATAAAAAATCGATTATCTCATGCATCACAAATATTGTGACGGAGAAAATCCCGATTCCCACAACACCCAGCGGGGGTTTTTTTACGCGCACGTGGAATGAGTGATGATGAGAAAACATCCGGAATTGACTAGAAAAAGCAATTTTAATCCTCCGTCTGTATACGTTTTTTTTTTGCACTCTTAGAGTGTCACGTTCGACGCTATTTTTCCCTTATACCTTAACGTATTCTAAAAAAATCTGAAAAAATTCATCAAATATTTGTCTACATTGACGATTTTATAGTCATTTTGATAAACATCGTTTATTTAATGATTTCTGGCTTGCAAGTTTTACAATTACGAGCAGATACATTATTTTAGCTCGGACGCTATAGACCCACGTTTACAGACGGAGGGTTAAAATATTAATTTACCAGGAGAACATATTAGTGTTCCATATTTGGTAGAATTGTTTCCATCAATTTCGTTATCGTTGATATAGGAAGCCTATGTTTTAATATTTATTTCTGATCGAGGAAAATATGAAAACGAGTGGATAACCGCATTATCTAATAAGATATTGATCGAATCAATTAAGGTTCTTTTCATTGTTATTTTATCGACACCGTTCTTTTACCTTTCTACCCTGCTTTTCCTTCCTTCGTTCCTTTTTTATATTTACTTGACAATTGACTTATACACATTCCTTTTCTTCCTAATGTCAATTTTCCGTTGGTTCTCAGATATATTAATCTATTACTTATTCTCGTTCTTGCTTAACATTTCTGTCAATGCAATATAATTCTTCACCTATCAATGTATGAGTATCCGGGTACCCACTGCGTGTTTTCGACATTGCACTGTGACATGTTCTTTATAGTATTGCTGGGCATCATTTTAGAGACTTTTTGACAAATTTAACATCCTTCAAACGCAAAATACATTTAATATCGAGCACATGATATTTATCAAAAATATGGATGTGATACTTCCAGATTTTCGCCATCTCGCCTCTCATTAACGGTACGTTATCACATCGGCTATCTTTATCAACATCGCTATTCGAGATACGAGTTCTTTAATGACGAATAGTTTTAGATAACGCTAGGAACCGTCAAGGAGAATCTTGAAAAACGTTTAAAGGGTGGTTAAGATACGTTGGAAAAACTGGAACATTTTTCCGATGCTGATATATATATATATATATATATATATATATATATATTTTTTTTTTTTAATTGTGTTTAATTTAGGGATGATTTCGGCTTATTTATATCTCTAGTGAGTTTCTTCTAGAGATCGAAAGTGAGTCACGTCACAACGACAAGTAGGGATATCTCTTAATTGATAGGAAGATGAATAAAAGAGGAATTCAGTTCGCCGCAAGATCTGCCGGTTGGTGACTGTAATAGCGTATTACCGTTGACACCTTTCCCGTCTGTGTAGAATTCTTCAAATTGTACGTAGAACTTACCCACTTATATTGTTCAAACTAATTCAAGGTTATAGATATTTTAATATTATTATACATCAAATATCTCAAGAAAGTTTCGTGGTTACCGCCCGACTATAATTAGTGGCCGGCAGATTAGTGACGCTTGTAGAGGCGAATTAATTAGTTAGATTTATCATGATGAAGCATTAAAAATAACAAAATTGATTCGGAGAATAATTTGGTATAATCGCCGCATTCAAAGAGTATCGCGTTACAGCAAAAAGTATTATTCGGGAAGGAAACTCAATAATGACGTATTTCATCAATATCGAAATTGTATATTTTATAAAGCATAATAAATCCTATAATTAATAAAAATAACATTTGTATAAAAATTCCGAGAACTGTAATGTCATGCCAATTTAACATATACCTATATATTTTTTTTATGCAGAATAGTTTAAATAAAAATTTTATTTAAATAAATAAATATAATCACACTCGCGTATGCATCAAATACTAAAATGAAAAAGGCCAATAAACAAGCAACATTATTGTTCCTTTATTGACCTTTGTCATTTTAGTCGAAGTTCTACATTTCCAGATTTACATCATTATGTACAATCTATTTAAAAGTTGCAAAAAAAGCAGAAAAAGTTGTAAGAATTAGAATGTTATATTTAAAAATGTTTATATGTGCAATATTTCCGATCATGTATTTAGTTCGATAAGAAAGATAAGAAAATGTGACTTGTAAGATAAGAAAATATGATTGCGTAAGATAACTTATACTATTACAGATTAAGAGTTTGCGGTGTTTAGCATATAACAATTTTTTTAAATAAATGGTTTTTATGTAATCAGTGGCTTTTTATAACTATACTCGGACTTTTATCAAACTGTTTAAAATTGATGACAATTTTAATCCAAATCCAACTTCAATTTTAAATTAAATGTCTAAAATAATACCGATCAAAATTGGTTTTAAAGTCTGGTTTAATTTTTGATTCACGTATATTTAAGAAAGTCTAGAATTAAATATCGATGAAATATAAATTTAAAGCTGAAAGCTCATCTCAGTAACTAAAACTAGTTTAAAGAGATCGAAAAATATTGGAGCATATTATCTACCGTTGAGATATCCTCATGATCCTAGCATAATAATGACGATAAAGACAAAAATAATTAACAAGTGCTTTTCTTTCAGCAACATGCCTTCCTATAAGCTGATTTATTTTCCCATCACAGCATTGGGCGAGCCAATTCGATTCCTATTCAGTTATGCTGGCATCGAATTTGTGGATGAACGTATCGACTTGAACGATTGGCCAAAAATTAAGCCGAGTATGTACAACTGATTAACATTAATAACACATGTCGCTGTTAGCGATCACCTGCCGCGAACTAATAGAGCTCGATCATTCCTGAAATCTGATTAACGTACAGTTGACATGGCAAAAATATAGTTTTTACATTATCTTCTGGAGCGCCGACTGAATCGTTGTCACATGCTTCTTTATTTCTACTAGACAAATTATTTTGATGTAGGGATTATTTTTATGCTACATTTTATACATAATAAGACATTCATTTTTTCATTTAGCTTTCTTGTAAACGACAGAACTGGAAATAAATGTTATCTCTCTCGAATAGAACCTTCCATTTCTTACTACGTATATACGTATTGCAATGTTCTGTATGTACAGGAAAATTGATATGGTTATATAAATGTAATGCGTTGTATTCTCACTTAACGAAAAACGTACTGTTGTTTCATTGCATGGTTTAATTGTAAATAGATTTCCTTGTTGATGTAAGGAAATCAATTTCGTGTCGTTCAAGTTAGCCAATCAATTATCGAAATATCATAAAATTTGAGGGACAAAAGATCTTTCCTTCAAAACATAAAGCTATAAAGGTTGCAGAGCTTTTTTATAAATTATGTAGCAGAAAAAAATTTGTCATAGAAATGAAAATTAAGATTTGTATTATCAAATTCAGACTTAAAAATGTAATTGCACTTTATCTTTAATTGTGTAATTATTAATCGTCAAAATTCTTTAATGTATGATAATGTATTATTGCTATAGGTATATAAATTCTAATTTTTGTAGATTTGAATTAATAATAATTTAAATGATTTTTCTATAAATCTTATTCAATTTTAACAGCATCTTGTATTCCTTAATATCATTTTCACAACACCTCCACGGAAAGTTCGACTTTCCATGCCTGTAGAGAGGGGCGAAAGCGGCCAATTTCACGCAAGGGCGGCATAGCGGGCGGAAAGTAACCACTTTCCTCCCTAGGGAGGAAAGTAACAACTTTCCTCCCTGTTTAGCGGGCGGAAAGTAATCACTTTCCGCCCTAAGGCGGAAAGTAACCACTTTCCGCCCTAGGGAGGAAAGTAAGCCCTGGCTTGAAATTGACCACTCTCGCCTCTCTCTAGGCATGGAAGTCGAACTTTCCGTAAAGGTATTGTGAAAAATATCGTGTGCACCTCGGGGCGAAAGCTTTTTCAGACTCGTGTGATTTGCCGCCCGAGCTGAAGGCAAACTTCACACTCGTCTGAAAAACGCTACTTTCGCCTCTTGGTGCACAATATACTATTTTCAGCTATGCCATTCGGCAAACTACCCGTGCTTGAAGTAGACGGAAAGAAGATCAATCAGTCCGTAGCTATTGGCCGTTATTTGGCGAAGCAAAGTGGTCTTGCCGGCAAAAACGATTGGGAGTCTCTGGAAATTGATGCGACTGTCGACAACATATACGATTTACGTGCTAGTAAGTAGATAATATTCTGCTTACACTACATTTTTCCGATTACTTATTTATTTACCACGAGCGGAGATTTACTTTTAAAACAGATTTGAATCACAACATTAATATAGGTTCACATTTTGATAATGCGAACAGATTTATTCCGAAATAATGATATATATACAGGGTAGGATTTTCTACTTTCGCGTTATAAATTCGATCTACTGAAATGACCGAATGTCATATTATCTTATTTATCTTATCATTCTTTTGCTTGCATTAGATATCGCTCGTTTTCGCTATGAGAGTAACGAACAGGCTAAAGAAGAGAAACTTAAAGCTGCCAAAGAGACGGTGCCGTATTATTTGGAGCGTTTGGACGCTCAGGTGAAGAAGAATGGCGGTTACTTTGTCGGTGGTACTCTGACGTGGGCCGATCTCACTTTCGTCGCTCTTTTGGAGAACTTGAACCATATTATGAAAGAGGACATCGTCGAGAAGTATGAGAATCTGAAACAACTCCAAAAGAAGGTTGAGGAATTACCAGCCATCAAGAGTTGGATCGAAAAGCGTCCACCGACCATCTATCCGAATTAATTTGGGTAATTCTATAAAGTGATGGCTGATTTTTCGACAGAATTCGTTATTCGTTGACATTCGATTTGAATAAAATATTGATTTTCTTTTTTCTCCAAATCGTGTATCTATGTACGGTAGGCATGTATAATAGATTCAAGAAATACGCACTGCAGATACGAATGTTTATTTCATCAGTTGAAGGCTTGTTACTCAAATTGTCACGTGACAAAAATATTATAAGACTATATCTAATTAAAACTTGAATTATTTTTTTTTATTATGTAATTTTGTATCTTAATAAATCGCTACTTTTACTATTTCTTTTCATCGATTTTTTTGTATTCACAAAACTTACCTTTCCATTCGTTCAATTTATTATAAACTGTCGGTATTTTAAATCTAAAATAACGTAAAAACGGAAGATTACATCATGTACATGATTACATGATGTAAATTCTGTACTGTAAGAGATTGTATTGTAAATTGAGGATCTCGATTTAAAATATAACACTTTTGAGTTAAAATTGAAAAAGACAATAATTTTAAATTCGAATGCAGGTGGATAAAAAATCGATTATCGCAAGGATCACAAATATTGTGACAGAAAATGCCGATTCCCACAACACCAGCGGGGTTTTTTTAATGCGCACGTGGAATGAGTGATGATGAGAAAACATCCGGAATTTACTAGAAAAAGCAATTTTAATCCTCCGTCTGTATACGTTTTTTTTTTGCACTCTTAGAATGTCACGTTCGACGCTATTTTTCCCTACCTTAACGTATTTTAAAAAGTCTGAAAAAATCATCAAATATTTATCTACATAGTATAGTTGATGATTTTATAGTAATTTTGATAAACATCGTTTATTTAATAATTTCTGACAGGCTTGCAAGTTTTACAGTTACGAGCAGATATTATTTTAGCTCGGACGCTGTAGACCCACGTTTACAGACGGAGGGTTAAAATATTAATTTTCCAGGAGAACATATTAGCGTTCCATATTTGGTAGAATTGTTTCCATCAATTTCGTTATCGTTGAAGTAGGAAGCATGTTTTAATATTTATTTCTGATCGACGAAAATATGAAAACGAGTGGATAACCATTATCTAAAAAGATATTGATCAAATTAAGATTCTTTTCATTGTTATTCTACCGACACCATTCTTTTACCTTTCTATCCTGCTTTTCCTTCCTTCGTTCCTTCTTTATATTTACTTGACAATTGACTTATACATTCCTTTTCTTCCTAATATGATCAATTTTCCGTTGGTTCTTAGATATATTAATCTAATTTATTCTCGTTCTTGCTTAACCCTTCTGTCAATGCATAATTCTTCACCTATCTATGTATGAGTATCCCGGTACTCACTGCGTGTTTTCGACATTGCACTGCGGCAATTTCTTTGTAGCATTGTTGGGGATCGATTTTTAGAGACTTTTTGACAAACATCCTTCAAACGCAAGTTACATTTAATATGAAATATCGAGCACATGATATTTCTCAAAAATATAGATGTGATATATACTTCCAGATTTTCGCCATTTCGGCCCTCATTATCGGTACGCTATCATATAGTCTATCTTTGTCAACATCGCTATTCGAGATACGAGTTCTTTAATGATGAATAGTTTTAGATAACGCTAGGAACCGTCAGGGAGAATCTTGAAAAACGTTTAAAGGGTGGTTAAGATACGTTGGAAAAAACTGGAACATTTTTCCGATGCTGATATATATACATATATATATGTATAATAGTATCCACGATATACCTACAATAAGCGTAGCTTTGCGTTTTCGGAATGCATACGTGCGTTATCGTAGCGAGCGAGGACGAGAAGCACGAGGAGTTGTAATATGAATCAGCCAGCAGCGAGTAGGTGTCGGATGTCGACGCCGAGGCCGCGAGGACGAGAAACAAAAAGAGGCGAAGTCGAATTCGAACAGCGAGCGAGTTACGACGTGATCTGCCGGTTGGTGACTGTAACAGCGTATTACCGTTGACACCTTCCCCGTCTGTGTAGAATTCTTCAAATTGTGTGTAAATAGAACTTTATCCATGCATTCTTATTATTTAAACTGATTCAAGATTGTAGATATTGTAATATTACATCAAATATCTCACGTACGAGTGTTTTGTCATCGCCCAAGGACGTAAGAATACCTGGACGGAGCGTAAGCTAGGACTACCTCTTTTAAACGCGGGGAGTGAAGCCTAAGAGGTGAGAGATCTATCATCGGCTGCATTCGGGGAGCGCGCTATTATAGCGTTATTTGCTTAGTCTATCCTTGTTTTACACCTAATGAGCGATAAAGATAGAATGATGCGATAGCGCTCCTAATGAGTGATAAAGATAGAATGATGCGCAATAGCGCTAATAGCGTGCTCACCGAATGCAGCTATCGTATCTCAGATTTAGCGTCTACTTTCATGTCGCGCGGTATCACTCGACTAGAGACAAGGCTTGTTCGTTTTACCTGCACTTCTTGTGTCCAATGTAAAAAGAAAAAGAGAAAAAATGAACCGTGCAAAAGAAGTTCAGTGAAAACAAATAGGCCTATTGCAACGATCACATTCCGTGAAATTATGCCGCCATGTATCGATATGTTTACAAATATATTCGTTGCACGAAAAAATAACGTGATTACGTAAAGTGATTAACCCTCCGTGGTCACACCTATTTTTTCAAACAAGGAAGCAGTCACTCTGGGTCATTTTGACCCGAGACGAACTTTGATCATTCGCCATTTGACCATTTATATCAAATATAATCCACCGATAATGTTGAAAAAATTCTCGAATGCACTTGCCTTATTGCTAAATTGATTGCTATAAAAAAAAGTGCCTCAGAAATTTTTAACATATAAAAAAAAATTCGCGAAAAATTTGTTTTTTTAACGGTCTCTACCTATAGAGGATACTTCAAACTCTTGTAGATGGCGGACCAAGCTCCATTTTAAGCTAGGTATTTAGCTAATATTTAGATCCAAATAAGGTTGGGTCAAATTGACCCAGTGTGACCACGGAGGGTTAATAGTGGTTAATATAGTGATTATTAGTATAATGATTATTAGTATTAATATAGTGTATATAAGAGCAAGAGCAAGAGACGTGAGTACGCGTTATCCTGAGGCATCCCGAGCGCAGAACGAGAAAAGAGAAGCGAAAGAAAGTGTGACTGTAAGTAGGAGAGAGAAAAAAGGGGTGAGTGAAGAAGGCCGGGTAAATGAAATAAAGTGAAATTATTTTACAGACGTAGAGAGGAGATAAGAGGAGGAAGGTGTGTCGGCCACGGTGTGACGGAGGAAGGGAGAAGAGGAAGCAGCGCAAGCTGAAAAAACGACGAGAGGGTGGTGCAAGGGGAAGAGGAAGAGAAGGTGGAGAGAAGGCAGCAGAAAGGAGAGAGGGGAGATGGAGTGGTCGGAGGACCTAGTTAGGGTGTTAAATAGGATAGGGGATGAGTTAGGGAGGATTAGAAGGGTTATGCAGAGAAAGGAAGGGGGGTCGGAAGGAAAGGAGAGTGTCGAGGAGAAAAAGCGGAAGGATGATGGAAAGAGGAGCGAGTCGGGAAGCAAGATGGAAGAGGAAGAGAGAAGTATCAACGGGGAGGAGTTGTGGAAGAAAGTGATGAAGAGAGAGGAGAGGAGACGGAGAGGGGAGGAGGCGGACGAGGTTGCGAGAGAAGGGAGGGGGAGACAGAGGATGGAAAGTAGAGACGCAAGGAGGAAGGAAGAAGATGGGTTAGGAGAGGGAGAGAGAGGAGAGGAAGGAAGAATGGTGGAGGTGCTACCCGGAAGTGAGGAAGAATGGAGGGAGTGGTGCTGGGAAGAAAGAGAGAAGAGAAAGGATGAGAAGGAGATGAGGGAAGGGGTAAAGGAAAAGGAAGAAGGAGTGGGGAACAAAACGTGGCAGACAGGGGAAAGAATTAGGAGATGGGTGGAGGAAGAGATGGCAAGAAGAAGAGTAGGGTTAGCGGGGCCGAGGAAGAAGGTGGATTCAGGTGATAAAGGTGAGCGGAGGGAGGTGGAGGAAGTTGAGAAGGAAGGGTGGAGGGTAGTAGGTAGGAAGGGTGGAGTAGGAGAGGGGGAGAAGAAAGCCAGTCAAGGAGGAGGAAAAAGGGGGTTAGGGGGGAGTGAGGAGAAGAGGGCTATTGGGCGGGAAAAAGAAAGGGAAGTGGATAGAAGGGAGGAGGACGAGACGGAGAAAACAAGGAGATTGAGGGAGAAAGTGAAGAGAATGGAGGAGGAGAGGGAGCAAAAAGAGAAAAGAAGGAGAAATGTGATTTGGAGGGGGCTGGATGGGAGGGACTCGGGAGAAAGGAGGTGTTTTATGGAATGGGCGACGGAGAATGTAATGGGAAGGATGCCGAGGATAAGACGGGTATGGGAAAGGAGAGGGGAAGGAGGGAAGGAGGTGGTGTTGGTGGAGATGGAGGATGAGAAGGAGAGGGCTGAGTTACTTGAGAAGTATTGGGAATTTAGGCAGAGGTGGGGGATAGGTGTTGATGAAGACCTCACTATGGAGGAGAGAAGGATGAAGTGGAGAATTATGGAGAAGGCGAGGGTGGAAAGGGAAAAAGGCAGGGGGGTTATGACAGACAATAGAAGAATTTGGGTTGAGGGAAAGGAGATTTTCTGGAATGAGGAAAAAGAGAAATGGGAGGAGAGATAGGGAGCAAGGGCAGGAGGGGGGGAGGGAGGTAGGCTAATCGGATGTTTACAGAGAAAAAAGAGGAGTGGGCGATGGAGCAGTCCGAGAGGGCAGGTGAGGAGTTAGAGAGATGAGATGCGGAGTGCGGGAGGGAGGAGAAAGGAGCAGGCTGGAAGAAAGAAGAGGCGAAGGCGAGATGACGAGACAGGAGGCGAAGAGGAAGAGGAGAGGCTCAGGCGAAGGATGCGGAGTTGAGGGGAGAGAGAGGGAGTGGGAAGGGTTGGAAGAGATGGAGGGCGGGGATGGGGTCTGTGAGGGTGGGAGGGTAACAGACTGTAAAGGGTCGCTTACGGCCAGGTCGGGAATAGGGGTGTTGTGCATTATGTAAGAGGTTTGGGTAAGCTTCTCAAAAAACGCCTTGTAAACCCTGCTAGGACATGCATACAATAAATTCATCTATCTATCTGTTTATAGTGTATATAACATGCCGGCGTCGCCACCATCTTACATATCTCATTCGTTTCAATAGACAATTCATTCCCCTTACCCTTTGTGCTTCATCCCCGCAGCATTACGCTTTGTTTAGGTATTCTTACGTCCATGTCACCGTCCGACTAATTAGTGGCCGGCAGATTAGTGACGCTTGTTGAAGTAAATTAATTAGTCAGATTTATCACCATGACGAAGGAATTAAAAATGACAAAATTGATTCGGAGAATAATTTTTATATAATCGCCACATTCAAAGAGTATTGCGTTACAGCAAAAAGAAATATAAATACATATATTAACCGAATGATTAGGAAAGAAAACTCCACAATATAATGACGTCTTTCATCAATATTGAAATTGTATATTTTATAAAACATAAATCCTAATTAAAAAGAATAACATTGTATAAAAATTCCGAGAACTGTAATGCCGTGTCAATTAAACATATATTTCTTTTTCCTATGCAGAATATTTTAAATAGAAATTTTACGTAAATAAATAAATAATCACGTTTGTATGCATTAAATATTAAAATAAAAAAGGCCAATAAACGAACAACATTATATTGCTCCTTTATTGACCATTTTAGTACAAGTTTTATATTTCCAAATTTACATCATTATGTATACAATATGTTTGAAAGTTACAAAAAAGCAGAAAGGTTGCAAAAGAATGAGAATACCATATGCTTTGTTTAAAAATGTTTATATATACAATATTTCCAGTCATGTATTTAGTTTGATAAGAAAGATAAGAAAATATGCATGACTTATGATTAATTGCGTAATTTAAGTTATACTATTACAGATTAAGAGCTTGCGGTGTTTAGCGCATAACAATATTTTTTTTAAATAAATACTTTTTATATAATTAGTGGCTGTTTATAACTACTCGAACAATAATCAAACTGTTTAAAATTTTGGTGACAATTGTTCGAGATCGCGAATGCTCGAGATCACGAATGTTCTTGAATATTCTTATTCTTAATTAGTCGACAGTGTCATGGAGTCACGTCGGAAGTGTAACACGATATTTATCCAGCGAATCGCCGCTTATCTGTTTCGCGCTCGCGTCTTCAGAATTATTCTCCGTACGATGTCGAGTCACTCTAATTCTCCGGCACGGTCTTTTCGACGATCGATTCTCTAATTACAAAGATAACTGGCTATCTGCATCTTTGGTATTTCAGTTCGATTCTTTGGCTCGTGTGGGTATAAAAACCCATAGAACTTACGGCGCGTCGCCATTCGTCAACAGTGTGTGTGTCAGTGGGTCAAGATCTGTCATCGGTCGATTTGCGATGGTGAGTTTTTATTCACGCGCGGGATATCCGACACGACAAGCGAGAAAGTGTCAATAGAGAATTTATATAAAACGCCCGCGTTTCTGAGTTTAGTTAAATCCAAATACATTTCTAAATTATGTTACTCTTTAATTTCGTCATTTTAGTTGTTAAAATAAACTATCGTGTTACTTCAAGTTTCGGTGTCAGTGGTCTCTCACCCACTATCCCTTCCTCACTCACACGCGCGCGCACACACGTTTAATTTTCTTTTATTTGAAAGTACACGGAAAGAACGGTTTTGCTGAAGTACCTAAAAATTTAGCTAGATACAATTTTATTGCACCATCAAAATAATTATAGTAGGTCGCTAAAGTATGATGATAATGCTGTAAAAAATTTTGACATTTTAGCAATCGGTTTGAGTGTTCTACATAATTATTTTGATGGTCCAACAAAATTATTTTTAGATCTGTATCTAGTTAAAATTTTAGATACTTCAGTAAAACCGTTCTTTCCATGTACACATGTAGATGAGGGAGGAGCTCCTCCGCATAAAAAAACTAATCTAACTCTAAGCTTATTTTTAAAAACTTGAAATTAAAATTCGAAATAAGGCAAATATTGATCATATTTTTTTTTTTTACTATTTTTCCCGTGTTTCTCGCCAAAAATGCCTCCAAAAACCACAAAGTTATTGTAATCGTCTTAAGCCTAGAATCAAATATCGATCAAAAATAAATTTAGAACTAAAAGCTCGCCTCAGTAAACAAAACTTCTTTAATGAGATCGGAAAATATTGAAGCATACTGTCCGCCGATTGGGATATCCTCATCATCATAGCATTATAATGACGATAAAGACAAAAATAATTAACAAGTGCTCTTCTTTCAGCAACATGCCTTCCTACAAGCTGTTTTCTTTCTCCATCGGTGGCTCCACAGCATTGGCCGAGCCAATTCGATTTTTGTTTATCTATGCTGGAATCCAATTCGATGATGAACGTTACGATAACAAAGATTGGATAAAGCTCTTTAAGTCGAGTAGGTACAGCTAATTAATATTAATATTATAGTATATGTCTCTGTTAGTGATTGCCTATCGTGTACTTAATCCGGCTTGTTCACTCCTGAAATCCGATTTACGAATAGTTGATGTGGCAAAAATATAGTTTTTACATTATCTTCTGGAGTCCCGACTGACATGTACTTCTTTATTTTTAAACATAAATTATTTCGACGTAAACATTATGCCACATTTTATACGTAATGAGACATTAATTTCTTCATTTAGCTTTTTTTGTAAACGACACAGAACTGGAAATAAGTTATCTCTCTCGATAATAGAACCTTCCATTTCTTATTACATATTGTAATGGACAATCGATATTGCTAGGTAAATCCACAATGCGTTGTATTCTCACCTAATGAAAAGCATACTGTCGTTTCATTGCATGGTTCAACGTAAGCAGATTTCTTTGTTGAGGAAACCATTTCTGTGTCGTCTAAGTTAGCTAATCAATTGTCGAACTACCATAAGATTTGAGATACATTACCATTCAGTATTATAAAGTTATATAAAAGACTGCAGAACATTTTAATGAATCCCTTATAGAAATTTAATACTGTAAATGATTTTTTGGCTAGTAATTAATCACTTAAAAGCACTATTAAAAGCACTGTTAATAGTGCTTTTAATAGTGCTTTTAAATGATTAATCACTAGCCAAAAAATCACTTACAGTATTAAATTTCTATAAGGGATTGTATAGCAGAGAAAGAAGATTTGTCATAAAAATTAAAATTAAGATTGTGTATTGCTCAGACTTAGAAATGTAATTGTACTTATCTTTAATTGTATGTAATTATTAATCGTCAAAACTCTTAATGTATGTGTATATAAACACAATTGCTGTGAATATAAATTCCAATTTTTGTAGATTTGAATTAATAATAATCCAGATATGCTTTCTCTATAAACTTTATTCAATTTTAACAGCATCTTGTATTCCTGTGCCTTAATATAATTTTTCAGATATACCATTCGGCAAAGCCGTGCTTGAAGTAGACGGAAAGACGATTGATCAGTCCGTAGCTGTTGGTCGTTACTTGGCGAAGCAATGTGGTCTCGCTGGCAAGAATGATTGGGAGTCTTTAACAATCGATGCGACCGTCGACACCATACACGACTTACGTGCCAGTGAGTAGATAATATTCTGCTTATGCTATATTTTTCCGATTACTTTACTTACCAGGAGCGGAGATTTACTTTTAAAACAGATTTGAATTACAACATTAATAGGTTCACATTTCGATAATGCGAACAGATTTATTCCGAAATGATGATATATAGGGAAGAAATAGATTTTTCTACATTCGCGTTATAAATTCGATCTACTGAAATTATTGAATGCCATTATCTTATTGCTCATTATCTTATTGCCTTATATTTTTTCGCTTGCATTTAGATATCTTTGCTTATTATTACTTTGATGCAAGTACCTATGCGAGTACCTTGCATGACGAGCAGGACGTGCGGCAGAACATGTGTGGTGCAGAATAAATATGCGAAATTTAAAGTTGCCAAGGAAACGGCGCCTTATTATTTAGAGCGTTTGGACTCACTCTCGTCATTTGAATTATTGCCACATTTTCCAGTACATTTGCAAATTTTACTGCAGGACAAATCAGCAGCACGTCAAGGACATGAAATAGATGTTCTGCAAGAAAAACTTTTTGAACTACAGTTACATATTTTTGTAGTAATTGAAAACTTGTAGGACCTTCAAAATAAACGGGAATCAGTTGTCCATTAATTAATTGCCATCCGTACTCTTTTGGATCAAGAATTTCAATGACTGGGAAATGAGCATTTTTTCACACATATACTTGCCACGTACATCTTTTTAAGTGTTGAAGAAAAGTAGGAAATGTACTTTCGATATTTCATAGTTAGAGCTGGTTATCTCGTCGTTGCCGGTTCGGTAACAAATGTCAGGGTGAGTTGCAGGCCTAATATACGTTAAAAGAAAAGCGAAAACAATTATTCACATTTTTTGACGGTCGAAAAATTTGCGACAATAGTTTAACTCAAATTAAAGTAAGCAATTCATAATATTATCAATTAATATATAGTTATCAGGTGTGAGAAGCGTCAAATCTTAATTTCGCATAATCTAAAATTGGCAACATGTTGAAGACTGAAAAACGTTGTCGAACTATCTGTTCTATTTTTGATGGAGCAATATGTGGCCACACTTCAATGACGGATTATTCTTTTAATAATAGATAATGCTGCATAACTACAAAAGAAAGACTTTCCTTAAGACGGATAAGGTAGACATATCCAATAAAATTATACTTACAAGAGCGATTTAAAGAATAAAAATCGAGCGAGAATTTTTTCGTAAAAGCAGCGTTAGACTTTGGAATAAATGTTCGGGCTCGCTACTGTAAAAAAGTAACCTACGAGCAGTTACTTGATCCTGCGATTCAAGAATCGTCACTAAATTTTTATTTTAAAAATACACGTCAAGTTAAATATATGAGTTTGTCTTAAATTATTAAGTATTTTCTATTTTCCAAACGCTGCCGAGGATAAAGTAAAGGTCCCAAATACAAAAAAAAAAAAGATTAAAGAATTGAGTAGACAAAAGAAACTCATCACATTGATTTTGCAACGGACTCAAAATCAGTTTGATGCCACCGTATATAAAGAATAGTCAGCTCTATGCAGGCTGTTAAAAAATCTACACAAAGTGCCTACTACTGCTCTGACTTCAACGACTAGGCAGTTTTTTCAATCCCTTCGTCCCACTAGGTGGGTCGTTTTCGTCCGGGCGAAAATCAAATGTAGTTGTAACTTTTGCAAACGCGTAGAAATGGCGCCACTGCGCATCCGTAAAAAAAGTTATGCTCCCCGAGAACCCGCCTACCGAGTTTCAAGGCGCCAGACCCCCTCCAGCCGTCACAGGAGACACGTAATTCTTGAAAAAACGAGGTTGGCGGCGAACACTTAAGCACTTCATTTCAAAATAATTGCATGCAATATTTTTTTTATGAAAGGTACGTTTTTCCCCTTCAATTTCTTTTTTTATTCATTTCGATATCTTTATTTGTCTTAAAGTTATGATTTTTTGAGTAAAAGATGATTTTACAAGTTGTAGTTGTAGTTGCTCCATTTCTTAAATAAAAAATATGTGAAAAAAATTAATTGCTTATAATTTTATGATTGATACTTCAAATTGAAGGTTTGAATTACCTTCATGAATTTTTTCAGATTTTTTGTAACACTTTAACACTTAAAAAAACGTCAAGACAAAAACGACCCACCTATGCGGCGTAAAGGTGCCAAAAAAACCTAGTGGGACGAAGGGTTAAATATTAATAATAAATAATATTATAAATAAGTATAAATATTAATATAAATAATGTGTTTTTTACTATGTGGATAGATAGCTCCTCGAATGTGGACAGATAGTTGCCAAATTGCAACGGCAAAATGAGAATGTCGAAAGCGATAGGAAGACAAAGAAATACAGAAATTTAACAGTCGAACTTACTATTAAATTCCTGTACTGATTCGGTCGTGATTGTTACGAAAATATAATAAACGCGTTTTCTATCTTTTGTGACATTCGCTAAATTATAAGTCGAATTTGGCGATTATTATCATTTCAGATTTTAATTTGTATGACTAAATGAAACCTATAAATATCATGATATGACCTCAACGATATTTCTTGCACAATAGCATTTTGTAGTCACCATTTGGCTAATTAGCACTATTAGCAACCGTAAAGTAGTAGCGAACTTGTGGGCGGATTCGTTCTGTTATCATGGCGATACAATAATGACTATGAGATCAATTCAGAGAATGATTCGAAGAAATTGTAATAGTGTTCGGAGTTTATGTGACTCATGTAAGTATACATTAAATAAAAAGCTTTATATATTTCTATATAAAGCGTCACTATATATAATGTATTTTATGCATAATAAACACACTTTAATGGCTTGTTGAGAAAATATTTGAAAATCGACTGTGAGTAATTAAATCATACAAGTTGAAAAAGAATGAATATCGTATACACTAATATAACTAAAAATTATAATATCGCATGTATTTAATGTTTTTATTATTATTTTTTTTTTCATTTTTAAAAGAAGACAATTTCCGATAAAATTAGCTTTTGCTATGACGATTAACAAGTCACAGGGTCAGACATTTGACAGAGTAGGAATAGATCTTCGCAAAGATGTTTTTAATCATGGGCAACTTTATGTTGCCCTTTCACGAGTTAGATCTTGGGAAGCATTAAAAATTTATCTTGGCAGTCAGCGGAATAATGAACAAGTTAAAAACTATGTATATAAAGAAATATATGTATGATTTCTCTTTCTTTCAATTTTAATATGAGGATAGTTTTTTGACATATATAATTATTTAGGATGTGTGCGTATATTATTAAAAATGTACAGTGTTAAAGAATAAATGGTGCTTGATATATATTGATATATATATATATATGTATGTATGTATTTATTATTATATATATGTATTATATTATATATATGTAATAATGTATATATGTATTACATAAATACGTAATAATTATATATATGTGTAATAATGAATATTATATATATATTATTTATATATATATATATATATATTATATATTTTTATATATATATTTTATAGTAAAAAAGCTAAATGGCGCGCGCGCAGCGCGCGCTTGTGATGTTCTAGTATAACTAAAAATTATAATATTGCATGTATTTAATTTGTTTAAATAAAAATGCAAGTCATTTCCCCCCTCTCTCTCTCTCACTCTCTCTATTTATTTTTGCTTCGCCTTCAATATCTTTCAGGATACCGTTACTAGTGCAAATTACATTTAGTCTGAAATATCGCGTGTATGTGATAATTTTTAAATATATGAGTAATAGTAATTTTTGAATCATATGTTTACACATAAAATTGCGGATGGATAATATATTTCCAGATTAAGAGCGAATTAAGTGAACTCTATATCAGACTTTATCTTATCGAATTCAATATCCAAACGGAAGTTAAATTTAATGTAAAAAATATCGAACACATGATAATTCTCAAAAATATGGGTGTAATAATTTTTGGGCAATATCTGTCTTTGCATATAAAATTGTAGACTCATACTTCCAGATTTTCGTTCCTATTTAATGGTGCATTATATAGTCTATCTTTGTCAGCATCACTACTCAAAATACGGGTTGATAATGAATAGTTGTCAGATAACGCTCATTGTCAGATTAACTCTCTAGAGAGTTTCTTCTAGAGATCGAAAGTGAGCCACGTCACAACGACGAAGTGGGGATATCTCTTGATAGGAAGATGAATAAAAGAGGAGTTCAGTTCGCCGCAAGATCTGCCGGTTGGTGACTGTAACAGCGTATTACCGTTGACACCTTTTCCGTCTGTGTCGAATTCTTCAAATTGTAAGTAGAACTTACCTACTCATATTATTCAAACTGATTCAAGATTGTAAGATATTGTAATATTACATCAAATATCTCACGTAAGAGAGTTTTAATTGTGGTTACCGCCCGACTAATTAGTGGCCGGCAGATTCGTGACTCTTTGTGGAAGTGAATTAATTAGTTATAAATTTATCACCATAACGAAGCATTAAAAACGACAAAATTGATTCGGAGAATTAATTTGGTATAATCGCCGCAAAGAGTTTCGCGTTACAGCAAAAAGTATGATTCGGAAAAAAAACTCAATAATGACGTGTTTCATCAATATCGAAATTGTATATTTTATAAAGCGTAATAAATCCTATAATAAAAATAACATTGTATAAAAATTCCGAGAACTGTAATGTCTTGGCAATTAAACATACATTTCTTTTTCTTATGCAGAATATTTTAAATAGAAATTTTATGTAAATAAATAAATATAATCACGCTCGTATGCATCAAATACTAAAATGAAAAAGGCTAGTAAACGAGCAACATTATTGCTCCTTTATTGGCCTTTGTCATTTTAGTAGAAGTTCTACATTTTCAGATTTACATCATTATGTACAATCTGTTTGAAAGTTGCAAAAAAAAAAAAAAAAAAGCAAAAAGGTTGCATAACAATGAGAATACTATATGCTATATTTAAAAATGTTTATATGTGCAATATTTCTAGTCATGTATTTAGTTTGATAAGAAAGATAAGAAAATATGACTTGTAACGATTGCGTAAGGTAACTTATAGATTAAGAGTTTGCGGTGTTTAGCATATAACAATTTTTTTTAAATAAATGGTTTTTATATAATCAGTAGCTTTTTATAATTATACTCGGACTCTTATCGAACTGTTTAAAATTGATGACAATTTTAATCCAAATCCAAACTTCAATTTTAAATTAAATGATCAAATATAATACCGATCAAGATTAGTTTTAAAGTCTGGTTTAAATTTTGATTCACGTATATTTAATAAAGCCTTGAATTAAATATCGATAAAAAATAAATTTAAAGCTAAAAGCTCATCTCAGTAACTAAAACTAGTTTAAAAAGATCGAAAAATATTGGAGCATATTATCTACCTTTGAGATATGCTCATGATCTTAGCATTATATAATGACGATAAAGACAAAAATAATTAACAAGTGCTTTTCTTTCAGCAACATGCCTTCCTACAAGCTGATTTACTTCCCCATCACGACATTTTGGCCGAGCCAATTCGATTTTTGTTCAACTATGCTGGCATCGAATTTGTGGATGAACGTTCCCAGGTAGCAAACACAAGTCATTTTGACGTCAAATACTAGTCATGTTTGTACAAATGACGTCAAATGACCAAAAAGCGACTATGTCTTTAAAAATGACATTATACTGACGTTATTCCATAACGTCATTATAACGTCTATTTTTAGTCATTTTTGGTCTATGACATCGGCGACTAATAATGGACGTTTATAAGACGTCATTTCTTAGACCATCTAAAGACGTCATTTTAAAGACGTCTTAAAGTCGTCCAAATAAGGTCTTTTTGTAATATAACTATTTTTACTTCTTAATATTGTATAATAAAGTAATAATAAAATAAAAACCACAAAATTAACTACAATATGTTTGTTTCGCAACTTTATGATTGAAGTGGCAAATTTATGGTATAAGTGGATGTAGTTGCGTGTGATTATAGTTTTATGATAACTATTTCATGCAGTGTTATAGCTATCAAGAAGATTATCATTACAAGATTTTTGAACACTTTAAAGATGTACCTGTTATAGACAAGTACAGTTAATAAGGAAGCATCAGAGTGAGAAGATCGTCACTGTCCATTGGATCATCAAAGTCAAGCGACTCGGGCGCGGTACTGTACTAGGATAGGTGACCGCCTTGAGAGCGGCTGTACGCACATGGCATGTAACGAAACAGTTAAAAAAGCTTTTTTTTTCTTAGATAAAGAAAAAGAACATTTTTTTATAAACGTTTATCAAGTAGACATTTTAAAATTTTAATTTCATAAAAAACATTTCTGGAAACCGGTATGTTGTACAATGGACCTATTTTTGCCGTCAATAAGACGTCAGAAAATGACGTCAAAATAACGTATCCGCGATGACGTCAATTGTCTGTGACATTAGACCGTCATTTTAACGTTATTATGCCGCCAGTTAGTGACGTCAGGAATGGTTAGTAAAGGACCAAAATTTGACGTCAAATGACTTGTGTTTGCTACCTGGGTTTCGATAGGAAAGATTGGCCAAAACTTAAGCCGAGTAAGTACAGCTGATAAATATTAATAGTATTTGTCTCTGTTAGCGATTATCTATATTGTGTACTTAATCCTGCTTGTTCATTCCTGAAATCCGATTTACGAATAGTTGACGTGGCAAAAATATAGCTTTTACATTATCTTCTGGAATGCCGACTGACCATTACTATATGTACTTCTTTATTCTTAAACATAAATTATTTTTATGTAGGGATTATGCCACATTTTATGCATAAGGAGACATTCAATTTCTTCATTTAGTTAAATAATAGAAACGGCCAAATTACGAGCTATTAATAGGTGTATATTTAATAAAATCAATTTAACAACAAATGTGTTTGCAATATAAATACTTAATTATTCGCGTCTCTTATCATAATTTTATACTGTGTTCAGTTGCCATTAAGACGGTCGGGTGACATAAAGATTCGCGAATGCAGGGACATCACGGATGTTCACCTTGTTCTTGCGGCGGAGGAGACGACCGACAATATACATTTGACGAATATCTGAGGTGTTTGACCTTTTACTTGTTGCGACGATTGCGAATTTTCAGTCCTTTTTAGTGTGATTTGATGCGTTAAAGTTTAAGAAGCGATTAAATTGGAATTATGCGGTTTGTTTTGAAGAAGGCCAAGTAAGGCTCGAAACATCAACGTTGTTTTTTATATTGCGAACACATTTGTTGTTAAATTGATTTTATTAAATGTACACCTATTAATAGCTCGTAATTTGGCCGTTTCTATTATTTAACTATTGTTTTATCGAGCGAAATCGGACACTTATTTCTTCATTTAGCTTGTAAACGACAGAACCAGAAATAAATGTTATCTCTTTCGATAATAGAATATTCTATTTCTTATTACGTATTGTAATGTTCTGTACAAGATAATTGATATTGCTAGGTAATTACTATCCCAGATAGCACAACTGATCTTTATGAATTCAAAAAGATCTGAATCTGATCTTTATGAATTCATAAAGTTCAACTGTGCTATCTGGGATGCGTTGTATTCTCACGTGATGAAAAACATACTGTCGTTTCATTGCATGGTTCAACGTAGATAGATTTCCTTGTTGATGTAAGAAAATCAATTATGTGTCGTTCAAGTTAGCCAATCAATCGTCGAGAAACCATAAGATTTGAGAGACAAACCATTCAGTATCATAAAGCTATATGTAAAAGGCTGAAGAGCATTTTAATGAATTGTATAGCAGAAAAATGAAATTTGTCATAGAAATAAAAATTAAGATTTGTATTGATAAACTCAGACTTATAGAAGTGTAATTTTTTTTTTTTTTTTTATTTAATATAAAGAAAAGACCGTGGGGGTACCCATGTGGTCATAGTAGCAAAACCGAAATCTAAATTGCATCACATCAAAACAAAAGACACTTCGACTAAATCAACATGGACGCCTCAATAAAAGCGTCCCAAACAGAAGTTAACTGCGTAATAAAACTCGTATACTCTTATAACTCCGAACTCGAAACTATGTGTAAGTGTATGAATGTATGTATATTTGTTCGTGTATGTCCGCGGTGTTAGGAACTCGGTATTGCCGTAGGTACGTTAAGCCCAAGGAACTGCGCGGATCACTTCCCCCTGCGGCCAAGTGTAATTCTACTTATCTTTAATTGTGTAATTATTAATCGTCAAAACTCTTTAAAGTATGCATATAAACGATTGCTATAGGTATGAATCCCAATTTTTGTAGATTTGAATGAATAATAATTGAAATGGTTTTTCTATAAATCTTATTCAATTTTAACAGCACCTTGCATTCATGTGTCTTAATATCATTTTTTCAGCTATGCCATTCGGCAAAGTACCCATGCTTGAAGTAGACGGAAAGAAAATCGATCAGTCCGTAGCTATATTTGCCATTACTTGGCGAAGCAATGTGGTCTTGCCGGCAAAAACGATTGGGAGTCTCTGGAAATCGATGCGACCGTTGACACCATACACGATTTACGTGCCAGTGAGTAGATAACATACTGCTTACACTACATTTTTCCGATTACTTTATTTACCACGATCGGAGATTTACTTTTAAAACAGATTTGAATCACAACATTAATAGGTTCACATTTCGATAATGCGAACAGATTTATTCCGAAATAATGATTATATAAAGGAGAAATAGGTTTTTCTACATTCGCGTTATAAATTCGATCTACTGAAGTGATTAAATGTCATTATCTTATTTGACTTATCATTCTTTTGCTTGCATTAGATATCGCTCGTTTCCACTATGAGAGTAACGAACAGGCTAAAGAAGAGAAACTTAAAGCTGCCAAAGAGACGGTGCCGTATTATTTGGAGCGTTTGGACGCTCAGGTGAAGAAGAATGGTGGTTACTTTGTCGGCAGTACTCTGACGTTGGCCGATCTCACTTTCGTCGCTCTTTTGGACTACTTGAACCATATGATGAAAGAGGACATCGTCGAGAAGTATGAGAATCTGAAACAACTCCAAAAGAAGGTTGAAGAATTACCGGCCATCAAGAGTTGGATCGAAAAGCGTCCACCGACCATCTATCCGAATTAATTTGGTAATTCTATAAAGTGATGGCTGATTTTTCGACAGAATCCGTTATTCGATGACATTCGATTTCAATAAAATATTGATTTTCTTTTTTCTTCAAATCGTGTATCTATATATGTACGGTATGTATAATAGATTCAAGAAATACGCACTGCAGATACAAATGTTTATTTCATCAGTTGAAGGCTTGTTACTCAAATTGTTACGTGACAAAAATATTATAAGTATACTATATCTAATTAAAACTTGAATTATTTTTTTTCATTATGTAATTTTGTATCTCAATAAATCGCTACTTTTACTATTTTTTTCGTCGATTCTTTTGTATTCACAAAACTTACCTTTCCATTCGTTCAATTTATTATAAATTTTCAATATTCCTAATCTAAAATAACGTAAAAACGGAAGATTACATCATGTACATAATTACATGATGTAAATTCTGTACTGTAAGAGATTGTATTGTAAATTAAGGATTTCGATTTAAAATATAACACTTTTGAGTTAAAATTGAAAAAGACAATAATTTTGAATTCGAATGCAGGTGGATAAAAAATCGATTATCGCAAGCATCACAAATATTGTGACAGAAAATGCCGATTCCCACAACACCCAGCGGGGTTTTTTTTATGCGCACGTGAAATGAGTGATGATGAGAAAACATCCGGAATTTACTAGAAAAAGCAATTTTAATCCTCCGTCTGTATACGTTTTTTTTTGCACTCTTAGAGTGTCACGTTCGACGCTATTTTTCCCTACCTTAACGTGTTTTAAATAATCTGAAAAAATCATGAAATATTTATCTACATAGTATAGTTTATGATTTTATAGTCATTTGATAAACATCGTTTATTTAATAATTTCTGGTAGGGTTGCAAGTTTTACAGTTACGAGAAGATATTATTTTGGCTCGGACGATGTAGACCCACGTTTACAGACGGAGGGTTAAAATATTAATTTACCAGGAGAACATATTAGCGTTCCATATTTGGTAGAATTGTTTCCATTAATTTCGTTATCGTTGAAATGGGAAGCATGTTTTAATATTTATTTCTGATCGACGAAAATATGAAAACGAGTGGATAACCATTATGTAAAAAGATATTGATCAAATTAAGGTTCTTTACATTGTTATTCTACCGACGCCATTCTTTTACCTTTCTATCCTGCTTTTCCTTCCTTTTCGTTCCTTCTTTATAATATTTACTTGACAATTTACTTATACACATTCCTTTTCTTCCTAATATGAATTTTCCGATGGTTTCCAGATATATTGATCTAATTTATTCTCGTTGTTGCTTAACCCTTCTGTCAATGCATAATTCTTCCCCTATCGATATATGAGTATCAGGGTACTCACTGCGTGTTTTCGACTGCGGCAATTTCTTTATAGCATTGCTGATGGGCATCGATTTTAGAGACTTTTTGACAAATTTAACATCCTTCAAACGCAAGTTACATTTAATATGAAATATCGAGCACATGATATTTCTCAAAAATATGGATGTGATACTTCCAGATTTTCGCCATTTCGCCTCTCATTAACGGTACGCTATCATATAGTCTATCTTTGTCAACATCGCTATTCGAGATATGAGTTCTTTAATGATGAATAGTTTATATAACGCTAGGAACCGTCAGGGAGAATCTTGAAAAAACGTTTAAAGGGTGGTTAAGATACGTTGAAAAAAACTGGAACATTTTTTTGATGCTGATATATACTATATATATATATATATATATATATAGTATCCACGATATGAAATAAGCGTAGCTTTGCGTTTTCGGAAAATGCATACGTGCGTTATCGTAGCGAGCGAGGACGAGAAGCACGAGGAGTTGTAATATGAATCAGCCAGCAGCGAAAAGGTGTCGGATATGTCGACGCCGAAGACGAGAAACAAGAAGAAGCGGAGTCGAGTCCGAACAGCAAGCGAGTTACGACGTGCTTCTGATAAAAATAAAATAAAGGAGGAGTTTAGTTCGCCGCAAGATCTGCCGGTTGGTGACTGTAACAGCGTATTACCGTTGACACCTCCCCGTCTGTGTAGAATTCTTCAATTGTGTGTAAATAATAGAACTTTATCCATTCTTATTTAAACTGATTCAAGATTGTAAATATTGTAATATTACATCAAATATCTCACGTAAGAGCGTTTTGTCATCGCCTAAGGACATAAGAATACCTGGACGGAGCGTAAGCTAGGTACCTCTCTTGAAAACGCGAGGAGTGAAGCCTATATAAGAGGTGAGAGATCTATCATCGGCTGCATTCGGGGAGCGCGCTATTAGCGTTATTTGTTTATTCTATCCTTGTTTTACACCTAATATGAGCGATAAAGATAGAATGATGCGATAGCGCTCCTAATGAGCAATAAAGATAGAATGATGCAATAGCGCTAATAGCGTGCTCACCGAATGCAGCTATCGTATCTCAGATTTAGCGTCTACTTTCATGTCGCGCGGCGGTATCACTCGACTAGAGACAAGGCCTGTTCGTTTTAGCTGCACTTCTTGTGATCACATTCTGTGAAATTATGCCGCTATGTATCGATATATTTACAAATATATTTGTTGCACGAAAAAATAACGTGATTACGTAAAGTGATTAATAGTGGTTAATATAGTAAATGATTAAATTAGTATAATGATTATTATTAGTATTAATATAGTGCACATAAGAGCAAGAGCAAGAGACGTGAGTACGCGTTATCCTGAGACATCCAGAGCGCAGAACGAGAAAAGAGAAGCGAAAGAAAGTGTGACTGTAAGTAGGAGAGAGGATGGAGAAGAAAGAGGGGAATGGGCAAGGTGGAGGTAAAAGGGGTGAGTGAAATAAAGTGAAATTATTTTACAGACGTAGAGAGGAGGGAAGAGGAGGAAGGTGTGTTGGCCACGGTGTGACGGAGGAAGGGAGAAGAGGAAGCAGCGTAAGCTGAAAGAACGACGAGAGGGTGGTGTAAGGGGAAGAAAGAGAGAAGGCAGCAGAAAGGAAAGAGGGGAGATGGAGTGGTTGGAGGACTTAATTAGGGTGTTAAATAGGATAGGGGATGAGTTAGGGAGGATTAGAAGAGTTATGGAGAAAAAGGAAAAGGGGTCGGAAGGAGAGAAGAGTGTCGAGGAGAGAGAGCGGAAGGATGATGAAGAGAGGAGCGAGTCGGGAAGCAAGACGGAAGAGAGAAGTATCAACGGGGTGGAATGGAAGGAGGTGAAGAGGGGAGAGGAGTGGAAACGGAGAGAAGAGGAGGCGGACGAAAAAGAGAAGACAAGGAGATTGAGGGACAAAGTGAAGAGGATGGAGGAGGAGAGGGAGCAAAAGGAGAAAAGGAGGAGAAATGTGATTTGGAGGGGGCTGAATGGGAGGGACGCGGAAGAAAGGAGGTGTTTTATGGAATGGGCGACGGAGAATGTAATGGGAAGGATGCCGAGGATAAGAAGGGTATGGGAAAAGAGAGGGGTAGAAGGGAAGGAGGTGGTGTTGGTGGAGATGGAGGATGAGAAGGAGAGGGCTGAGTTACTTGAGAAGTATTGGGAATTTAGGCAGAGGTGGGGGATAGGTGTTGATGAAGACCTTACTATGGAGGAGAGAAGGACGAAGTGGAGAATTATGGAGAAGGCGAGGGTGGAAAGGGAAAAAGGCAGGGGGGTTAGTACAGACAATAGAAGAATTTGGGTTGAGGGAAAAGAGATTTTCTGGAATGAAGAGGAAGAGAAATGGGAGGAGAGATAGGGGGCAAGGGCAAGAGGGGGGGGAGGGAGGTAGGCTAGTCGGATGTTTACAGAGAAAAAAGAGGAGAGGGCGATGGAGCAGTCCGAGAGGGTAGGTGAGGAGGTAGAGAGATGAGATGCGGTGTGCGGGAAAGAGGAGGAAGGAGCAGGCTGGAGGAGAGAAGACAGGAGGCAAAGAGGAAAAGGAGGGGCTCAGGCGGAGGATGCGGCGTGTAGGGGAGAGAGAGGGAGTGGGAGGGGTTGGAAGAGATGGAGGGCGGGGGTGGGGTCCGTGAGGGTGGGAGGGTAACAGACTGTAAAGGGTCGCTTACGGTCAGGTCGGGAATAGGGGTGTTGTGCATTATGTAAGAAGTTTGGGTACGCTCCTCACAAAAACGCCTTGTAAACCCTGCGAGGACATGCATACAATAAATTCATCTATCTATCTATCTATAGTGTATACATATAACATGCCGGCGTCGCCACCATCTTACATATCTCATTCGTTTCAATAGACAATTCATTCCCCTTACCCTTTGTGCTTCATCCCCGCAGCATTACGCTCTGTCTAGGTATTCTTACGTCCATGTCACCGTCCAACTAATTAGTGGCCGGCAGATTAGTGACGCTTGTTGAAGTAAATTAATTGGTCAGATTTATCACCATGACGAAGGAATTAAAAATGACAAAATTGATTCGGAGAATAATTTTTATATAATCGCCACATTCAAAGAGTATCGCGTTACAGCAAAAAGAAATATAAATACATATATTAACCGAATGATTAGGAAAGAAAACTCCACAATATAATGACGTCTTTCATCAATATCGAAATTGTATATTTTATAAAGCATAAATCCTAATTAAAAAGAATAACATTGCATAAAAATTCCGAGAACTGTAATGTCATGTCAATTAAACATATATTTCTTCTTCCTATGCAGAATATTTTAAATAAAAATTGTACGTAAATAAATGAATAATCACATTTGTATGCGTCAAATATTAAAATAAAAAAGGCCAATAAACGAACAATATTATATTGCTTTTTTATTGACTATTTTAGTACAAGTTTTATATTTCCAAATTTACATCATTATGTATACAATATGTTTGAAAGTTACAAAAAAGTAGAAAGGTTGCAAAAGAATGAGAATACCATATGCTTTTGTTTAAAAATGTTTATATATACAATATTTTCAGTCATGTATTTAGTTTGATGAGAAAGATAAGAAAATATGCATGACTTTGTGCATGTATAATTGCGTAATGTAAGTTATACTATTACAGATTAAGAGCTTGCGGTATTTAGCGCATAACAATATTTTTTTTAAATAAATAGTTTTTTTTTATATAATCAGTAGCTGTTTATAACTACTCGAACATTATAAATCAAACTGTTTAAAATTTTGGTGACAATTGTTCGAGATCGCGAATGCTCGAGATCACGAATGTTCTTGAATATTTTTATTCTATAATTAGTCGACAGTGTCATGAGTACGTCACGTCGAAAGTGTAACACGATATTTATCCAGCAAATCGCCGCTTATCTGTTTTGCGCTGACGTCTTCAGAATTATTCTCCGTACGATGTCGAGTCACTCTGATTCTCCGGCACGGTCTTATCGACGATCGATTCTCTAATTATAGTACAAAGATAACTGGCTATCTGCATCTTCGGTATTTCAGTTCAAGAACCCTCTATTCCATTTTGACCTTCGCTAAACGTTCGTCATCTCTGGCGCGTTTTTTGTCTTGTGTGGGTATAAAAACCCATAGAACTTACGGCGCGTCGCCATTCGTCAGCAGTGTGTGTGTCAGTGGGTCAAGATCTGTCATCGGTCGATTTGCGATGGTCAGTTTTCATTCACGAGCGGGTTATCCGACACGACAAGCGAGAAAGTGTCGATAGAGAATTCGATTTAAAACGCCCGCGTTTCTGAGTTTAGTTAAATCCGAATACATTACTAAATTATGTTACTCTTTAATTTCGCCATTATTTTTGGTGGTTAAAATAAACTATTATTGTGTTACTTCAAGCTTCGGTGTCAGTGGTCTCTCACCCACTATCCCTTCCTCACTCACACGCGCGCGAACACGTTTAATTTTCTTTTATTTGAAAGTACACGGAAAGAACGGTTTTGCTGAAGTACCTAAAAATTTAGCTAGATACAATTTTATTGCACCATCAAAATAATTATAGTAGGTCGCTAAAGTATGATAATAATGCTGTAAAAAATTTTGACATTTTAGCAATCGGTTTGAGTGTTCTACGTAATTATTTTGATGGTACAACAAAATTATTTTCAGATCTGTATCTAGTTAGAATTTTAAATACTTCAGTAAAACGCTTCTTTCCATGTACTGTATAGATGAGGGAGAGGCTCCTCCGCATAAAAAAAACTAATCTAACTCTAACCTTATTTTTAAAAACTTGAAATTAAAATTCGAAATAAGGCAAATATTGATCATAATTTTTTTTTACTATTTTTCCCGTGTTTCTCGCCAAAAATCCCTCCAAAAACCACAAAGTTATTGCAATCGTCCTAAGCCTAGAATCAAATATTGATAAAAAATAAATTTAAAACTGTAAGCTCGCCTCAGTAAACAAAACTTCTTTAATGAGATCGGAAAATATTGAAGCATACTGTCCGCCGTTGAGATATCCTCATGATCCTATAGCATTATAATAATGACGATAAAGACAAAAATAATTAACAAGTGCTCTTCTTTTAGTAACATGCCTTCCTACAAGCTGATTTCTTTCTCCAAAGGTGGCTCCACAGAATTGGCCGAGCCAATTCGATTTTTGTTCATCTATGCTGGAATCCAATTCGATGATGAACGTTACGATAGCGAAGATTGGATAAAGTTCTTTTGGCTCTTTAAGTCGAGTAGGTACAGCTAATTAATATTAATATTATAGTATATGTCTCTGTTAGTGATTGCCTATCGTGTACTTAATCCGGCTTGTTCACTCCTGAAATCAGATTTACGAATAGTTGATGTGGCAAAAATATAGTTTTTACATTATCTTCTGGAGTTCCGACTGACATGTACTTCTTTATTCTTAAACATAAATTATTTCGACGTAAACATTATGCCACATTTTATACGTAATGAGACATTAATTTCTTCATTTAGCTTTTTTTGTAAACGACAGAACTGTAAATAAGTTATCTCTCTCGATAATAGAACCTTCCATTTCTTATTACGTATTGTAATGTTCTGTATAAGACAATCGATATTGCTAGGTAAATCCACAATGCGTTGTATTCTCATCTAATGAAAAACATACTGTCGTTTTATTGCATGCTTCAACGTAAGTAGATTTCTTCGTTGATGTAAGGAAATCATTTTTGTGTCGTCTAAGTTAGCTAATCAATTGTCGAACTACCATAAGATTTGAGAGACATTACCATTCAGTATTATAAAGCTATATAAAAGGCTGAAGAGCATTTTAATGAATTGTATAGCAGAAAAATAAAATTTGTCATAAAAATAAAAATTAAGATTTGTATTGCCAAACTCAGACTTAGAAATGTAATTGTATTTATCTTTAATTGTGTAATTATTAATCGTCAAAACTCTTTAATGTATGCATATAAACAATTGCTATAGGTATAAATTCCAATTTTTGTAGATTTGAATTAATAATAATCCAGATATGCTTTCTCTATAAACTTTATTCAATTTTAACAGCATCTTGTATTCCTGTGCCTTAATATAATTTTTCAGCTATACCATTCGGCAAAGCCGTGCTTGAAGTAGACGGAAAGAAGATCGATCAGTCCGTAGCTGTTGGTCGTTACTTGGCGAAGCAATGTGGTCTCGCTGGCAAGAACAATTGGGAGTCTTTGGAAATCGATGCGACCGTCGACACCATACACGATTTACGTGCCAGTGAGTAGATAACATACTGCTTACGCTATATTTTTTCGATTATTTTATTTACCACGAGCGGAGATTTACTTTGAAAACTGATTTGAATTACAACATTAAACGAACAGATTTATTTTGAAATGATGATATATATAGGGAAGAAATAGATTTTTCTATATTCGCGTCATAAATTCGATCTACTGAAATTATTGATTGTCATTATCTTATTGCTCACTATGTTATTTGCCTTATATTTTTTCGCTTGCATTTAGATATTTTTGCTTTTTATTACTTCGAGAGTACCTGTGCGAGTACCTTGCAAGACGAGCAGAACGAGGAGAACTTTATGCTGAATAAATATGCAAAATTTAAAGCTGTCAGGGAAACGGCGCCTTATTATTTGGAGCGTTTGGACGCTCAGGTGAAGAAGAATGGCGGTTACTTTGTCGGCGGTACTCTGACGTGGGCCGATCTCACTTTCGTCGCTCTTTTGCGCCACTTGAACGGCATGATGAATGAGGACATCGTCGAGAAGTATGAGAACCTGAAACAACTGCAAAAGAAGGTTGAGGAAATGCCGTACATCAAGAGCTGGATCGAATATCGTCCGCCGACTATCTATCCCACTTGGCGTGGCGTGTTATATTTCTGAAATATTGAAATGTTCGGAAATGGTGCAGAAATATTTCATACATAACAACTTAACATAACAACTGTGCATCTAAAATATTTCAGAAATGTACCTGCATTATGTTTTTTATAATATTGCATTAACAATTAAAATTTCTGAAATCTTTCAGAAAGATGTTTACAATATTTGTAAGTTTCTGTGATATTGCAAAAAAATGTAGCAAATGCAATATTTCAGGAATATTTCTGAAACATTATAAAAGTAATATTACACTGTTGGAAAATTGTGTTAAATATAACATAAATCACATGTCCAAAACGGTCCACTCAAATTTTTGTGTTAATTTAACATAATATGGATGTGTTAAGTGGTAACACTGATATTATGTTAAAATATTTCAACAGAAAGGAAATGTAATTCTGATCGTAATTTGAAGTTAATTATGTGTACAATTAACATAACTTTTATGTTGAAGTTGAGATTGTAAGATAAAATCAACACTCTATTTCTGTAAATTTTTATTCCTACTTTTTTTATAGAGTAAAATCAACATTCTTTTTCTGTAAATTTTAACACATTTAATAAATACGTTCAAATTGTGTTACTTTAACATATTTTTTAAGTTATTTTAATTATTTTACACTTTGAATTTGTAAAATTCAATTAACATAGCAGGCATATGTTACATCTACACACGTATGTGTTGATTATTTTACACAAAAATTTTAATAAGGACTTTTTTTAACACACAGAACCTCTGTTTTCAACAGTGTACGTTTACATTGCATGAATCATATTTCTGTAACATATCAAACGCAACATTGCATTTAAAATATTTCTGAAAAGTTTCTGAAAGATTGCGTAGGTAAGGGAGACTGGGGCTATCTGTCTACGGGGGCTATATGTCCACAGTACTGCTTTTAACATTGTAACAAGTAGTTGAAAAATGCCCTACGTAAGAGATTTAAATGTTGTTTGTTTTTTTGCGATGCCTCTCGCAGACGCTATATATATATATATATATATATATATATATATATATATATATATGTTAAAAGAAAAGCGAAAACAATTATTTACATTTTTCGACGGTCGAAAAATTTGCTGTGCGACAGTAGTTTAACTCAAATTAAAGTAAGCAATTTATAATATTATCAATAAATATATATATAGTTATCAGGTGTGAGAAGCGGCAAATCTTAATTTTGCATAATCTAAAATTGGCAACATGTTGAAGACTGAAAAACGTGGTCGGGGCTATCTGTTCTATTTTTGATGGAGCAATGTGCCCACACTTCAATGAAGGATTGTTCTTTTATTAATAGATAATGCTGTGTAACTACAAAAGAAAGACTTTCCTTAAGACGGATAAGGTAGACATATCTAATAAGATTATACTTAGAGCGATTAAAAGAATAAAAATCGAGCGAGAATTTTTTCGTAAAAACAGCGTTAGACTTTGGAATAAATGTTCGGGCTCGCTACTGTAAAAAAGTAACCTACGAGCAGTTACTTGATCCTGCGATTCAAGAATTGTCACTAAATTTTTATTTTAAAAATACACGTCAAGTTAAACATATGAGTTTGTCTTAAATTATTAAGTATTTTCTATTTCAAACGCTGCCGAGGATAAATTAAAGGTCCCAAATACAAAAAAAAGATTAAAGAATTGAGTAGACAAAATAAACTCATCACATTGATTTTGCAACGGACTCAAAATCAGTTTGATGCCACCGTATATATAAAGAATAGTCAGCTCTATGCAGGAATCCTGTTAAAAAATCTAAACAAAGTGCCTACTACACGGAGAAAATTTTATAGTAAATATTACTATATGGTGTCGCACTAGCTGCGGACCATCAAAGAATTTTAAGTTAAATTACTATGTTTATGGTAAAAATTACGGTATTTAATCGTTTTTAAAACAATAATTATAGTATTTTAACTTGAAATTCCTCGATGGTCCGCAGCTAGTGCGACACCATAGTAATATTTACTATAAAATTTTCTCCGTGTACTGCTCTGCAAAATGAGAATGTCGAAAGCGATAGGAAGACAAAGAAATACAGAAATTTAACAGTCGAACTTACTACTAAATTTCTGTACTGATTCGGTCGTGATTGTTACGAAAATATATTAAATGCGTTTTTTATCTTTTGTGAAATTCGCTAAATTATAAATCAAATTTGGCCATTCTTATCACTTCAGATTTTAATTTGTATGACTAAATGAAACCTATAAATATCATGATACGACTTCAACGATATTTCTTGCACAAATGCATTTTGTAGTCACCATTTGGCTAATTAGCAGCCGCAAAGTAGTGGCGAACTTGTGGGCGGATTAATTACCCTGGTAAAAATAGAAAGCTTCTCGAAGCGTCAAAGAAGCGTAAATGAAGAGATTTAACATTTCTTTGACACTCTAATGATTTTTCATTGACTCTTTGCGGTTTCGAATACCCATACACGCTCCCCGAACGCTCCGTAAAGAGTGTATGAAGCTTATCACTACACTTCTCGTACAAACGCTCCGTAAAGAGTGTATGAAGCTTATCGATACACTTCTCGCACACTTCACTGATTGACACTTCGTATACGCTTCTCAAACGCTTCGTTAAGAGTGTATGAAACTTATCGATACACTTCACTAATTGTAACTTCGTTGACGCTTCCTAAACGCTTCACAAAGAATATATATACAGAGCATTGTGATACGCTTCGTGCACAATTCTAGGATAGAACTTAAAAATCTTTTGTTTATGCTTGTTAATAAACATTTTTATAACGTGCGCTAAGCTTCTCGTTACATTTCTTTGAAATTCGTATAATTTATATTAATAAAACAAAATTGTGGCATAATTATAATATATACTTCAAGAAATTCTATAAAAGACTTATTCAAACTAATAATAAAGTTGAGAATAATTTAAAAATTTTGTAAAAAAGAGGAACAAATTTTGTTTGTTATTTAACTTTCTCTGTAGATGCCATGTTGTGAAAATATTTTATGAATTTTGCTTATATTTCATTTTGCCATTCTGCTTTTTTCAAAAACTATGCATTGCCACTGCTAAAAAATGAGTTTGAGAAAATATTTATAGGACTTTACATTGGGTTAAAAAATTAAGTAATCAAGATTGAAAAAAAGTAATATTATCTTTATTAATATTACATTATGGCTGGGCTGGGTATATATTGGCTACATATTAAGGTACATGAATACAAGGACTGTTATAATTGAAAGTTTATAAAGAAAGCATCTGGATTATTATTAATTCAGATCTACAAAAATTGAAATTTACATCCATAGCAATTGTTTATACACATACATTAAGAGTTTTGACGATTAATAATTACACACAATTAAAGATAAGTACAATCTCTGCCGGTTTCTCTCGCTGATACTGAAAATGTAGAGTGTACGTGGCGTAAACTATAGATTATGCTAAAAATCCACAGTGTATGCCACGTTAATTATAGATTTTTAGTTTCCAGCAAGAGAAACCAAACGCAGGGAAAATGTAATACTTACTACAAAACTTCAAAATCTTAACGTTTTCATATATGTTACCCAAGTATCAGTCGGCTTCTTCTTTTTTTCTAAATAATCAATTAGTTTTGATTCGTCAAGAGGCCATTTGCATATAGCTGCATATGTAACTCGTGTAACTCTACTTTGTTTATCATCTTTTGCTACTTTTATGGATATTCTGTAACCATGCAGTACAAGCTGGCACTGCAGTTCTAAAATTTATGAACAAACCTTTGTGGTATATAATGTTCATTATTTAAAACATATTGTTGAGGATTGTCTGTTACATGGACATCTTGAAGAATTTAGCGCATTTAAGTTCGAGAGTTTTTTAGGACACATGAAGGACTTTTTGCATGCACCAGGAAGGACACTTCCTCAAATAGTTTGCCGTGATAGAAAAGGCAGCCATCCTCCGCCTTTCTTATTCTACAGAGAACGAATTATTATTTGAGCAACGTCATAATACAGAATCAACTCTATAAACTGTCAAGGAGAGCGGTATAAAAAAATTCGAATGTCAGATAAAAAAGGGTACCCCACGGTAAGATAGGCAAAATGCCACTGTCAATGAAACGGAAAAATGACTTTGGATCTGCATAACTACACTAAAAAAAGAATTTTCTACGATTTTTTCGACTATCCATCTCCCCTCCTTTTTCTAGTGGCACCAAAAAACCGCTTTTTTCAAAAATTATTTTTTTCTCCGGTTCCTTCATGTTAAAAATTTTGAAAAAATTTGAGAATATAGCTTATAAAAAGTACTTAGCACACAATTTTTTTTAGCTTTAGGCGCGTTGAATATCTAACCTAAAAAAATTAAATAAATATTTGAATCAATTTTTTTCTAATTTCTTTGATAGTTGCAGGTCTAATTACTCTAGAAAATTGTATATTTTAGTGTTCTACATGTATTAGAATTTTTTCAGATTTTTCGGAATGGTGGGCCGTACTCAAAAATGCGAAAAACCCTATTTTTAGCCACTTTTGGGCCTTTTATGGTCCTCAAATGATTGATAGTGCCTTAACTGACTCTAAAATCTAAAATAAACATAATATATTACTTTTGGATATATGTTGTCAATATTTGATACATTCCGATACGTCTCATATGTTTTTGAGCATGAAATCAGTCATAACTCAACGAGAAAACCCTAATTTTTGTATAAGTGCCTATTTTTCGTCGATTTCTGGATTTTTGGTTATTTTATCTAGGTTTTTTGCATATGATTGGTAAATGTGAATATAAATATAATAAAAAATTGTACTTCTTATACATATATTTTAAAGAAATCGTTCCATTTTTTTCCAGCTGTATAAACATATACATTGTTAACACTCTTGGATCACTACAGAAGTGGTGTTTAGAAGATATTAGAAACAAAGTTGTACTATTACCCCTCCCTGAAAAAAATGCGGAAGATAATTGGATTGTTATCTTATTCAATACAAGTTCATTCCACCTGCAGTATACAAAGTATAATTGCAGCATCAAATTATAATTCATTATTGGTTATCCATTAAAAGCTATGACATTGCCATATAAAACGCAGTATAATAATACTTTCATTGATTAATTATAATCTTTAATAGAAATTACGTGGATGTAGATTTATCCACAATCTATCTAAACTATCCATATGGATGCAACGTTCTTTTTTCATCACTACATCTTTTATCCTCGAAATGTCAATAAAAATTCCCTGTACATATTTCTTAATAGATATATCCACAGAAAATCTACATTGATATTTCGGAGATAATAGACTTCGACGTAGTGATGAGAAAAGAACGTTGCATCCATGTGAATAGTTTGTGGATAAATCTGCATCCACGTAGTCCACGTAAATTACGTGGATTCGACGTGGATGTGACGTAACTGTTTTTATCGGGATATAGATAAGCGTAGAATAATAGACACTTCCGTGCTATCAAGCGGGGAAGACTGAAGAAGGCCACTTCACCGTGCTATCAAGCGGGGAAGACCGAAGAAGGTCACTTCATTACTACCTATGTTTAGTATTAACGGAAAACTTGCTTGATCATCTGGAGGAACTTTTACTTTTTCAACGCAGAATAAAAGTTTCTGTTTATCTGCAACTTTTTCTACTTCCAAAAATTTAAAAGTTCCCCGTTTATTTAAAATTTCACGAATAAAAGTTTTAGTAAAAATACTTTATTTTATAACTGTTTTATTGAAACAAAAATTATATAAGTGAAAAATTACTGTTATATCATAACTAATTAAAAATTTTAACAGTTTTGTTTAGTTCCTGCTAGTGAAGCAAGTAACGACGATTATGTTGTACCAACGAAAACTTGTCCTTATTAACGAACGTCACTACGCGTTTTTGAATTTGTTACGATAATTAAAACTCCTCATTCGCGATGAAATAACGACAAAAGATATATCTACATGTTGAATTATCAAAGATCAAAACGCATTTTGCGCGAAAAGCGTGTGCATTCAACGTCAAAACGTACGCTCTAGACTCTAGGCTAGCGTTTCGAACGACGAACGCGCGAGAGACTAGCGTATGCCGTACGCCGAGGCTGACGTTTTAAAAGTCGAACGTGCGAGAGACTTCGCGTACGCCGAGGCTGCCATTTCAAAGATCGAACGAGCGAGAGACGACGCGAGAGACAAAGCGTACGCCGAGGCTGGCGTTTCAAACGACGAACGCGCGAGAGACGACGCGAGAGACTAAGCGTACGCCGAGGCCGCCGCCGCGCCGCGCCGTTTCGAAGATTGAACGATATTTTGTATTAAAACAGATAACCATAAGCCAACGTTTGCAATTCGAACGTCGTGTCTACATAACGATACTCTTTATAGATTGGGCAATGGATACCGAATGTTACGAAAAAACCCGATAATTTTTCTATAATCGATTCCCAACACTTGTCGCGATTTTTCACACATTTCTTTTATAACTCTACGAAAGAACTCATATACTATTATATAATAGGTTTAATCCGTCGTCATCTTTTTAACCCGTTGTAAAATAGTCGAATTAAAAAATTAAGAGTTCGTACGTTGTGGCGGACACTTGTCGTTTGCACGCTGCCATTGCAACTGAGACGACGTGAGAGACTCCGCGTACGTCATGGCTGCTACATGCATTTCAAAGGTCGAACGTGGCGTTTATCACTCATGACGCGCTCCGCCTAACCGAGTAAGTAAGGAAACGATGAAAGTAGTGGTATTTCACCGGCGATGTTGCCATCTCCCACTTATGCTCTCTCATGTCTCCTTACAGTGTCCAGACTAGAGTCAAGCTCAACAAGGTCTTCTTTCCCCGCTAATTTTTCCAAGCCCGTTCCCTTGGCAGTGGTTTCGCTAGATAGTAGATAGGGACAGTGGGAATCTCGTTAATCCATTCATGCGCGTCACTAATTAGATGATGAGGCATTTGGCTATTTACATCACGCCTTTTGGCGCGTCTTACCGCTTCGAGTCAGTGCGGTTCCTGAGAACAACGCCGGGACCCGGCTCGAGCAATCCTGCAGGTTAACTATTGGATCGCTCATTTGCGCGACGGATTACCCAAACAACAAGGACACGAGATCCAGCACAACTTTCGTCAAGAGCCCATATTTCCACTCATCCAGCTAATCACAACCCCTGAGAGTCCAACACCTATTCGGCAGGGTACCGGAAATCCGGTGGGGCAGCCCCGCCGCTATCAGTACTCGTGTTGAGCTTAGCTCATGTGTGACGAGTCGCCGTCGTGAGTGTCGCCACTCACTACCATGTGTTGCCTTAGCTGATCGTTTGATAGGTATTCGGTACATGGTGGCCCAAGATACCTATTCGTTACCCTGACGGGAATGTACCCGATAGCACCGATCACATTGATCAGCCGAGAGCCCATCAGGGTATGCACTCGTATCGCCTGAATCCCGTTCGCTACCCGGCAAGCCGGGTACCCGGCGAGCACCAACTTGGAGGTGGGGCAGACTTGAGGCTGTAAGATATTGTGCCTTCTTGCGAACGAGCAACCATAACTCCGCAGGGCCGAGGGCCACAGTCAATCGTTAAAATGGGCTCCCCGCGGTAACGGCATAATTTTCCCCGCCCTTAAGAGAGTCATAGTTACTCCCGCCGTTTACCCGCGCTTGCTTGAATTTCTTCACGTTGACATTCAGAGCACTGGGCAGAAATCACATTGCGTCGACACCTTGCGCCCAGGCTGACGTTTCGAACGACGAACTCGCGAGAGACGACGCGAGAGACTGAGCGTACGCCGAGGCTGACGTTTAGGTCAACTTTTCATTCAAAGCGTCGCAAAAAAGACGAGAGAGATCTCCAATAGGAAGAAAAAAAGACTAATACTTGTAATGAAAATATAAGTATATTTATTATGTGAAATCAACCAATTCAATATTTATGCGTGATATATTCGCCGTTCCTTAAATTCTAAACAGATTTAACCTTTCCTCATCGATAATTCGACCGTCGAAATTACATACCGTTGAATAGCTTTATACAATATATATGTGAAGAAATTAATTTATTTTGACATAAAATGTTAGAGAAAATACGTTCAACGGTTGAAAGTCTCAAGATTATAACGAATTAAATTTTCACTTAATGACCGTTTCTAATTATAATTTTATTTTAATTAAAAACAAATGGTACACATACATTTGCAATTAATTACGATAATTGATTACCGTCTTGAAGCAATTTTTACTTTAAAATAAAAAAAGTTAGAGCGTTTTTTGTTTTTTTACTTTAAAGTAAAAATTGCTTCAAGATGGTTATGGTACTGGGCAACTGGAATTTTGGGGCTATTCGAACGTTATTATTTATCGCCTTATCAACATACACTCGGTAATGCACGTCTTTCACATTACGTAATATAGGTAAATTGATGACTTCTTTATAAGGAAGTACCTTATCTTATAAGTACGATCTCTCTCCTCGAGATAAGGAAGAAGTTTTTGCGAACTAAAATTGTAAGTAATGCAACGTTAATTTGATACGCAATAACGATCAATTGCAAATTCTCCGATATTTCAGATAGTCATCCTCCTGACTCATCGTGAAGTGAAACGCCTAATAAAAGAATTATTTACGTCTTTTCATCATTTTCTATATAGGCAAATAGGACACAGTTCGCACAACATTGTTAAATACAATGGACGTTTACATTTCGAACAGAATAAATGCTTGATGAATATATATGGATTGGTGCAATGTTTTAGAAACTTTAGAAACGGGTGACGACTTGAAAATAGCTCGCTTACGATGCACGATGTGCAAAACTTTGCATGATCGGAAGTGTAATAGACATATATGTGGCACATCTTTTTCAAAGCATTGAAGGTATTAACTTCGGCTTGGAATAACACTCGATATCTTTCTTCTACAACATCATCCGAAAAAATTTCATCGTTATCTGACATAACTTCATTGTCTTCAAAGTCCATTTCATCATCAGTGATATCCATCGGTTCATCGGGAGATGTGATTTGGTCTGACATTTTACTGCAAAAATAAGTTTGTTATTTTTACACATTTAAGTGTAATTGTGTAATTTTTATACATTTGCAAAGCAAAGTGTGTGCAAATTACACATTTTTCAAAAAATAACACGCGTACAAATGTGTAAAAATAACACACTTATTTTTGCAATGTTCCTCTTCATTGTCTTCAACTTACATTTCTTGCAAAACAGGGGCTTTATCTAAAATTGATGTTCTCTACTTATCTATTGCTACCTATCTCCATCAATGTTTACTTTACTTTCTAATGCCCGTTCTAGACTGGAGGATGATCCGCTACTCTCGGCTCTATATAGTGTAGATTCCTCGGGAAATTCTGCATTGGATACCCCCGCCCCCGAAGCGAGTCTGGCGGTTATGTCCGACTTTTACCGACTAAAACCTCCCCGGGTGTCCCTCGTGGCGTTTTGTAGGGGGGGGGGGCGGGAAAAACAATGACGACAACCATGAGCCTCCCCACGCCGTGCTCTGACGGGCGCGATTCTGATTCGATTATTTGAGAATCAATGCTTTTTCATGAATTAATCGTGATTATTAATTGATTATTCAGACGGTCGATTATTTGCGAATCTTTGTTCCATTAACTGTTTGTACCTTAGATTTACCCAGCTACTCTACGGTTTACTGCTCTTCTACGGGTCCTAAAGCATCAGTCGAGACAGCGAGGTCTCGCATAGGCACGTGAGGAGCCGTTAACAACGGCTACGCTCTCCGGCGGAGAACCTCGATTGGTTTAGCTTTGCACATATGATGGCCAAGCCAGCTAAAGAAGTGTGAAATTATCAAGGAGGCTGAGGTCAAGGTACGAGGTGCGCAGGTCAACCTGTGTGCAAAAGCGAGTGATGTTCTTTATAGTATTGCTGGGCATCGATTTTAGAGACTTTTTGACAAATTTAACATCCTTCAAACGCAAGATACATTTAATATCGAGCACATGATATTTTTCAAAAATATGGATGTGATACTTCCAGATTTTCGCTATCTCGCCTCTCATTAACGGTACGTTATCACATAGTCTATCTTTGTCAACATCGCTATTCGAAATACGAGTTCTTTAATGATGAATAGTTTTAGAAAACGCTAGGAACCGTCAAGGAGAATCTTGAAAAACATTTTTCCGATGCTGATATACCGGGTGGGGAAAAATCCGGGACCGGTGAAATATCTCAAAAACAAGACATTTTAGGAAAAAACGTTTTATACAAAAGTTGTTTGGCTCGAAGGGGCACATAAGATGGTGTTATTGGTTTCACCTTGGATGGTCGTTTAAAGCTCACGTGAACAACACCTTTAATTTCTTAAATGAAAATCTCTATTTTTCAATGCATATTCTTGTAGCTAATCTCAAGAGCTTTTCAAAACACTATAATAAAGTATTTTTTTATTAAGAACTTTTGGAATCATAAGGCTTGAAAGTTCTAGTATTTTGACATAAAATACCAAATATCTTGTAAAACATTAAGTTTTCGGTAATGTTACCTTAACACTTATGCACAGAATAATGAGACGAATCAATTGGTATAAAAAAAGGCATAGTTGCTTTTAAGAAAAAGTATGCAGATGCGTGTTGCAAATTACATATTTTTTCTTAAAGAAAATATGCTTTTTTTTATACCAATTGATTCGTTTCATTATTCTGTGCATAAAAGTGTTAAGGTAACATTACCGAAAACTTAATGTTTTACAAGATATTTTATGCAACACGTGCATGGAAAGTGGCCCATTCCCGATAAAAACAGTACGTGAAATCCACGTTATTGCTACGTGGATCAGCATCGTGGAATCCACGTGGACATTCGAGTGGACAATCCGCTCAAGAACGGTACCGTAGTCCACGTGGATGAGATCATCGATTTGACGTGAAATCGGTGAAATCCACGTGTTTCACTGAATAATTATTCACCCGACATAAAAAAATTATTTATTTCAAAATTTTATTATTTTTTAACTAAATTTGTTTCTTAAGATGCAGTCTATGATTATAAATATTTTTTCGTATTTGAAAAACACACTTACCTTGGTGGGATTTGAACTCGGGACCTCTGCATCGTGAGCCAACTGCCTTACGTGGTAGACTACTTCTTAATTTGATGTAAACGTTATATATAGTCTACATATGTCATATAACCAGCGCAAATATATAATTTTTCAAAAATCATCTTAAGAAACAAATTTAGTTTAAAAAGAGTAATAAAATTTTGAATTGGATATATGATATAATATTTCTTAATGTCGGGTGAATGTCAGAAACCAGTGCCGGCTCATTATGAAATTTTGTGTTCGTAAATATATTTATGAAAAAAGTATATTTATAAAGTTAAAACATTCTTATCAAATCCTTACAAGGACCTCACTCACTAGACAAAAATAAGGAAACCTTTCGTTAATGAAACTTTAGAAATAATGCAGAAACATAAATTGCTGATGCACCGACTAGGGCTAAAATGTGTCAATCGACATGGCAATTGCATACAAAATCTTATTCAATACAAGTTCATTCCACCTGCAGTATACAAAGTATAATTGCAGCATCAAATTATAATTCACTATTGATTATCCATTAAAAGCTATATGACATTGCCATATAAACGCAGTATAATAATACTTTCATTGATTAATTATAATCTTTAATAGAAATTACGTGGATGTAGATTTATCCACAAACTATTCACATGGATGCAACGTTCTTTTTTCATCACTAATCGAAGTCTTTTATCCTCGAAATGTCGATAAAAATTCCCTGTACATATCTCTTAATAGATATATCCACAGAGAATCTACATTGATATTTCGAGGATAAAAGACTTCGATGTAGTGATGAAAAAAGAACGTTGCATCTATGTGGATAGTTTGTGGATAAATCTGCATCCACGTAGTCCACGTAAATTACGTGGATTCGACGTGGATGTGACGTGACTGTTTTTATCGGGTTACGCACGCTATGCGTGCGTGATAGACCATTTTCCACGCACTTGCAACATAAAATAGGGTGTGCAAGCCGTGCGTAAAGATGAAAATTCCCGGGTGCGGTTACCGCACTCGCCTTTTCGGCTCGTGCGTAAACTCCGCACCCAGGAATTTTCATCTTACAGCACTTGTTACACAAATAACTATTGTATTTTATGTCAAAATATTTGAATTTTCAAGCCTTATAATTCCAAAAGTTCTTAATGAAAAAATACTTTATTATAGTGTTTTGAAAAGCTCTTGAGATTAGCTACAAGAATATCCATTTAAGAAATTAAAGGTGTCGTTCACGTGAGCTTTAAACGACCATCTAAGGTAAAACCAATGGCACCATCTTATGTGCCCCTTCGAGCCAAACAACTTTTGTATAAAACGTTTTTTTCTAAAATGTCTTGTTTTCGAGATATTTCACCGGTCCCGGACTTTTTCCCCACCCGGTATATATATATATTTTTTTTTTAAATTGTGTTTAATTTAGGGATGATTTCGGCTTACTTATATCTCTAGTGAGTTTCTTCTAGAGGTCGAAAGTGAGTCACGTCACAACGACAAGTAGGGATATCTCTTGATAGGAAGATGAATAAAAGAGGAATTCAGTTTGCCGCAAGATCTGTCGGTTGGTGACTGTAACAGCGTATTACCGTTGACACCTTTCCCGTCTGTGTAGAATTCTTCAAATTGTAAGTAGAACTTACCCACTTATATTATTCAAACTGATTCAAGATTATAGATATTGTAATATTACATCAAATATTTCAAGAGCGTTTTGTGGTTACCGCCCGACTAATTAGTGGCAGATTAGTGACGCTTGTGGAGGCGAATTAGTTAGTTAGATTTATCATAATGAAGCATTAAGAATGACAAAAATTCGGAGAATAATTTGGTATAATCGCCGCATTCAAAGAGTATCGCGTTACAGCAAAAAGTATGTTTCAGAAAGGTACTCAATAATGTACTTCATCAATATCGAATTGTATATTTTATAAGGCATAATAAATTCTATAATTAATAAAAATAACATTGTATAAAAATTCCGAGAACCGTAATGTCATGTCAATTAAACATATTTTTCTTTTTCTTATGCAGAATATTTTAAATATAAATTTTATGTAAATAAATAAATATAATCACACTCGTATGCATCAAATACTAAAATGAAAAAGGCCAATAGACAAGCAACATTATTGCTTCTTTATTGGCCTTTGTCATTTTAGTAGAAGTTCTACATTTCCAGATTTACATAATTATGTATAATATTTAAAAGCAGAAAAAGCAAAAAAGGTTGTAAGAATTAGAATACCATATGCTATATTTAAAAATGTTTATATGTGCAATATTTCCAATCATGTATTTAGTTCGATAAGAAAGATAAAAAAATATAACTTGTAAGATAAGAAAATATGATTGCGTAAGGTAACTTATACTATTACAGATTAAGAGTTTGCGGTGTTTAGCATATAACAATTTTTTTAAATAAATGGTTTTTATGTAATCAGTGGCTTTTTATAACTATACTCAGACTTTTATCAAACTGTTTAAAATTGATGACAATTTTAATCCAAATCCAACTTCAATTTTAAATTAAATGATCAAAAATAATACCGATCAAAATTGGTTTTAAAGTCTGGTTTAATTTTTGATTCACGTATATTTAAGAAAATCTAGAATTAAATATCGATGAAATATAAATTTAAAGCTGAAAGCTCATCTCAGTAACTAATACTAGTTTAAAGAGATCGAAAAATATTGGAGCATATTATCTACCGTTGAGATTTCCTCATGATCCTAGCATAATAATGACGATAAAGACAAAAATAATTAACAAGTGCTTTTCTTTCAGCAACATGCCTTCCTACAAGCTGATTTATTTTCCCATCACAGCATTGGGCGAGCCAATTCGATTCTTATTCAGCTATGCTGGCATCGAATTTGTGGATGAACGTATCGACTTGAACGATTGGCCAAAAATTAAGCCGAGTATGTACAACTGATTAACATTAATAACACATGTCGCTGCTAGCGATCACCTGCCGCGAACTAATAGAGCTCGATCATTCCTGAAATCTGATTAACGTACAGTTGACGTGGCAAAAATATAGTTTTTACATTATCTTTTGGAGCGCCGACTGAATCGTTGTCACATGCTGCTTTATTTCTACTAGACAAATTATTTTGATGTAGGGATTATTTTTATGCTACATTTTATACATAATAAGACATTCATTTTTTCATTTAGCTTTCTTGTAAACGACAGAACTGGAAATAAATGTTATCTCTCTCGAATAGAACCTTCCATTTCTTACTACGTATATACGTATTGCAATGTTCTGTACAGGAAAATTGATATGGTTGTATAAATGTAATGCGTTGTATTCTCACTTAACGAAAAACGTACTGTCGTTTCATTGCATGGTTTAATTATAAATAGATTTCCTTGTTGATGTAAGGAAATCAATTTCGTGTTGTTCAAGTTAGCCAATCAATTATCGAAATATCATAAAATTTGAGGGACAAAAGATCTTTCCTTCAAAACATAAAGCTATAAAGGTTGCAGAGCTTTTTTATAAATTATATAGCAGAAAAAAATTTGTCATAGAAATGAAAATTAAGATTTGTATTATCAAATTCAGACTTAAAAATGTAATTGCACTTATCTTTAATTGTGTAATTATTAATCGTCAAAATTCTTTAATGTATGATAATGTATTATTGCTATAGGTATATAAATTCTAATTTTTGTAGATTTGAATTAATAATAATCTAAATGATTTTTCTATAAATCTTATTCAATTTTAACAGCATCTTGTATTCCTTAATATCATTTTCACAGCACCTCCACGGAAAGTTCGACTTTCCATGCCTGTAGAGAGGGGCGAAAGCGTCCAATTTCACGCCAGGGCGGCATAGCGGGCGGAAAGCAACCACTTTCCGCCCTAAGGCGGAAAGTAACAACTTTCCGCCCTAGGGAGGAAAGTAAGCCCTGGCTTGAAATTGACCACTCTTGCCTCTCTCTAGGCATGGAAGTCGAACTTTCCGTAAAGGTATTGTGAAAAATATTGTGTGCACCTCGGGGCGAAAGCTTTTTCAGACTCGTGTGATTTGCCGCCCGAGCTGAAGGCAAACTTCACACTCGTCTGAAAAACGCTACTTTCGCCTCTTGGTGCACAATTAATATACTATTTTCAGCTATGCCATTCGGCAAACTACCCGTGCTTGAAGTAGACGGAAAGAAGATCAATCAGTCCGTAGCTATTGGCCGTTACTTGGCGAAGCAAAGTGGTCTTGCCGGCAAAAACGATTGGGAGTCTCTGGAAATTGATGCGACTGTCGACAACATATACGATTTACGTGCTAGTAAGTAGATAATATTCTGCTTACACTACATTTTTTCGATTACTTATTTATTTACTACGAGCGGAGATTTACTTTTAAAACAGATTTGAATCACAACATTAATATAGGTTCACATTTTGATAATGCGAACGGATTTATTCCGAAATAATGATATATATACAGGGTAGGATTTTCTACTTTCGCGTTATAAATTTGATCTACTGAAATGACCGAATGTCATTATCTTATTTATCTTATCATTCTTTTGCTTGCATTAGATATCGCTCGTTTTCGCTATGAGAGTAACGAACAGGCTAAAGAAGAGAAACTTAAAGCTGCCAAAGAGACGGTGCCGTATTATTTAGAGCGTTTGGACGCTCAGGTGAAGAAGAATGGCGGTTACTTTGTCGGCGGTACTCTGACGTGGGCTGATCTCACTTTCGTCGCTCTTTTGGAGAACTTGAACCATATTATGAAAGAGGACATCGTCGAGAAGTATGAGAATCTGAAACAACTCCAAAAGAAGGTTGAGGAATTACCAGCCATCAAGAGTTGGATCGAAAAGCGTCCACCGACCATCTATCCGAATTAATTGGGGTAATTCTATAAAGTGATGGCTGATTTTTCGACAGAATCCGTTATTCGTTGACATTCGATTTGAATAAAATATTGATTTTTTTTTCTCCAAATCGTGTGTCTATGTACGGTAGGCATGTATAATAGATTCAAGAAATACGCACTGCAGATACAAATGTTTATTTCATCAGTTGAAGGCTTGTTACTCAAATTGTCACGTGACAAAAATATTATAAGACTATATCTAATTAAAACTTGAATTATTTTTTTTCATTATGTAATCTTGTATCTTAATAAATTGCTCCTTTTACTATTTCTTTTCATTGATTTTTTTGTATTCACAAAACTTACCTTTCCATTCGTTCAATTTATTATAAACTGTCGATATTTTTAATCTAAAATAACGTAAAAACGGAAGATTACATCATGTACATGATTAAATTCTGTACTGTAAGAGATTGTATTGTAAAAAAATTGAGGATCTCGATTTAAAATATAACACTTTTGAGTTAAAATTGAAAAAAACAATAATTTTAAATTCGAATGCTGGTGGATAAAAAATCGATTATCGCAAGGATCACAAATATTGTGACAGAAAATGCCGATTCCCGCAACACCAGCGGGGTTTTTTTTAATGCGCACGTGGAATGAGTGATGATGAGAAAACATCCGGAATTTACTAGAAAAAGCAATTTTAATCCTCCGTCTGTATACGTTTTTTTTGCACTCTTAGAGTGTCACGTTCGACGCTATTTTTCCCTACCTTAATGTATTTTAAAAAGTCTGAAAAAATCATGAAATATTTATCTACATAGTATAGTTTATGATTTTATAGTCATTTGATAAACATCGTTTATTTAATGATTTCTGGCAGGCTTGCAAGTTTTACAATTACGAGTAGATACATTATTTTAGCTCGGACGATGTAGACCCACGTTTACAGACGGAGGGTTAAAATATTAATTTACCAGGAGAACATATTAGTGTTCCATATTTGGTAGAATTGTTTCCATCAATTTCGTTATCGTTGATATAGGAAGCCTATGTTTTAATATTTATTTTTGATCGACGAAAATATGAAAACGAGTGGATAACCATTATCTAAAAAGATATTGATCAAATTAAGATTTTTTTCATTGTTATTCTACCGACACCATTCTTTTACCTTTCTATCCTGCTTTTTCTTCCTTCGTTCCTTCTTTATATTTACTTGATAATTGACTTATACATTCCTTTTCTTCCTAATATGATCAATTTTCCGTTGGTTCTGAGATATATTAATCTAATTTATTCTCGTTCTTGCTTAACCTTTCTGTCAATGCATAATTCTTCACCTATCTATGTATGAGTATCCTGGTACTCACTGCGTGTTTTCGACATTGCACTGCGGCAATTTCTTTATAGCATTGCTGGGCATCGATTTTTAGAGATTTTTTGACAAATTTAACATCCTTCAAACGCAAGTTACATTTAATATGAAATATCGAGCACATGATATTTCTCAAAAATATGGATGTGATACTTCCAGATTTTCGCCATTTTGGCCCTCATTATCGGTACGCTATCATATAGTCTATCTTTGTCAACATCGCTATTCGAGATACGAGTTCTTTAATGACGAATAGTTTTAGATAATTCTAGGAACCGTCAGGGAGAATCTTGAAAAACGTTTAAAGGGTGGTTAAGATACGTTGGAAAAAACTGGAACATATTTTCGATGCTGATATATACATATATATATGTAGTATCTACGATATGAAATATGCGTAGCTTTGCGTTTTCGGAAAATGCATACTACGTGCGTTAGCGAGCGAGGACGAGAAGCACGAGGAGTTGTAACATGAATCATCCAGCAACGAGAAGGTGTCGGATATGTCGACGCCGAAGACGAGAAATAAGAAGAAGCGGAGTCGAGTTCGAACAGCGAGCGAGTTACGACGTGCTTCTGATAAAAATAAAATAATGGAGGAGTTTAGTTCGCCGCAAGATCTGCCGGTTGGTGACTGTAACAGCGTATTACCGTTGACACCTTCCCCGTCTGTGTAAAATTCTTTAAATTGTGTGTAAATAGAACTTTATATCCATTCTTATTATTTAAATTGATTCAAGATTGTAGATATTGTAATATTACATCACGTAAGAGCGTTTTGTCATCGCCCAAGGACGTAAGAATACCTGGACGGAGCATAAGCTATAGGAATCTCTTTTAAACGCGGGGAGTGAAGCCTAAGAGGTGAGAGATCTATCATCGGCTGCATTCGGGGAGCGCGCTATTAGCGTTATTTGCTTATTCTATCCTTGTTTTACACCTAATATGTGCGATAAAGATAGAATGATGCAACAGCGCTAATAGCGTGCTCACCGAATGCAGCTATCGTATCTCAGATTTAGCGTCTATTTTCATGTCGCGCGGTATAACTCGACTAGAGACAAGGCCTGTTTGTTTTAGCTGCACTTCTTGTGTACGGTTCATCTTTTCTCTTTTTCTATTCACATTGGAGAGAAAAAGAGAAAAGATGAACCGTGCAAAAGAAGTTCAGTGGAAAACGAATAGGCCTATTGCAACGATCACATTTCGTGAAATTATGCCGCCATGTATCGATATGTTTACAAATATATTCGTTGCACGAAAATATGATGTAATTACGTAAAGTGATCACTTTACGTAATCACATCATTTTAATCATTAATAATCTTTATACTAATAATCACTATATTAACCACTATTAATCGATATAATAGTGGAGAATTCTGGAGAAGACGAGGGTGGAAAGGGAAAGAGGCAGGGGAGTTATGACAGACAATAGAAGAATTTGGGTTGAGGGAAAGGTGATTTTCTGGAATAAGGAGGAAGATAAATGGGAGGAGAGATAGGGGGCAAGGGCAGGAGGGGGGGGGGGAAGTAGGCTAATCGGATGTTCACAGAAAAAAAGAGAAGATAGGATATAATGTTTAAAATTGGACACCCTGTATATGTACCGATGTATGTATAAATTCATGTGTTATAAACGTCTAATAAACCATTAATTTCTCACTGGGGCACCTTAAAAGCCTTATTATAAGAACATATAAAGGTCTTATTTAAATTTAATGAAATGAATAAGAATCAGAATTTATTAATTTCATATATGGTTTCAATAAGATTACAATTTAAATTGAATATATTTAGCTAATTAAATTTTTATTAACCCAAATTAAATACAAATATTTTGATGATGAAATAATACTACAAGAAGTACGTATATACATATACTTTGTATACTGTACGAAACATATGTACGAGTATACACGTCGATTAAGAATATACGACATGTATACATATGTTCGAGATTTTTAATCGAAATGTATATCGGTATTTCTTCTTATATTGTTAATTAAGTTTTATATATAGAACAAATATGAGCTATATTAATGCAGTTATTCAGCATTAATTTAAATCAAATAAAAAAATGGAGATTTTATTATGGTCCATATAAAGTTCATATTTAACTTTTTTTCGCGGGACATCTTACACCCTCAGATTCGTATACGGGCCGACCGTTTATGTGCTTTTCAAACAAACGAACGTCTACAATTAACAATTTGTAGACTGATAGCCGACTGTGTATAATTTCCTATCCATATCAGTCCATATCCACATACCGGGTTTTTGAGAAACGGAGTATCGATGACACTGATTTAATTTTGTAATTTAAAACAAGTAAAATTTATTTTCCAGATATTCCATTAATATTGAAGATAAAATAATGAAATAGATTTTTTCTCTTGATTCATTCTTCCAATGATTCAATCTTTTTTATCTGCATTATTATTATTAATTATTATCCATTATTTGCAATAAAGATATTTTAATCCAATTTTCTTTTGCAGATCACTTAGGAAAGCTTGATCGGATAGAAAGGCTTTCGCCGATGGGTGCACAAATGCAAGACATGGACCTGGTGGATGGTGGGCGATCTGTGCAAGTGGTACTTGCCCATCCAGATCATACCTTCGAATTAGATGAAGCTGCATTGTCAGAAATTCTCCTACATGACGACGTGAAAGATAGAAATGTAGTTTTGGTATCTGTTGCGGGTGCCTTCAGAAAAGGCAAAAGTTTCCTTCTTGACTTTTTTCTTCGTTATATGACCAACAAAGTAAGTGTTATTCACAGATTTGTTATTTTAATTATCAATATCTAAATTTAAAAAAAAAAAAAAAAACATAAATAATCAGATATTTATCAAGTTCGTATTATTTCATACTCGCGATCATCATTGATCGACACAATTCAATTATTGAATGACTAGGGTAGACCGGGGACAAAAGTAACATTTTGAGTTTAAGATTTTATAACAGTTAAAATATAATATCTATGTAAAAAAGACCTGTACCTTTAGATGTAGAATTTATTTGACTACAAAATTTTCTTGTGCTGAATTCAGTAATGTAACTAGGAAAAAAGTTATTATTGTTTAAAGAATATGAGGAATACTGTTACAACCGTCCCCACCCCCAAGACACCCTTATGGAAAGAAACTACAGCCAGTAAATATTACACTTGTGTAGTTACTACAGGACCCCCTGTAGTTATCACAGAAAGGAACACAATAATCTGTAGTTATTACACGCTGTAATTCCTTTAGTGCGTGAAATTCCTGTAATATGGAATACATGTCTAATCATGAAGTGTGAAATCCACTACACGTGTAATCCACTATATGTGTAATATACTACACGTGTGGTAAGTGATTTGTGTAGTAGACTACACGTGTAATCCATTATATGTGTAATATACTGCACGTATGGTAAGTGACTTGTGTAGTAGACTACACATGTAATCTACAAAATGTGTAATACACTACTACACGCGTGTATTAAACGTAATGCTACCAGTAATCCATGAAATTTGAAATAGCGAGTCTCATTATATATGGAGGGGTAAAAACAACAGTGGTGTAAGTCAAAGTTTTAAAAATATTTTCTCGTGTGCATAGATGCAATTTATATATTGTACAGATTGCATCTATGCACACGAGAAAAGATTTTTAAAAATTTGAGTTACACCACTATGGTTTTTACCCCTCCATATATAGTATATTTTTACTTTAATGCAGCTGTATATAAATTATTTCTATAAATATTGTTTGAAATTTATTAGATTTAATGTATCACTTTTTAACCACATTTTATTATTTTTTATTTTTATATTTTATAAGTAAATAAATATAAAAAAATATAAAGTATCAGTGTGTATACAGGGTATTCGCCATTTTGACATCATATAAACATATATTTTTCTTATATATATTATAATTATACACTACAGATTATTTTCCTATAATTCCACAGTGATATTACAGGCTATTATTATCCTGTAATATCGGCAAGATATTCACAAAAAAAAAATATTCTACTGATAAGTGGGGAAATTTGTTTCTTAAGATGATTTTTGAAAAATTATATATTTGCGCTGGTTATGACATATGTAGACTATATATAACACTTACATCAAATTAAGAAGTAGTCTACCACGTAAGGCAGTTGGCTCACGATCCAGAGGTCCCGAGTTCAAATCCCACCAAGGTAAGTGTGTTTTTCAAATACAAGAAAATATTTATAATCATAGACTGCATCTTAAGAAACAAATTTAGTTATAAAATAGTAATAAAATTTCGAAAAAAATAATTTTTTTTTATGCCGGGGGAATATCGGAAATCAGTGTCCTCTAGTATTAAGAGGACTGCAATCTTAAGTCTAGTGTCTCATGGTTAGAGGATATTCCTCTAGATTTTAAAATATCTTCTTGAGACCGTATTTCAAAGGAAAATCCTCTAAAATCAAGCAGGAGCCACTAAATGACAGAATACAGGCTATTTTCCTGTAATATTTTCCTGTAATCCGAGCGTATAGTACGAAAATATTACAGTATATTACAATACTTCAGTCTGTAATCTCGTGTAATACTTTTATGTAGTTCCTGTAATATAATTTTCTGTAATCCGCTGTAGTTTCTTTCCGTAAGGGCAATTGTAACAGCAGAGGGGAACGATTGTACCACATCATCTATAAACAAAATAATGGTTATTTAGTAGGTTTATGTAATCAATCTTACAAATTTTCTATAAAAAATGCAACTTTAATGATAAAATAATTTGTTACATGACAATATCAGTATTTTTACATTATAGCAAACAAAAACAAATAATACTGTTTTCTCAACTGAAAGATTATTTATAATCATATATATTTAAAGGGTTAGGTTAAGTTGAAGTTGTCCCCGAGCAACGGGGACAATTGTAACGCTACAACTGTTTCCAGGCATTGATGTTACAATTGTCCCCTAATGATATTTTATGATTCAAAGTAAATTTTTTACATAAATATCTGGATGAAAGTCAATCGTATTATGCAAATCATCAACATAAATAATCACTAAAACATATAAAAATAAAACCTTATACCTTCGGCATAAAGAAAGAAAAATATTTCAGATTTTATGCACGTAAGAAAACTTACTTCAGGAAGGAAAAAAGTAACTTCTTCTCCTGCACACGTGCACGTTCCGCGAGGGGCGGCAATGAACTAAGGAACAAATGCCGCTCTATCTAGCGGATCTCGCCTCGCGGTCATACCATAGAGATATAAGAATTCTTATATCTCTATGGGTCATACACACGTACCTTTTATAGTTTAAGAAATATTCACGATGTTACAACTGTACCCTGTTACTTTTGTCCCCGGTCTACCCTACCAATAATTTATTACATTAATTCACAGTACACGTTACAAAACGATACTGATTCCTGGTTGGGTGCCGAGGACGAGCCACTTAAGGGTTTTTCATGGAGGGGAGGTTCCGAGAGGAATACCACGGGAATATTGATGTGGTCGAAGGTTTATCCTGCTACTTTGGCGAACGGTGAAGAGGTCGCTGTAATTCTTATGGACACTCAAGGCGCTTTCGATAGTCAGTCGACAGTGCGGGAATGCGCGACCGTGTTCGCGTTGAGTACGATGCTGTCCTCCGTGCAAATATACAATCTGTCGCAAAATATTCAGGAGGATGATCTTCAGCACCTGCAGTTGTTCACCGAGTACGGTAGACTGGCGCTGGAAAGCTCCGGGAGCACGCCCTTCCAAAGATTGCAATTTTTAGTCAGAGACTGGGTTTATCCGTACGAGGCCGATTACGGTGCAAACGGCGGGAAGAAATTGCTCGACAAGAGACTGGAGATTTCCGACAGGCAGCATCCGGAATTACAGAGCTTGCGAAAGCACATCATGTCCTGTTTTTCGGACATATCGTGTTTCCTCATGCCGCATCCCGGTCTCGAGATCGCGACGAATTCGAGATTCGACGGTAGATTATCCGAGATACAAGCAGAGTTCAAAAAACAGTTGAAAGTGCTCATACCGATGATACTGGCGCCGGAAAATCTGGTGACCAAGAAGATCAACGGCCAAGTCGTGAAAACGAAAGATCTGTTGGAATATTTGAAGAGTTACATAAATCTATACAAAGGAGATGAACTTCCCGAACCAAAAAGCGTGTTTGTGGTATTTATAATTTTAGCGGTTTTTATAATTCGCGGTTTTTATTTCCAAGTCGATCTTTGGTACTTTGGTTTCATTCAACTGGAACAAGCAATCATCTAAACCGCAGTAATCCGTGTTTTGCATATACAGGCCACAGCAGAAGCTAACAATTTAACCGCTGTAGCAGAGGCTAACGATTTATACCTTCAGATGATGGACAATGTGTGCGGTGGAGCGAAACCGTTTTTAGCTGACTTAGAATCCGAACATCAACGCTGTATGGACACAGCTCTTCGTCAATTCCAGAATAAACGAAAAATGGGTGGAGAAGAATTTAGTCAAATATATATAGAAAAATTGATTAAGGTAACTATGCACATTTAATTAACTGCCAGTTTTTTTTCTAAGTATTTGCAACTTGATTTTTTTCTTTCTTTCTTATATAGAATATCCCTTTCATCATAAATAATTTTTCTTTTACAATATAGGACATGGATAATACTTTTTCGCAATTTAAGGCGCACAATGAGAGCAAAAATAAATCAGCGCAAACACTGCTGCCAATAGCGTTTTTCACAACCGGTATTGTATGTATAACCAGTATAACTACTGGCACTATTGCTGCTGTTGCTGCTGCATTTTATTTCGCCGCACCAGTGATCACAGTTACGTGCGGTGTTTGCGGTGGTATATGCGGTGGTATTATATGGGGTTATTGTGTGAATGGTTTTTCAGCGCTCAGAGAGAAACGTAAAGTCGAATAAATGTATAGCAGACGTCTATTTGGGATGCGTTCGGGGAGCTCGCTACCGCTCTACCAACGCTAACGCTATTAACTCCGTTCATGGAGCCTAATGATAGCGCTAGTGAATCCGAGCTCCATGAACAGCAGTAGTGTACTAGCGTAGCGTTTCGTAGACCACTGCGCCGCCAAATTTGAAAAGCTGAGTTAATAGATGCTGCTGTATCAATTACTTCTCTAATATTTTTGAGAGTAGTATGTGTGTAAATGAATACGATTCATTCGTAGTAAAACAACTTAAAGAAACTATTTTACAAAATATAAAAAAGCGATTTTCAATTCATGAAACTCATGTTTGCGGAGCACTTCTGGATCCGACTCTTCAAAGTGTTAGAGGTATTGCTGAATATCTTGCAAACAAGCAGCAATCTTCTGAGGAATTTTTAATATTATGATCCACAAAATGGTTTTCCTGAATATAAAAAATGAGCAGGTTAGAATATTTTTGTATTTTATTTATTAATATTAAGCGACGTTTTACATTATATCATATTTTAACAAATATTTTTATTCTAGTAAAACTTATTGTCCAATTGAGTGACATTGCTTTTATATAATATAAGAAATATAATTAAATATATTTTTTAATAATATATCCATATTCGGTTCCATTTGATTATATGCTATATAGAATTAATTTATACCTTTAATACAATTAAAAAATTAGTGTATATGAATTTTGTCCATTAAGCTATATATATAACTTTTATTATAGTTTTTATAAACTATATATCTAAGCAATACCTTAATCTAGGTAATTTACAGTATCTAGATTTACAAAATCTAGGCTTAATATTGTAATTAAGCCTAGTATATGTATATAAGTCTTATATAGTTTATATTTGCAACAGCTTCTATATTAATCACCAAATATAAGGTTATTATTTTTATGATATATATAAGTTATAGATTCTCATAGTTTTACTTTTTCATAATAGGCATCTAATAAAGAAGCAGATTATCCTAATAAGTTGTGTGAGCTTCTTGGAGTTAAAAAATTACGATTACGAGTTGGCTGCGAAACATACAAGCATTATTCCTTCTGAAGATCCTATTCTTGTCGAAGTTAAAAAGTATTTACATATAAATTAAAGTTGTCACTGCCGAATTTGTACAAATTGGTATGCTGCATCATTTATGCCATACCGATTACAAGTTCAGCATCTGAACGCGCGTTTTTTTCTGCAGGTTTGCTTATCACAGCAAAACGTTCTTTGTTAAAACCATCAAAATCTAATAAAATATTATTTATTCACGATAATTTCAAATTAATAAAAGATATGTATTTAAAGTCAGTAAAATAAGTTTTACATTAAGTATAAGTTATAATTATTCATATTATTTATACAACTTAATATGTGAAAAAATGTTTAATAAGTAAGAGAGAAAGGTATCTGATGGTTATACAGTGAATTACATTTTATTTTTGTTACGTATGATGGTCAAGAATAACATTTGAAGATAAATTTTATTTTTTTTTGTGAAAGAAGAGACATTAGTAATGATGCTAATAAAGTGATATCGTATTTTGAAAACAAGTGCTGAGTATTTATTGTTTGCTATTTTGTTCATACCGATAAATTATCATCCGTCAATTCCGCCACCTGAAAGAGAAAATTATTATATAAATATATTATATATATTATATATATATCTGTTTCTATATATAATCCATATTTGTAACTTTGTAATTAATACGATATTCACAATACGTGTGCACACGCAAAACTCTTTCTTCAAATAAACAATCACAACAATTCACTACCATTCACTATTGCGCTGTTCATAGAGCCTGTAAACGCTAACGTTATTAATGCACTACCTCGGAAGGAAGAGCATTGGTAGCGAGCAGTTATGACATAACATTACCAGTAATGACGTCACGACAGTGTTTGGTAGCGCTATCATAGAGCTCCGCGAACAGCCAGTAGCGCTATGTAGCGCTAATAGCGTCTCCCCGAACGCACCCAAAACGTCTATAAAACATCTATAAAACGTCAACAAAACGTCTTGTATGAAGCCCGTATCAGACCACGCATTAAAGATTGAGATTGAAGATTGAAATTTGATCAATAAAGGAATTTTAACTTTTGTCCTGATTAGTCAAATTCCAGTCTTTAATCTTCAATCTTCAATATATGCATTATAGTCTGATACGAATTTAACGGATTGTTACGTACAATGAGTTCATTCCAGTTGAAAATAATAAACACAACTTACTAACTTGTGTCACATTATTATTATTTATAATCTATTAGAATATTTTTTTAAACATATATATAATTTGAAGAGAGCTAGTGTAAGAACGTCGAATCCTTTAAAATGTGAATTATAATAAAGTTTATAAGCTTTGCACATTTACACTCAAAAAGCTACATAATATGCAATGGTCGATGAAATATCAGGCGAACATAATTTTAAATCACCTGAAATTACTTGATCTCCTGAAACTTTCAAAGTTCTCTTTTGCAGGTCTTGCATGGCATCAGTATCCCGTTAATAAATTCCTTAACAAATATATCATCTATTTTAAAATTATATTACAATTTATTCGGTAAACTAATTCGGTAGAATGCTTCTTATCCAGACAATCCTTTCCCCTTTTAATAATAACATCTAATTTTTTTAGGACCGTGCGTAGACAGTATTAAGGCTTATATTATTATGTGTGAGACGCATATCTTTGCCAAGATCTTTAACGTACGGTAGTACGACACATCTCCGTGGATTGAATAGATTTTCAGGTGTGCTATTAGTATCACGCTTATGCCGAAGGTGTTTTATTCTAATTTTGGTGTGTTTATTAATGAGGTCGATTGGAAATGAATTGTTCAATAATATTTTTTTAACAATATTAATGTTCAATTCATGGAAACGCTCATCTGACAATAAAATAGCTCGATCAAGAAGACTCGTGATAGTATTGACCTTATATTTAACGGGTGGCTAGAGAAGTAGTTTATGTAACGGCCAGAAAACGTGGGTTTCATATACCAATTTGTAATCAACCGACTTCCATCTCTGATGTCCATAGTATAGTGTCCAGAAACGGAAGAGAATTGTTACTTTCCAATTCAAAGGTGAAGTGGGTGGTAGCTATTAACACCTTGAGTATGTCGTTTAATTTTGACCTAGGTATTATAGCAAAGATATCGTCTACGTATCTACAAAAAAACTGAATTTCTGAATCCAGCGCACTAAGGCAATAGGTCTCCAAATCTTCCATAACAATGTCAGCAGCTTTAGGGGAAAATGAAGAACCCATGGGACTGCCAAAAATCTGTTCATAAAATTGCTCATTAAAGCAAAAACTTGTAGAGCTTAATATCAAATCAACTGCGTGTAGAAATTAAGGCAGAGAAAATTTTGTGTGTGGAGAAATAAAGTGCCATTGTTTCTCGATTTTTTTTAAAAACTAATTCTTTCGGGATATTAGTGAAAAGTGAGGAATAGTGAACATCGAAGGAAACAAGGACTTGGTCAGTATTAATTGTTTCATTTTTAATAATTTTTGCAAAGGACCAGCTATCTTTAATATACGATTTTGGTTTTGGTAAATACTCTTCCAAAATTGCGTGTAAGTAACAGCCGAAGGGATAATACGTAACGGGAAACCAGCTTTATGAACTTTTGGCAGTCCGTAGCAGCGTGGAAGATTACCGTTTGTGCACTTTAACCGATAATAAGTGGGATCATCTATAATGTCGTGCCAAGATTTCACTAGTTTATTGAGTTTTGTGATTAATTGCTTAATGGGATCCTAAAAATATTAGAACTGTAAAATAATAAATGTATATATATATATATATATATATATATATATATATATATATAGTCAATAAGGTGGTAGTGCGGTCTAATAGTGGTAAAGCGCCAGACGTAATTACGAAGAACCGGGTTCGAGTCCAACTGATCACAGGAATTTTAATATTCTAAACTGCACCCCTCCGCGAGACATTAATACGGAGACTCTTGTGGGAGAAACTGGGCTCCGTCTATCGGAAAACCGTCCAACATATAGCTGGCAACTGTTATGTGTATTCCCCGTTTGCCATCATGCCAGGGTTGCTGTAGGCTAATTACCACCAGCACATCTAAATTTAAGGCGATTATTAAAACCTCCCAGAAGGTCCTACGTTCCACTTAGGAATTAAAAAACCTAATTATTAATCCATAATTGATTACATTTACCTTTCACGACAGAATAAAACATCCGATAAATCAAGCTGCTTGTTTTTTCTAGTAAAATCCGAATGTTCTCTCATCGTCACTCATTCCACATGCGCATAAAAGAAACCTCGTTGGGTGTTGTGGGGATCGGCATTTTCTGCCACAATATTTGTGATGCATGCGATGATTTTTCATTCAATTACATATTGAATTCTAAAAGAAACAATTAAAATGTTATTTACATATGTATACAATTGTGTTCAAGAATATAGATAAAATAATTTATAATAAATATTTCAAAATTTTAATGTTTAAAAATAAAAAATATTTTAATATTTAAAAACAAAAGAAGAAGTGATGTAAATTCTGTACTGTAAGAGATTGTATTGTAAATTGAGGATCTCGATTTAAAATATAACACTTTTGAGTTAAAATTGAAAAAGACAATAATTTAGAATTCGAATACAGGTGGATAAAAAAAAATCAATTATCGCATGCATCACAAATATTGTGACAGAAATTGCCGATTCCCACAACATCCAGCGGGGTTTCTTTTATGCGCATGTGAAATGAGTGATAATGAGAGAAAATTCAAATTTTACTAGAAAAAGCAATTTTAATCCTTCGTCCTATACGTTTTATTGCACCCTTAGAGTGTAGGTCTGTGTGTTCGCCGCTATTTTTCTCCTAAAGTATTTTTAAAAATCTGAAAAAATTCATCAAATATTTATCTACATAGTATAGTTGATGATTTTATAGTCATTTTGATAAACATCGTTTATTTAATAATTTTTGACAGGCTTGCAAGTTTTACAGTTACGAGCAGATATTATTTTAGCTCGGACGCTGTAGACCCATGTTTACAGACGGAGGGTTAAAATATTAATTTTCCAGGAGAACATATTAGCGTTTCATATTTGGTAGAATTGTTTCCATCAATTTCGTTATCTTTGAAATAGGAAGCAAGTTTTAATATTTATTTCTGATCGAGGAAAATATGAAAACAAGTGGATAACCGCATTATCTAATAAGATATTGATCGAATCAATTAAGGTTCTTTTCATTGTTATTCTATCGACACCGTTCTTTTATCTTTCTACCCTGGCTTTTCCTTCCTTCGTTCCATCTTTATATTTACTTGACAATTGACTTATACACTCCTTATACATTCTTTATACACTTATACACTCCTTATACATTCCTTTTCTTCCTAATGTGAATTTTCCGTTGGTTCTCAGATATATATTAATCTATACATATTCTCGTTTTTGCTTAACCCTTCCGTCAATGCAAAATTCTTCACCTATCAATATATGAGTATCCGGGTACCCACTGTGTGTTTTCGACATTGCACTGTGACAATTTCTTTATAGTATTTGCTTGGCATCGACTTTAGAGACTTTTTGACAAATTTAACATCCTTCAAACGCAAGATACATTTAATATCGAGCACATGATATTTCTCAAAAATATGGATGTGATAATTCCAGATTTTCGCCATCTCGCCTCTCATTAACGGTACGTTATCACATAGTCTATCTTTGTCAGCATCGAGATACGCTATTCGAGATACGAGTTCTTTAATGACGAATAGTTTTGATAACGCTATAGGAATCGTCAAGGAGAATCTTGAAAAACGTTTAAAGGGTGGTTAAGATACGTTGGAAAAACTGAAACATTTTTCCGATGCTGATATATATATATATTTTTTTTTTTTAAATTGTGTTTAATTTATGGATGATTTCGGCTTGCTTATATCTCTAGTGAGTTTCTTTTAGAGATCGAAAGTGAGTCACGTGTCACAACGACAAGTAGGGATATCTCTTGATAGAAAGATGAATAAAAGAGGAATTCAGTTCGCCGCAAGATCTGCCAGTTGGTGACTGTAACAGCGTATTACCGTTGACACCTTTTCAGTCTGTGTAGAATTCTTCAAATTGTAAGTAGAACTTACCTACTTATTATTGAAACTGATTCAAGATTATAGATATTGTAATATTACATCAAATATCTCAAGAGCGTTTTGTGGTTACCGCCCGACTAATTAGTGGCCGGCAGATTAGTTGAGATTAGTGACGCTTGTGGAGGCGAATTAATTAGTTAGATTTATCATAATGAAGCATTAAGAATGACAAAAATTCGGAGAATAATTTGGTATAATCGCCGCATTCAAAGAGTATCGCGTTACAGCAAACAGTATTATTCGGAAAGGTACTCAATAATGACGTACTTCATCAATATCGAAATTGTATATTTTATAAAGCATAATAAATTCTAAAATTAATAAAAATAACATTGTATAAAAATTCCGAGAACTGTAATGTCATGTCAATTAAACATATTTTTCTTTTTCTTATGCAGAATATTTTAAATATAAATTTTATGTAAATAAATAAATATAATCACACTCGTATGCATCAAATACTAAAATGAAAAAGGCCAAAAACAAGCAACATTATTGCTCGATCCTTTATTGGCCTTTGTCATTTTAGTAGAAGTTCTACATTTCCAGATTTACATCATTATGTATAATATTTAAAAGTTGCAAAAAAAGCAGAAAAGGTTGTAAGAATTAGAATACCATATGCTATATTTAAAAATGTTTATATGTGCAATATTTCCAATCATGTATTTAGTTCGATAAGAAAGATAAGAAAATATAACTTGTAAGATAAGAAAATATGATTGCGTAAGGTAACTTATACTATTACAAATTAAGAGTTTGCGGTGTTCAGCATATAACAATTTTTTTAAATAAATGGTTTTTATGTAATCAGTGGC